>NC_050576.1:432224759-432589759 GCF_011100635.1 Trichosurus vulpecula | reverse complement strand
GCCGCTGCTACTCCTGCTGCTGCCGCCGCCGCCGCCGCCGCTGCTGCCGCTGCTGCTGCCGGTGCCGCCGGTGCCGCCGCCGCCGCCGCCGCCGCTGCCGCTCATGATCATTATGATTTTACCCTCTAATTAATGCCTTTTGTTTTTTGTTTTGTTTTGTTTTTTCGTTGTTTTTTGCTTTTGCCAAATGCTTTGGCTCCAAGTTTCCGATGTATATTTATTGATATATAAATATATATTTATTTATTTTTCTTTGTCAGGTGTTAAAATAAATGCAGACGATTAGTCCCATTTCTCTCCCGCGCTAGGATGTAGATTTATCTGTTTATCTATCTTTATCTATTTATTTATTTCTGTTTTCTATTGCTCTTGGAGCGGATCGGGTGGTTTTTCCTCTCTCCCCCCTCCCCCGGTTGTTTTGGTCTTCGCAGAAGCGGTGGGGGATAGGCTAGGAGAGGCGGGAGGGGAGGGGGGCCGGCGGGGAGGTGAGAGGAGAGAGGACGAGGTGTTGTTTTGGGGGTGATTTGTGAATGTCTGTCTGTAGGGTGTCTGCCACGAGCCGGGCACATAGTACACGCTGGGCTGCCGCTGCTGCTGCTTGCCGTCGCCGCTGCTGCTGCTTGTTTCTTTGGGGCTTGTGGTGTTCCTGGATTTGTGTGGCTTTTTGCACGGGGCTGTAATCCCCTCTCCATTCCTCCCCTTCCTCCTTTGATTTTGGTCTGCAGCAAACTGCCCTCTTTCTCCCTGGCTCCCTCTCCCTTCCGCAGGCTCCCGGGCCGCCTTCCTCCCCTCCCTGGCCCGCGCGGCTCCCTGCCCCCTTTCCTGGTCCCTCCTTCTCTCTCTCTCTCTCGCTCTCTCTCTCTCTCTCGCTCTCTCTCTCTCTCTCTCTCTCTCTCTCTCTCTCTCTCTTTCTCTCTTTCTTTCTCTCTCTTTCTCCTCTTCCTCTCTCTTTCTCCTCTTCCTGCCTTCTCTCTCTTCTCCTCCGTAACTCAGGAAGGAGAGCTGCTGGCTAGGTCTGCCTGCGCCCTCCTCCCTCGCTGCCTGCCCAGGCTGCCTGGCTCTCTTCCACCAGCCTCAGCCGTGGAGATTAGATTAAGTGACACCGGGCAGAGCAGAGATTTTGGGGAAAATATGTGCAAGCAAACTCCTTTGGTTTTGTCATGCACCCAGATGAAGTGTCGTGTCGATTTCCTTTCATGGCCGGGTTCTTTTTAAAGAGAAACGAATGTTTTTTTTTTTGTATGTGTGTATGTTTGTTTTTGTTTTTTTAACTTGGATGTTTTCCCCATTTCTACTGGGGCTTTTCTTGCATAAAAAAAATATTCTAGACATTTTAAAAGTTTTTGTTCGGCTGCATTCAAAGGGACCCGACGACCTCTCCCCCCCAGCTCCTGTTCCCCGTACTCTAACCCTCAGGAGAGGGCTGGATGAGGGGCTGGGGTTTGGGGGGGAAGAGAAGAAAGTGGGGTGAGCTTTTGCACCTGCGGAGGAATTGATGGGAGTGGGAGAAGGTCTTGGGGCCTTGGAAACACCTCTGCGGGTGTTGGGGCGCCAGAGAGGACTTATCCTTCCCGCAGCCGGTGGTGCGGGGTCTGGGGTTCTGCGTGACTAGAGCTTGGCTCCCCCTATAGCTGTTTTTTTTGGGGGGGGGGGGCCATCGCACTCTTTTTTTTTTTTTTGTACGATACAAACTCCCACCGGAAAAACCACTACCTTGAGCGCAGCCGACCCCAGCCTCAGAATGTCCAGACCAACAGTTCTGGGCTGTAGGGGGAGGGAGGGGAAACTGTGTTTCTTCTGTATGACACCCCGGGACAGAGGGAGGGCAAATCTTCTCGGAGGTCTCTTTGGGGGACCCGAGCTATTGGTGTCTGACAATGCGAGAGATTTTGTTAAAACTAGCGACGAGGCTGCTGATAGTTGCAACCTGTGGATAGACATTCAGATACCCCGGGGTACCAAACGTGCGGAGAGGCAGCGGCGGGGAGGGATTTGCAAGAGACAAAACAGTGAAGAAATTGAGGTGTCTTCTCTCGCCGCGTTTGGTCTCTTTTTCTTGGACGCCTACCCCCGCCCCCCCCGCTTTCTCTATGGTCTCTCTGCCTTCACCTCTCTTTTTTTTAAATGTGTCTGTCTCTGTTGTCTCGTCCTCTGTCCCTGTCTCAGCTGCCTGTTTTTCTCTGTTTATCTCTCTTTCTCCCTCTCTCTCCTCTGTGTGGGCCTGTCGGTCTTTCTGGATCTGAACGAGGCAAACTCTCCCAGTGTCTAGTCTGGGAAATGTGGGGAGACCTGGCTTGTGGTGTGCAGGCTTCACGCGTCGTAGTCCAAGCAGCTGCTGGAAAATGGAACTGATTTCGAAAAGTGCATTGTAGGTAGTGCCGCTGTACTCTCTTAGCCGCTCGAGAAAATTTCGGGGCTCTTGCCCTCGTATGGAAAAGAAGGGAGGGGGCACGGGGGGCCGACCCCTCCTCCCCACAAGCCTGTGGCGCTGGCTGTCTGTGTGTTTGGGCGGCGGCGGCGGCGGCGGCGGCGGCGCGTGTGAGAGGGAGCAGCTCCCAGCCTTCTCCCGTCAGTTTCGCACACCCTCCTCCTCCTCCTTCTCCACTCCCCGCCCCCCCCCCCATCCCGAGGAAGCAGA
This sequence comes from Trichosurus vulpecula, assembly GCF_011100635.1. Lineage (NCBI taxonomy): Eukaryota > Metazoa > Chordata > Mammalia > Diprotodontia > Phalangeridae > Trichosurus > Trichosurus vulpecula. The sequence goes on along the minus strand of NC_050576.1, from coordinate 432,587,121 downwards.
TTTAATCTTTTATGGATTTTTCAATTAGTTTATGGTCCCGGGCCGGGAAGCTCGCTGCGGATCCCTAGTAACGAGGAAAAAAAAAAAAACGTTTTGCCATTTTTTTTTTTGGTTAATGTAAACAAGCTCTCTTACGCCGCCTGAGAAGTGGGGCGGGCAGGCCAGCGAGAAGCAGAGAGAGAAGGAGGAAAAGGCCAGTTTAGACCTAGGCTTCAGAGCCCCGAAGGAGAGGCACCCCCGGCTCCCCCTAACTGCTCATCACCGAGCGTGCTTCTCCCAGATGTGCAGAGAGAGGCTGAGCATAGGACGGGCCCGTCGTCCCGGCCTGGCCTGCACCAGCTGGGCCGCCTTTCTGGTGTTACTACGGGTTTCCGAGCAGGGCCCTTGGCATCGAGAGCCAGGCTCGAGGATCCGCAGCCGCACTTGCGGTGCTGCTGGCGGCGGCCCCGGGCTTTGGGGAGGGGAGACCCCAGCCTGCCAGCACCCCGAAGGGATCGGAGGAGGAGGAGGAAGGGGAGAGGGGCGGAGAAATGCTAGGGATCGACCCCCTTGCAAAAGGCCCCTGCCACTGAGGCCTCGGGCCAAAATAGCCAGCGGCCCTGTGCCGACGTGAAAGGTTTGTTCCCCTCCGCTCCCGTCCCCTCCCCCAAGCCAATTATAAATAGAAGTTTCCGACATCCCATTTGGAAGACTTTAGCAATTGCAAACCGAGGCTGGCTGGTCTGCCTCGGCTCACACCCGAGCCGCCTCGAGTGGTGGCAGGAATGTGAGGTCGGAGTGCATAAAAATATGCCCAAGCATGGGAACTGGGCCACCGAGGGGCAGACAGTGTCTCTCATTCGCCTTTAGCAACCACTCCCCCCCCCACGTGCATGTCACCCCATTTTCCCAAAGCAGACGAGAGAGTGCCCCAAGAGAGGGTTCTGAAAAGCCCGTAGGTCACTAATAGAGAAAGCAAAGGGGCCAAGGCCAGGTCAAGGTTGGGACCCCCCAGGCTGATTCCCCATTGGAGAGTTCCAGTTAAATAGTTGAGCAAGTGATTGCCGAGACTCGATGTCAAAATCTTCCTTCCTTCTCTCGTTTTCCACCTCATCACACACACACACACACACACACACACACACACACACACACACACACACACACAAACTTTGTTGTGAAAACTTAGCGGTTTGGGTCCCAGTAGCTGGGCTAGCAACGCCCTCCTCTGGTTGCTTTATGCAGCCTTGCCCTCAGTCCTGGGAACTCGAGAGAAGAAAGTAGGGTTTTTTTTTTTTTTTTTGAGCAGTTGTGAAATAAATAAGCCTTGTGAGTTCTTTCTAAAGGGGAATAAGGAGTGAAACTGATTTTTAAAAATATTCCTGCCATGGATCTTCCAAGATGGAAACAAAAGGCTCTAGCAGGAGAGGGAGAGATGGTAGGAACGCTCTTGGTGGAAGTGTGTGAGCTTGGCAGTGTTCACCTTTCCCCCTCCCCCAATGGACCTCATTTGTAGTCTTTCTCTTGGACCAAGATGCTGATGTCGGTTTGGTGATTGAACTGTAATTACGTTTGGTGGGAAAAGGAGTGGTTTCACACACACACACACACACACACACACACACACACACACACACACATCCCTACCTTTTTTCCCCTCTTAAATAGCTGGCAGGACCAGACAGGTAGAGTGGTTGGTTTCTCTTTTGGGCCATGGTTTTGCTTGTGAAAGGTCCCGGGGGCCAAAGTTGTTGTTGGTGTGTCTGTTTCCTGGTTTTGAGTAACAGGTGGGAATGAAGGTACAGGAAGCCTGGAGGGTTTTGCCTTGGAGATCTTGTAAAAAGGAAGGTCCTGCTTGATGAAACTGCCCACGCCCTGAACACCTTCCTCCTAGAGTCTGGGGACTATCACATTCCCTACCCAACTCCTTACCAATGAGCTGCCCCCTTCTGGTGGACAACCTGCCCTTCCCTTCCTAGTGGTTAGGACTGAATGTGAAGATGGTGGAGGTGTAGGTGCTGTGTTTTGGAATTGGCCTTCCATTGTCTGTTTGGATTCTCTGTTTGACCCAGGGTACAAGCTGTTGAATTGTTGGCACCACTGAATGACCTCTAACGGTGATCCATAGCTGCTTTTAAAAACAAAACACCCTCTCCATGCCCCCTTCCAAATACACCCAACTAACTATGCAGAAATGTTATATAGACAGCCCACCTCCCCTCCAGTCTCTTAACCTCAACATGGTTCTAGTTCTTTAAAGGACAAGAATCTGTATAGTATCTGGGCCTTGATTTCCCCCCACCTCTTCCCCTTTCCCACCCCACCCCCATCGAGATATTTTAGATTTGTCTTTGTCTGCCATCTAGTGGGTATTGAGAGTTGATGTTCTACTAACTCATCTCTCAGAACTCAGGGAGTCGGATTCATCAAGAGAGTGGTCTGCAGGGAGAAAAACAGAGTCTTGAGAATTGGGGGATCCTAATTAATAAAATCTTGCACTTCCATTAGAGGATCGAAAGTAGAGGCGTAGCCCCCCTATACCAGAAAAAGTGATATGAGAATGAATAAAATAGTCATACACTCAGTGCCCCATGAGACACATGGGCTCCCTCCTTCCTCAACTCCTTCAAACTGCCGAAAGATGGGATGGTCATAGTTTTATTGCCAGTTGCATTATATACAAAAAGGGTTGGAAGGGGCCTAGTCCAGTTCCTCTCTGTTTTGCAGGAGAAGAAACAGGCTCAGAGAGGAAATTGTCTTGTCCAAGGTCACACAAATAGTAAGTGTTTGGACGTCAGTCCTCAGACTCAAATGTAGAGCCCTTTGTTACTGTTGAAGCTCTCCATTACCCCTAAAAGGGGCAGCAGAGGATGGGGGTTTGTAAGGGTTTGAGTACTCTTTTAAAAATGAGATTGTTAACTTGGGGAAACTGTGTCAGGGAGGTGGCAGCAATGAAATAAGTGAAGCCTTGGGGACTTGCCCAACCCCTCCACTTCTACGGGAGGGGAGGGGACAGGAATAACATTTACACAGCACCTGCTGTGTGCTGGACAGAGCTTAGCTTTAGCAGTATTGTCTCATTTGATGCTTGCCTTTGACCAAAACCCTGCCTTTCATCTAAGGGAAGAATGTGGAATATTTCTCCTTTTAATTTTGGGGGAAAGAAAGATCACTTCTCTAAGGAGTCTGATCATCTCTTGTTTTGTTTACTCGCAATTATCTGTTCTGGACACTCTGCAGAAAGAGAAGGTGGAATGGGGCAACTGGTCCACAACCTGGGTGCTGAACCAACACACATACATTGTACTTTGATGGAGAGCATGTGTTTATGGGCTGTTAAGGGGGAAAGGTTTATGTGTCTTTATGAAAGCTGTTTCTAGGTTTATATAAACGACTCTTAGGAGTCTTTCTAACGTTGACTATTTTAGAGGTTGTATGCTAGCTATCAGCTATGTCTAGATGGGGAGTGTCTCATCCCAGGAGTTAGAGACCAGTCCCTTCAGCCTGACTACCTGGCCTGGCCCCAGCCCCCAGACAGCTGGTACTCCAGTCCATCTCCAAGGACACTCAGCTCCAAGAGCACCTGATCAGAGTCGCAGGTTAGCCCAGTGAGCAGCTATGGGAGGCTTTTTGTTGGATGAGAAATGCCCTTGTATTCTATTTGGAAATTAATCCATGGACGCTTTTGAAACCCTGGCAAGGTCGACTCATCACTTTCCTAGTACAGTTACTGATTTCCATCTTCATTCATATGAATAATAAAAAACGTTGGCAAGCTTCTGTTCAAACAGAATTTAAAAGGCACTTTAATGGGGCGGGGGTTACAATTCGTGCGCCTCACCTTTTTATACAGTAGGCAGAACGACTGCGGGGAAACTTGCCCCGCCGGCGCCGGCCAAGTCCGAGCCTGCCTAGGCCGTGCTGCCTAAAAGGTGGTGCCTCCTTCAGGTGCCTGAGAGTGGGATTGCGGCTCCTCCACTCACTAAGTTCCAGGGGCTGCGGCTGAAGCCCATCTCTCTCTTTTATGACATTTCCTAGAAGCTCGTAGTAAGTGCTCAGAGCCCCACTGACGGCAAGGAACGTGAGTTCAAACCGGAGAGACAGGACTGGGTGGCTGTGGGTGCGAGTAGCCTTTCAGAGTGGCTGGCATTCCTCAGCTTTCTCCCCAGCTCTTGGGACTCCAGGCTCCCGATGGCACCGAGAGCTCCCGTCACCTCCTTTTCCTCAAGCAAAGCAAGACCGCGATTTAAGTCAGAAGCCTTCTAGAAAAGCGAGCGGCTGCCCTGGGGTCGGGTCAGGGACTGGGGAATCTCCGCTCCTCCAGGTAGCACCTTGGAGCCTGATGGAACGGATCTTGAAGCTCGCCAGTTCCAGCCCACGTGGATTAAGCCCCGTTCTAAACAGGGCTTTACTTTCCGCAGGCCATCCCCGGCCCCCATCTCCACCTTGTATTAACTCCAGCCTGGTTCGGCCAATGCGGGATTTTTTTCCTCAAAATGCCCAAACCATTTCGGGCCAGAAGATGCCAGATCTGAGATTGGCTGTGCTAGTCCCCGCTCCAAACTAGGGTGATAAGAAAAGCGAAGCGGAAAGAGTGAGGGGGCTGTGGAATGAGGTCAATGCCTGGTGAAGAGCGGCCCCTTGTGGACAGCAAGGGAAGCTACCCTTAAACTCCCTCCACCACCAACCCCCCCCCCCACCTTGCCCCTCCCCCCCGCTCCCACCAGCCTTTGAACCCCTCGGCTTCTCTTTGCCTACCATGGTTTGATCTTAGGATTTTTCAAGCTTCCTCGCTCCTACTCCATCCTCACGCCCTCCACATTTCTAGCTCTCACGCTTGACCTGGGGCGGAAGGGATTCCATGAAGGGAAAGCCCCGCGCCGACCCTCTTCCCCGACTGGCCTTGACAGCTAAAGGGCTCGGCGTGCGGACTCCGGGTCCCAGGTGGGGACTTTGGGGCAATCGGATAAGGCGTTGTCGCTGCGTCCCCCACCTCGAAGTCCTGGCTCAGTCCAGAAAATACCTGGAAGGCTGGTTGGCCATGGCTTTGCAAGGCTTGCAGTGGACAGACCGCGGGCTGTTGCGTGTTGGTGCAAGGCTGGGGGCGGGGGCGGGGGCGGGAGCGGCGGAGAGGGTGTAGATGGAAGGTGAAAGGTCAGCGCAAGAGGAGAGAGGAAGGATCCGAGGTAGTTGGACGCCGGAAGGCGGCGCTGGAAAGAGCCTTGGGTTTAGCGACTTCTAATCTGGGGCCTGCGGTTTTCTCACAGCGCCGAACGGGCCAGCCCATCCAGGAAGCCTTTCTGGGCCTCAGTTGCCTGTCTGTGAAATGGGGGTGATGATACCACTTGCTCCACACTCTGTAACCCTGAAAGCTATGACAACGCGAATGCCTCTGGCACCAAGACTGGCCGGACGCCAGCCCCTCTGCTGGCCCGCTGTAGACTGAGGGGGAGGGCCGGGATTTCGGGGAAGTCAGCCTCGGAGAGCCCGAAGTCCCTCCGGGGTGGGCCATGCTAATTCTTAGTTTAGGCGATCGCCAGCCCTCTTGCAAAAGGAGGCGGGAGCGGACTTTGGCGCAGGTTCCCTCCAGGGCCGCCAGTTGCGGGTCTCGCCGGCCGTAGTTTGCGTTGCGCCTTGCAGCGCTGCTTAGAACCGGAATCACAGGGGGCTCTGGGGCCGCCGGCTCCGTCCCTGCTCCCAACTCGCTCCCAGTTCATTCTCCTCCCCTCATCCCCCTCACCCCCACCCCCACACACTCCCAGACAGAATACGGGGAAGCCTTAGGTCTGATCGCAGCTCAGACTAGGAGAAAACCGTTAGGAAGCTCTTGCATTTCCTTTGGGAAGGAGCGTGCATCCGCTGGCGGCGGGGCCCGCCTGGTCCTCCCTGGGGGCTAGTCTGGGCGGCGAGAAAGAGAGAGAGAGAGAGAGAGAGAGAGACAGAGAGAGAGAGAGAGAGAGAGAGAGAGAGAGAGAGACAGAGAGAGAGAGAGAGAGAGAGAGAGACAGACAGACAGACAGACACAGAGAGAGACAGAGACAGAGACACAGAAAGACAGAAAGAGACGGAGACAGACAGACAGAGAGACAGGGACGAACAGAGAGACAGACAGAGAGACGAGGGATGGGGGCAGCAGCTACGGCGCGCTGCTGCCGGGCTCCCGCTGCCCGCTGCCCGCCGGCTTAGCCTGCTTAACGACTTAACCTCGGCCACTTCCTGGAAAGTTACTTCTGGTTGGAGCTAGAGATAGGCGGGGAGGGTTCCCTGAAATCCGCCTAGTTTCAATCAACTCCATTCCGGGAATGGGACGGCTGTGACATTCCCCTCGCTGCCCCCCACCACTCCCCGGCTTGACGCGGTAAAATAGGGAGGAAAAAAAATGCACGAAAAGTTTGATTTGAGGCTGAGCGAATTATGTCACACTAGCCCAGCTCCTTCCGCGGATCTGCCACCGCTGCCAAGCCAGCGGCTGCGGGACCCAGCCGGCAGAGCCCCGGGGGTGGGAGGTGACTGGCAGCCAGGTACTGTGGCGTGGGGAGACTACGGAGGGGAGAGCTAGGGAAGTATTGGCATCCTCCATTTGCCTAAAGGAGGGGGTTGTGCGTGGAATTCGGAGGTCCAGAGCTCTGGGACTTGGACGTTGGTCTCCTGCTGCAGGGCGCAGTTTACCCTACCGAAAAAGAAGGGGGCGGGAGATGGAGATGCCCTGCGGGGCTGAAATTCAGGGAGGGGCTTTGGGTACCAAAGGGAATTGAAGAAAAAATCTCTAAAATCCCTATCTGATGACCTGGAAAAGCTGGAGAGGAAGAAGGAGGTGATCGTGGGAGGGTGGGGTGTGGGAACGGGAGAGGATGGAAGGGACGAGTTTGACTCTGTCTATGGCCTTCTCCCTCTTTGCCGTATCGTTGGGGAAGTCCTTTCCGTCAGGCAACCCCTCTGGCTGAACCTGCTTTGGAAGCTCTGACGCAGGAAAGCTGAGTCGTGGGCAGCGGCTAAGGGAAGCCCACCAATTCCTGAACTGCCTGGACCTCTAAAGACTGACAACCCCTAACAATTATGTGTGTGGTCATTGCAGAACCTTGGTTTGGGAATGTTTTCCAGTCTGGAAAATCCCCCTATGATGTGTTGCTTCTTAGGGAGAGGGGAGAGAAGGACAAAAAATATAGAGACCTCACCCAGGGAAAGCGGGCTTTGCCATTTCATATAAACAGAGCCTAACCTGCTGCTGTGGGATCTCCTACAGTTGGGACAGAAATCGTATAAATAGATTCAATGAGTGAGCAGAGCCCTGAATTTAGTGCTTGCTTGATGTGTGTATTTCTTTTGGAAATTGCTATACTTCAGTCCAGACCTGGCTGTTGCCACCCTGGGAGGAGATGGTGAGGGTGGGCAGAGGACATATAGTGCTGGGTAGACAGCTAAATGTTAATTTTTTAGTGCCTCTTTGGCCTCCCTTTCTCTGGCCTCGGCCCCCTTCACCCACCCTTTGAAACTGGGAGAGAGTACAGAGCTTTCTTTGGGGGGATACAGAGAGAAGGACCAGGGTTTGAAGGCTCAAGGGAAACAGCTTATTCTCCACTTTTCCCTTGGTAGTCAGGTCACTGGGGAAGATGCCATGTCATTTGGGTTTTCTATCACCGATTTAAAAAGCCTTCTAATCCTAATTCTTCCATTCACCAACTTCCTTTAGGCAAAAAGGGAAAGATATTTGGATGTGAGCATCTTTATCTACAACATGAGGGTGTGTGTGACCTTGGGCAAGTCATTCAGCTTCGTTAGGGCTCAGTTTTCTCCGAAGTCCCTTCTAGTACTGACTCTATGTGTCCATGAGCCCTTCCAGTTCTAATGATCTGTGACATTTCCAAGAGGAATTTAATTAAATTGGCATGTTGACTATAACCCATAAGCCGACTTTATTAAGCTAGAAGGTTCTAGTGCTCAGCTGAGGTGCAGTAAGAATACATTCACTAGTGACTCCTTTCTTTCCTTCAGTCTCCTGCTATCTCTTTGATTTTTAAGCCACCCTTTGAAAAGGACTGATTATTTTCCTAGCAGGCAAAGGAAAAAGCCTCTCTAAACAGGAGGGGGTCGCTTTTCTCCCCCGTCTAATCCAGAGCTGAACCAGTAGGTGGCAGCAATTTACAGGACCAGGACCTAATGCTTTGTATGCAACTGTTAGGCCAGGGTGGGAAGGGAAGGAAAGAAAAGGAGTTTCTATCTATCACGGGCCTGGAGAGACTCTGCCTGTCCTGGAAACTTGAGAGGATGGGGGAGTCTTTTTCTTTTTTTAAAGCCTTTAATGCCTTGGTTCCTATCGGTGTCCACATGATAAAAAGAGAATGCTGGAGAATGAGTCTAGGCATTGAGATCTTGGTGCCAGCCACATCTAGCTCTCTGACCACACCTCTGTTGCCTCCTCTGCAAAATGGACGTACTCATGCTTGCTCCGCTTTACCTCGCTTGGTTGTCCTAAGGACTGGGTGGTATCAGCATCGTGATTGCTCTTTCAAGCTGGACTTTCTGGTCCCCGTTTGTAAGTCACTGCCGGATGCTGCCCAGTCCTCAGCTTGAGAGGGGGTAAGGAAGAACCGTGGCGTGCCTATTGATACTGCTTTGGAAAGTAGATAGCTGGAGAACGTGCCTGGCTTGGTGTGGAAAGCTAGCCAGGATCTGCTTGTCCAGCTAAGCGGAAGGACAAAAACGGAAGCTCTTCCATAAGACTCTACTGCATCATTAGCAGGCTTGAATCAATTTTCCTTTTCTCTTTTCTCTTTCCCAATAGGTTTTAAAAGAAGTCTTGAACTGTGAACTGGGGCTTTGGGTACGTAAATTGAATTTCTGTCTGTTAATACTTTATGAACAAAAGGTTTCCTTTAGCTTTGGTCAACAGGTGGATTCACATCAGCCTACTGTGGGCTAGTGGGATTTTGGTTAAATATTTGTTGTACTGATGAGTAAATTAGTCTTCATGAAGTGAGGAGAAGAAGCCTTCTCTATCCTCTTCTTTCTGGATTTGGGTTATCCCACCAGTTAGAGGCTACACGTCTGGGACAGTCATGTCTTAACAAATAGCTCTCAGGATATCTGGGCATTAGTTTAGTTAGTCCACATAAGTGCAAGAGGCATAGAGGAAGGACCAAGGCATGTTGGGTAGATTGTGGAGGATTTCTGGGAAGATATGGACAAGAATCCCATGGGACACACAGGCCTGGATGGATAGCGATCTGCATTACTGGAGGCAGTGTCCACATTTATGAAATCACAGCTCCACCTAAGAGTTCCGGTATAACTAAACCCAACTCAGGGACACTTCAGAAAAAGTGACTGAAAAAAAGTGAGAGAGAAACATCAGGCCTGAGGGAGGGACGGAATGACCCTGTGTCCCAACTCCAAACACTGCAGAATGCAGACCCTTTCTTTAGTGAACTGTGCCCCCTTGTGGCAGCTGTGGTAGTGACATCTGAACGCTTCTGGGAACCAGTCCTCATCAACTGTCCCCTTTTTCAGGTGGAGACAAGATGGCCTCGCCAGCAGACAGCTGTATCCAGTTCACCCGCCATGCCAGTGATGTCCTCCTCAACCTGAATCGCCTGCGGAGCCGAGATATCCTGACGGATGTTGTCATCGTGGTGAACCGGGAACAGTTCCGGGCCCACAAGACTGTTCTCATGGCCTGCAGGTGAGATGGAGCCAGGGCAGTGGGGCTTGATCAGGCTGGCCTTGGAGGAGCTGATGGAGCCCTCTCATAGGGGGCTGCAAGCCAGAGGAGCGTGTCCGGGGCTGGCATAAACCTTTGAGTGAACCAATTACCCCCCCAGTAAAGTCCCCAGTACTGCGCCAGGGCATAGCAGAGCCAGACCCATGCTCTTCGGGGTCCTAGGGGCTCACAAGGCAACAGCAACAGACCACCTTTCTACAAGATAGCCTAAGCTTGGTGAGGCCCTTCTGTAGGTTGGATCCTTGTGCCCCGGAGGTGGAGGAAACGCTGGTGTCTGGCCTCCTTATTTTCGGATGAGGAAATTGAGATCCAGTCAGACAGGTAGTCTGGCAGAGGTGGGATTGAATCCAGGGCCTCTGACCCAGAATCCAGTGCTCATTGCCCTGTACCATGTGACCTTTGGGAAGGTGGGGATCTGATGGGTGAGATATCCAAGCCTAGGATGTTAAGGCCAGGGACTAGTGCACCAGGCAAAGGGATCTGTTTAGTTAACCAGTCTCCTTACCTATTTTTTACATTTGACTCAATTCACAAGTCTGTTGCCCTTTCTGATTGAGGAGATCAGAAACCAAGAGAAACAATGGAATGTGGGCAGTCTGGATCCTGAAGATGCCTGGAGTCTCAGTCCTTGTGGATGTGCAGGGGGTGGTGGTTCTAGGCATACACCACAGGATAGGAATGAAGCTGGAGATGAGCTCCAAAGAGTACACACACACACACACACACACACACACACACCTATGATCTCACTAATGTGGGTACTCCATCCAAACATGCAGATTACAATCCATTCATGTCTATCCAATCCTATGTTGTTTGTGTTCATGTCACAATGGGTGTCTGCCCAATATTTTGGGATCCTTCTCCCCAAATCCTCTGTGTGTGTGTGTGTGTGTGTGTATCTTACAGAGTGTAGCTTGACTGGCCAAATATGTACATGTAGACCTCACATTATACTGAAATATTATGTATTCTATAACATGATATGCTGTTATATTCCGTAACATAGTAATATGGTAGACGGTTATATTTTATATAATACAGTATACTGTTGCACAGAATGTGGTTTAACATCATGCAGCATAGGGCCGTGTTACAAAATACATAGCATATAATCTAGCAGTATCATGGCGGGATGCTGCCTTGCTGCCAACCCAGAGTGCAGAGCATCACATTCTTCTGTCTCTGTTCTGTCAGTGGCCTGTTCTATAGCATCTTTACTGACCAGCTGAAATGCAACCTGAACGTGATCAACCTTGACCCTGAAATCAACCCCGAGGGCTTCTGTATCCTTCTTGACTTCATGTACACATCCCGCCTGAACCTCCGTGAGGGGAATATCATGGCCGTGATGGCCACCGCCATGTATCTGCAGATGGAGCACGTTGTGGACACGTGCCGAAAGTTCATCAAGGCCAGGTAAATCTCCCCCCCATCTCTATTCCATGGCTGGAACACTGTGCAGTTCGCTTCAGAGAAGGGCCCCTTCCCTTGGGATCCTCTTTGGTTGTTGGCTTACTGTTTGGCCTCAGCGCTTTCTGAAGAACACTGGGGAGTTTGTGGAGGCCAGGCCTTGATGGACAGAGGGCAAGGTCAGCGTTAGCTCCTCCTGTCTAGTCTCCAGAACTTGTTGTGGAAGCAGCTGCTTTGGGTTGGAGGAAGAAGCTAGTGCCCCATTCCCTGGAGAGACCAGTCATTCATACTCGGGGTGCTGAACCCTGCGTGGGGAGAGACGAGAGCCTTCCAAAGGAGCTAGGATTAGACCTCCTTCTACATGTGCTTGTAACAGACCATATCATAGGGTTGGGTAGACAGGACTAGCACATGTACAAGTATCTGAGAAACCCTTTAGTTGGCACAGAAGGAGATGTGCCAGCAATTACTACCTCCTTACAGCCAGTCCTACAGCCAGCCAGAGGAGGAGGGGGTTCAAGCTAGGAGGGACCACAGAGGTCAGCTGTGCAGATAGAGCATATTTAAATTACCTGCCTAAATAAACAGTGGAAGCACCAGGACAAGAATCAATCTACTTGATTTAATTATAAAAATGTGATTTTGAAGAAAAGAATCCATGTGACCATTTTCTCCTGGGGGATGGGATGGTCTCCCTTCCTTTCTCTTAAACAGTGAAGCAGAGATGGTGTCTGCTGTCAAGCCTCCTCGGGATGAGTATCTGGCTGGCCGGATGCTGCTGCCCCAAGAAGTGATGGCCTATCGGAGCCGTGAAGTGGCTGATAACAACGGCCCCCTGCGCAATGGTCCCATCTGTGACGGACGAACCTTTGCTCCCGGCCTGTACAACGGCTTGACTGCGTCACCAGCTTCCTATCCCGTTTACGGCCACCTCCCGGTGAATAGCTTCTTTGATGAGGAACTGAGGGACGTCAGGATGCCCATGGCTGACCTACCCAGGGCCAACCCATACCCCAAAGAGCGGGTCGCCTCCTGTGATAACACCCGGCCCCTCCCCACAGATTACAACCGGGCCATCATGGAGGTCTCTGCCAATATGTGCCATGCTAGTATCTACTCCCCGAAAGAGGGTACTCCAGAGGAGGTGCGGAGTGAGGTACACTACAATGTGACTGAGGCGGGCCCCAAACCAGCTGCCCCATCTGCCCGGAACAATTCCTACTTTGCCTGTGACAAGCCTGGCAAGGAGGAGGAGAGGACCTCCTCCGAGGATGAGATCAGCCTGCACTTCGAGCCCCCCAGTGCACCACTTAACCGCAAGGGCCTGGTGAGCCCCCAGAGTCCCCAGAAGTCAGACTGCCAGCCCAACTCGCCCACGGAGTCCAGCAGCAGCAAGAGTGCCTGCATCTTACAAGGGGCTGGCTCACCCCCAGCCAAGAGTCCCACTGACCCCAAGGCTTGTAACTGGAAGAAGTACAAATTCATCGTCCTCAACTCCCTGAACCAGAGCACCAAACCTGATGGGGCTGAGCAGGCTGAGCTGGGCCGCCTCTCACCTCGAGCTTACGTCCCAGCATCTACCTGCCAGCAGCCCTCGGAACCCGAAAATCTCAACATCCGATCTCCAACCAAGCTGGGTGTGAGCGGGGAGGACTCTGCCGTATCGCAGGCCAGCAGGCTCAACAACATCGTCACAAGGTGAGCCCACAGGGTGCTCTCTGGGAAGCGAGGGTGGGCTCTCGTGGTGGCTGGTGGTACAGCATCTTGAATATTTAACCACTGGTACTTCCGTGTTGGAGTCAAGCCTCAGGACCCTGAGCTCATCCAGTGGCACCGAGGGTCAGGACTTTAGTCCCCATACCAGTTCTCTGGGCAGCTCTGGGTCTTCTATAGGTCAAGGAACTTGGGCCACTGAAACATCACCAGTCACTGGACATTACCAGTGAAGGAGCTATCCACCTCTGATTAGATTAAATGTAGCAAGTATTTATTAAGCATCTACTCTGTGCCAGGCACTGGGCTGGGCTCTGGGAACCGGGGGCAAGGACAAGGACAAAGTGAACAGCAATCTGCTCTCAAGTAGCTGCCAGTCTCCTGGAGAATACAAATACCCAGATGCATAAATGCAAATAGATATAAAGTGTCTCCAGTAAAGGCAGTGGGTGGGTGGTGCTAACCGAGTCATCAGGAAAGGCCAGGTGTAGAAGGGAGGGGCCTGGGCAAGAGAAAGGAAAAGAAGGGAAGGGGAGTGGGAGCTGTCCAGCCAAGAGGAGCTGCTCTCCCCAGCATCAGGAAAAGGAGACGGGGGGGCCAGAGGGCTTCTCTGCTTTCAGGCCTAGGGCCAAGGAGCCCCAGCGTGCCATGATTGAGCCTCCCATCCCTCTCACTCTCAGGTCTCTGGCCGGCTCCCCCCGGAGCAGCACAGAGGGACATTCTCCGCTCTATCTGCCCTCTTCCAAATGCCGCTCCTGTGGCTCCCAATCCCCACAGCATTCGGAGATGTGCCTTCATGCCACGGGCACCACCTTCCCAGAGGAAATGGGAGAGACCCAGTCTGAGTACTCGGACTCCAGCTGTGGTGAGTTCCCAGATTCTGCACCCTCCCCTACACTCTCCTCCACTTCCATCCCCAGCAGCAGTAAGCCACCTTCTTCCTCCTCCTCCTCCTTTCCTCTTCCTCCTCTTCCTCTTCCTTTTCCTCCTCCTCTTCCTTCTCCTCCTCCTCTTCCTTCTCCTCCTCCTCTTCCTTCTCCTCTTCCTCTTCCTCCTCTTCCTCTTCCTTTTCCTCCTCCTCTTCCTTCGCCTCCTCCTCTTCCTCCTCCTCTTCCTTCTCCTCTTCCTCTTCCTCCTCTTCCTCTTCCTTTTCCTCCTCCTCTTTCTTTGCCTCCTCTTCTTCCTTCTCCTCTTCCTCTTCTCCTCTTCCTCCTAAAGGGCATTTGTCCTGTATTTCCAGCTTGGGACTGCTGCTTGATGTGAAATTCCCTGACTTTTCTGAAGACAAGGGCAGGTCTCTGAGATCACGAGGGTCATTTTAGCTGCCCCAAGTAGCCCACCCTGTGCCTTCATGTAAAGCCTTCTCTGTCACAAGACAGCATCAGCGTGCAGCATTCAGGACCATTGTTCTCGTACCTGCTCTAGGCAGTGCAGACATATGGCGATGTTTGGGGGCTGACCCCCTGAGCCTGATCCAGACCATGAGGACAGTCCAGGGTTTTCCAGCAGCCCACTCATTCACCCTACTGTGGCCACTCTAGCAAGGCAACCTGTGTTTAGTAATAGAAAAATGCCTTTTGCACCGTTTCTAACTAAAAAGGACAAGTCCCCTCGCCGGATCCCAGGTAGGGCTTGGAGGAAGCAGTGAACTCCTGAGTTAAATGATCTGGGTTCTTCTTCTTCCCTTGCCCCTATTTCTTCCTCTACTTCTGCTCTGTACTATGGGAAGAAGTCCATCCTTCCTTGGCCTCAGTAGAGGCCCTAGAGACTGTGTGGCACAGTGGTTAGGGAGGGGCTCTTGAAGCCGGGAAGACCTGGGTTCATGTTTCCTCTCTTATACTTATTGGCTGTGTGGTCCTGGGCAAGTCACTTAACATTTCAGTGTCCCAGATATCTAGCTGAGAAAGTGCTGACCTGCACTGGTGAAGGCAGTTTCCTCTTGAGGGAAGTCCTGATGGGAACAACTTCCCTCCTCTCTTTCTGTCTCCTTTCATTCCCATCTATTCTCTCATGTCCTCTGAAGTCAGTTCAAGTCTGAATTCTCTAGGAATGCTTGGAGTGGGGTGGAGGGTGGCGGGAGACCACAGCTCGGGATAGTACCAGGGAAGGGGGAGCCGGCTGAGTCTCTGGGGGCCCCCATGCCCTTCTTCCTCATGCTGACCCTGGTCCCTCCTTTCCCTACCCTTGACAGAAAATGGAGCTTTCTTCTGTAATGAGTGTGATTGCCGCTTCTCGGAGGAGGCATCCCTCAAGAGGCATACCCTGCAGACGCACAGTGACAAGCCTTACAAATGTGACCGCTGCCAGGCCTCCTTTCGCTACAAGGGCAATCTCGCCAGCCACAAGACCGTCCACACAGGTATGGCCCTGACCCGATCAGATGACCATGGCAGCTTGCCAGGGTGAGGGGATGGCCAATGTTCCTGAGAAGCCCACCCTAGCAGCCCTTGGAGGGTCCCAAGGGAACTGCTCTGCCTTCCGTGGCCTTTTTCAATTTAGAACCCCCTCTTTTAATGGGAAGGGTTGCTCCTTACCACAACCCAGTGAAGTAGGGTTGATATTTATTTGACAGGAAGCTGAAGCACAGAGAGACTGTATCTTATGGTCACATAGCTAGCTGGAAGCAATGCCAAGGTTAGAGCCCAGGGATCCAAAGTGCTATTGTGCTCTGTTGGGTTAGACTCTGAATCTGGTGATTTCTCTCTCAGGGTCACCTTCAAACATCTATCCAAGGGGGCTTAACCAATAAACTTCCTGAAATTGCCTTCTATCTCCAAGACTTACTGGTGAAGGATCTGAGGTATAGGCAGCTTAGAGGAAGAAAAGATACCCCATCTCCCCATCCATCCACCCAATCTGTCTTGCTTTATCTGCTGCAAGACAGACATCTTGACGAAGGCAAAAGCCAAACCCTAGGAAGCAGATGGGTTCAGTCTAAAGGTTACTGCCCTGGAAGCCAGAGGATACCTGGGGTCAAATCTTGCCTCTGAAGCTTATTGCCTTGGTGACCTTGGGCAAATGACTCATTCTGCATGGGCCTGTTTGCTTATCTGTCCATTGAAAGGGGATGATTCTGACATCCCTTGTAGCTTGTGTTTATACTCCTATATTGCTACGATCTCTCTGGGCTTTGATGTCCTCATTTATAAAATGCGGGGTTTGGACTGCGCAGCCTCTTCTAGATCAAGGTCTAAGACCCTCTGACCCTTCGAATGGAAGTGTTTGCCTCCTGGCTGGAAGAGGGTAGGGGGAAGAAAAGGAGATGCTTGTTTAGAGGTTGTTACCCACCCGAATAGGTGCATCTGTAATGCAGACATGGTACCTCTGGAAGGGATAGAATTGTGGGGACTAAGGGGGAGGCTAGCCTTCACAGAGCAGCAGGCTATGAATCAGGACCCTTGGCTTCTCAGGCTAACTGACTTTCCTTTGAGATGTCAGAAATCCAGGCTTTCCCATCTCACCCTCATCAGCCTAACCTCCAGTGAATATTCTGTCCACTGTCATGTCTGCCTTCCAGTACTTTGGATGGACCTTAGCACTGCCCACTTACCATGTGGTCTCTATTCTCTCCTTCTGGCAACAGGGGAAAAACCCTATCGCTGCAACATTTGTGGAGCCCAGTTCAACCGGCCGGCCAACCTAAAGACCCACACTCGCATTCACTCCGGAGAGAAGCCGTACAAGTGTGAGACCTGTGGAGCGAGATTCGTCCAGGTGAATGGAAGACTCTGTGTGTCTGGGGATCTCTTCGTCTATCTGTCTCTGCCTCTGTGTTTCTATTTGGGGTACCTTTGTTGGCCCATTGCTGACATCCTTCCTTCCTCCCTGACAGGTGGCCCACCTGCGTGCTCACGTGCTCATCCACACTGGGGAGAAGCCCTACCCATGTGAAATCTGTGGCACCCGTTTCCGGCACCTGCAGACACTCAAAAGCCACTTGCGCATTCACACAGGAGAAAAACCCTACCATGTACGTGAGCCCTGTTTATTCTGTTGGCCAACCTTTCTGGGGATGGGGTTTGTGGTGGTAGTTGGGGAAATGACCCCGGGGTTTTGCCTTATCTTGAAGCACACTGTGGAAGGAACCTTGGATTTGGAGGCAGCAGATCTTGGGCAAGGAGCTTTTGTTTGTTTTGTTTTGTTTTGATGGGTTTCAGGTTCCTTGTCTGTAAGATGGAAGGGCTCCGATGATGTGTGATCTCTAAGGGCCTGTCCAGCTCTAAGGATGCTTGTAGGACTCTGTGGATGGGCCTTTCCCATCTGAGAGGCCCAAGTAGGCAGCTTTGTGATAAGACAATCAGATCATTCAATGAACTGTAACCTCCTCAAAGGCAGAGCCTTCTGACTTCTCATGCCCTTGGCTCCTTGAATAGGACTTAGTATAGGAGTCCTCATGCTTTCTTGTTTTATAGACCCTTTGGGCAGACTGATAATGGCTATGGAGCCCTGCTCAGAATGATTTTAAGTGCAGAAAATGAACACCTAGAATACAAAGAAAACAAAAGGTTAGGGAAAATAGATGATAATTTTTCATTTTTCTTTGCATTATTGTGGTCATTGTAGAAATTGTTTTGTTTCTGCTTATTTGGGTTTGCAAGTTACCCGTTTCTCTAAGTCCTTTCTATTCATCATTTCTTACGGCACAATATGATTCCATTACATCCATGGCTGTGAGTTTTTAGCCACCTCCCCCCAGTCAGTGGGCACCCATATTGATACTACAAGATGAAAGCACTTAGTTTTAAAAAAATATTTATTCATTTGTTCGATAAACCTTTAGTAAACATCCATATGTGTAGAGCTAAAGCATTGGTTCTCAGATGGATATTTTGTTCATGGCTTAGTATAATGACTTGCCATAAGGAATCATGGTTTATCAAGCATTCAAGCTGTCCACACCACGTTGGGAAGCACCAGCAGCCCACCCACCCAGCAGTACCACTCGTAGGCTCAGTTCTTAAAATGAAAAGGACAAACCACTTGGAGTGTGGCATAGAGCAGGTACTGAGTAAAGGCTTGTTGATTGACTGATTAACCGATCCCCCTGTGCCTTGCCTTCAGACAGCTAATATACTATTACCACCTTGTAAAGGACCCAATCCCAAACTAATTGAGTAAATATTATAGGCAAGCAAGTTAGACCAGAGAGTTTGTGTCCTACCTTAGAGCAAGTGGGAGGATAGGCTTGTAGGAAGAGAAAACAGATCTCTTCAGACAGCTCCTCTTCCTCATCTTAACCCAGGTTATGACTTAGAATAAAGGGCTTCTTTGTCTTTTTTTTGTTTAAGAAATACATTGAAAGGCTTCCCCCCTCAACTGATACCAGGAGTTACAGAATAGTTAGGTAACCAGCCCCTCAGGGAATGACCCTCAATTGAAGCACCAGTCTGCTGCCTCTTCCCTGGTCAAATCTAGTGGAAAATCGGACTCAGGCTCATCTTCAGGAGGGCCCTATCTTTCTTCATACTTGCTGGAAGGGATTGTCAGGGACAAGTCCATGGGAAGCATCTCCCAAGGTATGAGTAAGAAAGAAAATGAACGTGTCCACAAGAATTGGCCTTTGGAGAGGCTGATGTGGGCATTCCAAGGATCACAGATTTAGAGCTGGCAGGGACCCTAGAAGTCATTCAATACAGCTTCCTCCCAGAGAAAGACCCAGAGAGGTGAAATACTTAAGCCAGGTTTTGTGACTCCACTGCTTCTGCTCTTCCCTCCAGTGCGAGAAGTGTAACCTGCATTTCCGCCACAAAAGCCAGCTGCGGCTTCACCTGCGGCAGAAGCACGGTGCCATCACCAACACCAAGGTTCAGTACCGCGTCTCTGCTGGCGACCTGCCCCCGGAACTACCCAAGGCTTGCTGAAAGCATTGCAAAGGGGCCCCCTCTCTGGAAGTTATCCAAAGGATACTGTAACACTTTACAAATGTTCATCCCATGATGTAGTGCCTCTTCTCATCCATTTGTGCAGATCATAAAGGGGGTTGGAGTTGGGGGGGGCGGGACAGGGAAAGACAAAGGGGGAAGAAACATGTAAATCCTCCCACTCACCCAGTGATGTAACTTAAAAACAAACAAAAAAAGCTCAATCTCCTATGTGTTAGGGAAACTCTATCAGTGAAAAATGAAAAGAAAGGTCATTTTACCCATCACCCCATGGGGGAGTGCACAGAAGCTTTGAAATTTGACTTGACTCGTTCTGAAAAATGAGGAATGTATATGTTTTGTGGGAACAGATGTTTCTTTTGTATGTAAATGTGCATTCTTTTAAAAGAAGAGAATTCAGTATGTTATAAAAGAGAGGGCTTTAATTTTTTTAACCAAAGGTGAAGGAATATATGGCAGAGTTGTAAATATATATAAATATATATAATAAATATATATAAACCTCAAAAAAGATATATTAAAAATAAAACTGCATTAAAGGCTCGATTTTGTATCTGCGGGCAGACACGGATCTGAGAATCTTTATTGAGATAGAGCCCTTACAAAATATTTTAAGTATTGCATCTGTGTAAGTAAGAAGATATTTTGTCTAAAACGCCTCAGTGTATTTGTATTTTTTTGCAAGTGAAGGTTTACAATTTACAAAAGTGTGTATTAAAACAAAACACAAAAAAGCTGCAGAAGGAAAAAAAAATGCGTAATTTTGTTCTAGTTTTGAGTTTGTATATATCCGTACAACGTGTACTCACGGTGCCTTTTTTCCATGGAAGTTTTCAATGTATGGACTAGATGAGCCCCCTTCCTTTTCGAGGCGCAGGCAGACACAGGGACTCGAAGCTGGCACTCACTAAGCTCTCTTTGGGAATGTTTGTCTTATTACAGGCTGCGTCACGCTTGCATCATATAGGTCCTCCGGAGACAGGGTTGGGCTGTGTCTAAACCGCATCACTGCATTGTAAAATATAGCTGTATAAAACCAAGAATAAAATGATGAAACGTGAACCCTGTGAGTTTGGCAGTGTGTTCCTTTCTTCATTCGTGGTAGGGCTGGACTATATGTGGCATTTCTGGTTCCATTCCATTGTGTGGATCATAGTGCCTTGACATTTAATGGCAAAGTATGGGGAAGTGGCCACCATATCTTCTGGGTAAAGCATGGGGTTAATGAGACCAAGGTAAAGGGCTAAATCTCCCCAGACTTTAACAGGGAACAGTTTTGATGTCTTAGCCAAGTTACGTAAACCTAGCAAGTGAACAACTTGGCACACCCAATCCTACTGATTCAAAAGGAGAAGGATTTTCTTTTCTCTCTCTCCTGCCAGTCCTTCTGGATTTACTTTTCCACAGGGCTTTTCTTTATTCAGGATTAAACCAGGACATGGACCTGAGCTGGGTGGTGTAGATGAAGTCACAAGGGATGAAATGAGGAGAGGATGGAGGGAGGGGTGTTTGGTGCAGCAAGGTGGCTTAGATATGAATGGCAACACCCCAGGCCTAGAGTTCTGCTGGGTCCGACAAGTGAAGGAGGAAGAGATTAGACTGAGCCAGGTTATTAATCCAACAGACATTTATTCATTATGTTCCTACCTGTGAAGTAAAGTGGCACATGCTGGGCATGCAAATATGAACAATGAGAAGCAGGCTGGGCCTTCTTTTTGAGGGACCTAGCAGAGAGACATTCTTGCTACATAATTTGAGGAAGGGGAGAATATAGAGAACAAGGGTTAGGAAAGGCTTGTGGTACGTGGGAGAGGGGACACCTGAGCCAAGCCTAGAAGGAGGAAGCTCAGGTTTCTAAGACAAATAGAATGAGTGAGTGGTCTGAGGCCTTTTGCTACAGATTCCAGGCTTCCAACCTCCTAAGGTCAGGTGTGAGAATGTCAGGGTCCCTCTTTGCCTAGGTCTGTCTGGAAAGACCAGAAGTCCTCAATGCTGTTGGGAGGAGGGGTGGGATGTATTATAGTCCATGGGACCAAATCAAAGCTCAAAAAGTCTTTTTCTACTTGCCTTCCCTCCCCTTGTACCCTATCTCAGCTGACTTCTTTCCTTGGAACCAGCCTTACACGGAGGTGGAGTAGGTGAATGGCCACAGGGTATGATTTCAGGGACCTAGGGAAGGTGTATCTGCACCCAATCAAGGAGTAAATGAGACAGTCCTTTATCTTAAGGAACCTATATTCCACAGCAAGGGTTCTGAGTTGCTTTTTGTGTTTTAGACCTGTTGGGAAGTCTGGTAAAGCTTATGGACCCCTTTTCAGAATGTTTTTAAATAGTTGAAGGAAATGTCAGATTTCAATTAGAAGCTAGTGAAAAGAAATAATTTATTCACACCTAAGTTCATGAACTCCTTGAAATCTCTTCATGGACCTCTTGGGGGTAAATTACAAAACTCCTGTTCTACAGGTAAACACCTTCCCAAGCAATGGATTGGGAATCAGAAAACCCGGGTTCAAATGTTGTCTTTGTCAACTTATTCCCACTGTGACTTTGGGCAGGTAACATTCCCTGTATGGGCCTCAGTCTCCACATCTGTACAATGTATAGGGTGACCTACATGGCCTCTAAGGCTCCTTGTAGTCCACAACCTATGATTCCAGGGGCTGTAGCTCACCTTCTGCGGGGTCCTTTGCCCACAACAACCCCATGAGGTGGGTAGAACAAGTATTCTCCTGAGGCCCAGAGAGCTGGTGTAAATTTCACCTGGCCACCTCAAGTGAAGAGCAGAGGTGGAAGTCAGACCCAGTTTCCCTGGCACCTAGTTTTGTTCTTTCTGCAGCTAACAAGTAACCCATAGTGGTGGAAAGAACTCTAGCCTGGAAGCCGGCAAAGCTGACTGATTGTTCCGGATCTGCCACTGATGTGCTGGGCAACCTCCAGCTGCTCCTTCTCTCTGGACTTTGGATTTCTGACCTGCCACATGAAGGGGTTGGATTAGATTCTTTCCAAGATCTCTTCCACCTCTCACAGTTCAGGATTCAGAGGTTCAGGCTTTCTTGAACTGGCTTTAGTATAGCTTTAAATCCAGAGTTCATCCTTGATCACAATGGATCAAGGCAGTTTGAATAATTGGAGTCATTGGCCTGAGGGGTGGAAGCTCAAAGTGTGCTTTGCTCTCCTCCTGTAGGATCACATCCGAAAGAAACCTTCCATGGACCCGGCCGGGGAGGACTGGGTTCTGCTCAGCTCGTGACTTGGGAATAGCCTCTAAGGCATATGCTGTAAGGAGTTGCCCACCCAGACCCACAGTCCAGAAAGGATTCTCTCCAAGCCACAGCCTGTCTCACCCAGCACTAAGCTTTGCAGACAGAATTTCATTTGGAAATGACCTCCAAAGGACCAACTTTGCTTGTGACCTACTTAACCCCACTCACTCTGAAAAGGGAGAAAATGATCTCTTTGGTCCTTTTAGAAACCTGACATGACCAAAGTGAGACATTAAGGGACCATTATTCTCTGGCCAATATTCTCCCTTGGCTCATTGAAGTACTGTTGTCTGTTTGCACACCATTATTACTTATCTTTAGAGATGCAGGCTAACATGATGTAGAGAGAGCTGGCCTCCAAACCAGAAAAATCTGGCTTCAAATCCTATTCATATACGTACAGGATGCGTGACCCTGGGCAAGTCATGTAACTTCTCAGGACCTCAGACAGCTCTGAGACTATATTGGTAAAGAGAATTTTCTCATGTGTGAGTACCTTTTGCCGTTAAATCACAGGTCTACCCCTTCTCCCAAAGAGGCTGGGGCAAGGAGAGCTAACACACAGGCCGCTTGACTAAAATTGAAATCCAGTGTGTTCCTCTCCTTCTGTGCTGACATCTCCCCCTTTGGACCTCACGTCACACCTTGCCTGACCCTCTCAGAGAGACTGAAAATGCATTATTGTGTATTTTTATTTTTCAGTTATTTTTTCAGTCTTCATGACCCCATTTGGGGTTTTCTTGACAAAGATACAGGAGCAATTTGACATTTTCTTCTCCAGCTCATTGTACAGATGAGGATATTGAGGCAAACAGTTAAGTGACTTGCCCAAGGTCACACATGTGTCTGAGGCTGGATTTGAACTCAGGAAGATGAGTCTTCCTGACTCCAAGCCTGTCACTCTACCCACTGTACCACCTAGCTGCCCCATATTATTGTTTCTACTACAGGGGAAAGGCCTTGAAGCCAGGTGAGACTTTGGTTCAAATGGTGCCTCTGATGCTTGCTGGGTGACCCTGGGCAACTGACTTTTTTTGAGCCTCATTTTCCTCATAATGGGAATGGCCCTTTCTTCACAGGGTTGCTATGAAAATCAAATAAAATGAGGCACATAATACCTTAGGCTTGGGATTGGACTTATGGTTTCATTGTATGAGGAATTCCCTCCACCGATAGAGGGAAGAAGCTTCTCTTCATCTTAGAACTTGGCTCAGGACATTGGGAGGTAAAAGGACTTACCCAGAGCCACATGGCCAGTCTGTGTCAGAGACAGGGCTTGAGCTCACGTCCTCCTTTATCCTTACGATTTACCATCATAAGGCCAGCTCCATCTCCACTGGGCACCGTTACCTCTTTGCCAGCCCTGAAACGATATAGAAATGCCATCTTTCGCCATCATCATCTTCAGAGTTAGTTGTGTGGCTGTCATATACTCTAGACTACAAGCTCTATGTAGACATGTCTTGACTCTTAGCTAAAATTTCGACCTTATCCTGGGACTGTAATCTGCAACCACAAGCTGCTTAATAAATACTTGTTCATCAAAGATCAGTTAGGATGAAAGATAATACAGTTCTGAACAGATCATTTGACTGAAATTTACAAAGTTTGGCCAAAACATATTTTATTAGTGTTCTTTTTTATTTGTCCATTGCTTTTTAGTGACTGCACTCCAATACTGCACCAAAGCGAGAGAGAGAGAGAGAGAGAGAGAGAGAGAGAGAGAGAGAGAGAGAGAGAGCAAGGAAGAAAGAAAAAAGAAAGGAAGAAAGAAAGAAAGATGGTTAGTTAAGTAAAACAAACCAACATGTTGGTTATGATGGACGGTATATGAGTCATTCAGTACCTGGAGTCAATCACCTCTCTTTGGAGAGACAAGAGATAGGCTTCACCACCAGCCTTTGGAAGTCACCACTGGTCACAGCATTGATTAGTGGTGTTTTCCTATGGTACTGTGGTCATCATGTAACTTGTTCTCCTTGCTCTTTTGGTCCAGTTTATCAAGAACACACCTGAATTCCCTTTCTTTCCCTTCCCAGCTACGAGGTTTTGAGAGCAGGAGCAGGTTTTCTAGGGAGAAACAGGCCCAGATAAATGACGTCACACAAAGGTGAATGGTTCTCCAGTGCACATATCCTCCATTTCCATCATGGCCATGAATAGCAGCATATTGTCTACAAAAACCTGTTTAGGAGAAGTAGTGAAAAGGTTGTTCTTAGGGAAGGGTATGATTAGAAAAGGAGGAGGGTGTGTCATGTAGAGGGAGTGAGGGATAGCCAGTGAAAAGCCTGGGGGATCTGTTGATATCTCTACAATTTCAAGAGCTCTGGATAAAAGCCCCTGAGTCATTCCAGTAAATTCTCTATGAGGAATTTATATAAGGAAATAAACAGGGATGAGAGGGCAGGGGTGGGTTAAGCTGTGCATTCTGCTTCATGGAGTTTATAATCTAGAAGGAGAGAGAGAATTCAATTCAATTGAGTTGGGATGTATTAAACACCCATTACCTAAAAGGCACAAGATAATAGCTGTACCTAAAGAATTATCATATGAGGAAGAAGATAAATACAAGGGAGACTGCCAAACAAAGTGTTAGTAGAAATCTGAGATGAACTACTTTGGATTTTCCTTTTCCCTTATGGACACAAGGAAGATCAGTTAGTTGGTTAACAAGCATTTAATGAGTTCCAACTCTGAGTGTGTTAAGGGGTGAGAGAAGGATAGAATTGGAGTATATGAGGCTCTCAAAGATATGAAAGCATCCTAGGGGAGGTAGAATAGGTACATATGAAATAAGGCATGAATAATTACAAACCATCTAAGTTGAACTGAGTTATTTTATCAAGAAAACAGCACGGCAAATTCCAGCCAAGATGGTTGGCTGAACAGAGCTAGTTCCCACTTACCTACTCTAGCAAAAACCTAAACTAGACCAAATGATGATCAAGGAATTTTATAAAAACTATACCAAATGATGTATTCTACCACTGAAATGTGGAAAAGTCATCCAAAAGTTTGTGGGCAAAAGGAAAGGAGGCCAGCTGCAGCAGAGTCCAAAAAGACAGAGATATCTCCCAGCACAAGAGAAGGGCCAGAGACACATGTAACCTTCAAGGCTCTAAATCCAGAAGCAGCTTAGGGAGAAGCCTACCCCCCAGAAATCCTCAGGGCAGTGGGAAGCCACCACATAGACCTTGGAAGTGGCCAGCAGTAGTAGCAACTAGTTGGAGCATGGCAGCACTCAGGCCTAGACACCTGAGGAGCAGGGACACCGAGGTCCTTAGACCTCTGTCATGAGACACCATAGAGGGTCCTAAGGATCCAGTAATCTGAACCTCAAAGGGCCCTGGGACTAACTCTAGGAAGTGCAGGACAGAATAGGAACCCAGGTGGATCAGGTGGAAACCAAGGAAGACTGACTACTTCACCAAATGATGAAGTAGAAGGTGAAACCTGGGCCCTGCTACGGAGCCCCACTTCTGCAAAGAAAGCTGTAGAGATGGATGAAAACAAGACAATGTGGACTACAATAAAGGAGTATATTCAGGGATAGTGAAAATTTTAACCTAGAAAGAGAGAATTACTCCATTACAACTTCAAGCAGAGACTCAAAGGGAACTGGGAGTGGATTTTCTTTTTTTTAACCTTCAGTTTTGCTTTATTTTTACTTTCAAAAAATTAAAAAGTATAAAAGGAATAATAGTATGGATATAAAATTACAGCTCATGATATCACCACCTACATTTCAAAAGATTTCAACAATTTCGTGAGTTTAACAAAAACCCTAACATTTGCAATTATCGGTGAAACATAAAATTCAGTTATGACCTTTATTCTGATGATCTTAAAATACTGCAAGCAAAGCAAACACATTGATGCATCCACTTCAAAGCCAAGATTTAGACCAACTTCGTTACTAGCAAAATGTCACTGGATCTATTCAATGTCATTTTAACTAATACCTCCCCCGCCTCTCTTTAAAACTTATATTTATGAATCCATGATGGAACAATTAATAATTTTCAAACACTAAACTCTCTTATTACTACAAAGTTATAACATGCTTCCATCTTAACCTGAGTGCGTCTCATTTATGGTGGATATTAACCACAACTGAAAGAACCACTCTTAGCAGCCCCAAATACCACATGGTTGTTAACAAGAGAATTCATGAATGAATCTAATAGCTTTACCAGGCAAGGCAGTCACCAAGCAGGATCTTCCCAGTGATGCCCTCAAAAATCTGCCTGAGATCTAAGCTCCCCAACAGGAAAGCAAAGCTTTATGAACTTTGTGTGAGTTAGTAGTACATGGAATGCGCTTCTCTCAGCAAGGTGGGACAGGCATACAGTTTGGCAGCTAGTGCATCTTTGTAGCCACTTACAGTAGAAGTATGCCCAACTCTGAGCTGGATGCATCCTGTGGGAAACAAGCTCATTAGAAGAGCATAGCATTTTTGTGGCGCTCCAGTTTGTCTTGACAGATCATAAGTTTCTCCTAAGAGAACTTAAGGATACTCTTGTAGTATTGGTTTTCCTCAGAAAAACAAGCTATTTAAAGTCCACTTTCTAAATCACTCCTGAACCCAATAGCTCTAATCTCAAAATCACTCATCACAGGAGCTTTGGGATCTAAGCTACAGATTTTCCTCATAGTAAAGTCTCTTGGTAGTTTTCTATGTAAACTCCCTTGGGGAGAGTCCAAGACAGAATTCTCTTAAATCGAATTCCATTCTAGAATTGAAGTTCCAATACAGTGATTTCCACCATCTCCAGTACGATTGATTTCTATTTTGGAATGAAGTCTACAGCCTGCTTACATCCAAGACTTCCATCACACTGTGAGCAAACAAAAGGGATTTTGAGTTAGGAAAATTCCACAATGTACTTACAGTTATTATAAAATAACTAAATATCAGCTAATTTCAACCTAGCAAAAAGAGCACTTAGAACAATTCACTCCAAGTAAGCTCAATCTCGAAATATTCCAGTTGAGAAAACATCAAGAACAAAAACATAGACAAGGACAAAGGAAAATTTACCTGTATCTGAGGCACTAACAGACTACAGTAGTTGAGAGGGTTGGAAAGACTTCAAAAAGAACAAAACTACACAAGGCTATGTGTGTGAATGTATATTCACACATACATTGTGCATAAAATGACAGCATTCAGAATGAAAATATATTCATAATTTCACAGCCTACATAATTTTGCTTTATTGTAGCATCTATTAAAGTTTATCAACAACATGTCCTGGCCACAGCAATTGGTTGGGAGTGTAGAATGTTCATTTAAAAATTAGTGCTACAAATGAAAAAAAATGTTAGTAACAATCTTGAATTTAGCTGACAGCTCTTGGATATGGGAGAAAGAGGCATCACAATTACGCTTA
This sequence comes from Trichosurus vulpecula, assembly GCF_011100635.1. Taxonomy (NCBI): domain Eukaryota; kingdom Metazoa; phylum Chordata; class Mammalia; order Diprotodontia; family Phalangeridae; genus Trichosurus; species Trichosurus vulpecula. The sequence goes on along the minus strand of NC_050576.1, from coordinate 432,559,760 downwards.
TGATGTGAATGCTACTTTTGTATAGCAATGATTTCAACTGCTCCACAGGCAACTTAGAAAATTTTTAAGCAAACAATAAAGTAAGATTAAAATAAAGTTATAAACTAAAGTAGTTTGTTATATTAGGAAATATTCACCTTAAATTTGTTGAGCTTTTTGGTTAACACTGCAAAATAAAATGATAAAATACCTGGAGACACAGAGGCACTATACCATACACCATATAAATTGTCAACATAGCATTTGATATTCTGCATTGAGGAAAACAAGATTTCTAACCATTTGCTTCCAACAGTGCAACAATACTAAGAAGAATTATGATCAGCACTTCTCATTTCAAAGAAAGACAGACATTTCTGTTGCTAAAGTTAAAAAAGCATGGTTCTCCGGAAAGACTTACATAAACTGAGATAGAGTGAAGTGAGCAGAACCAGAAAGTTGTACCCAGTAATGTCATATTGAATGATGAACAACTGTGAATGTCTTAGCTGTTCTCAGAAATACAATGATCCAAGACAATCCCAAAGGACTCATAATGAAAAATGCTATCACCTCCACAGAACGAACTTTGGTGTCTGAATACAGACCAAAGCTTACTCTTCCTTTCTTCCTACCTTTCTACCTTCCTTCCTTCCTTTCTTCCTTCCTTTCTCTCTCTTCCTTCATTTCTTTCTTTCTTCCTTTCTTTTCCTTTCCTTCTTCCTCCCTCATCCTTCCTTTCTCTCTCTCTTCCTTCCTTCCTTCTGTCTTCCACCCCTCCCTCCCTCTCTTCCTTCCTTCCACTAATTCATTCTTTCAAGTTTTCTTCCACAAAATGGCCAATGGAAATGTTTTACATGACTGCACATGTATAATCTATACGATATTGCTAGCCTTCTCAATGAGAGAGGAATAGAATTTGAAACTCAAAACATAACAAGAAATGCTAAAGATTGTTTTTACCTGTGGTTGGGGAAAATATAAAATATTTTAAAAAGCATAATCTTCGATCTGTTTGAAACAGAGGTAACTTTGCTAAATAATGAAATACTTCCTTTATAGAATCTCTTCACTATCAAGGGATACATGGAAATTGATGGTCCTAACACCTTCAAAATAACCACATAGATTATATTAAAACAATGAGAAGTATTTATACTTTTTTAGAGAATATTTTAAGAAGTTTATATTAAAAAAAACTAAAGGAATAATGCATGAATACCTAGAAGAAATTAATTGAGAGATAACACATGAAACAAAAGCTCTCAAGAAAGGATTGGAATAAAATAAATAACTTAGAACAGGAAGTGGTAAATTTTATCAAAGTAACAGATTTCCTCAAAATTAGAAAAGACCAACCAGAAATCAATGACTTCATAAGACAGCAAGAAATATTAGAACAAAATCAAAAGATTGAAAAAAATAAAATCTAAAGTATTTTCAATTTTTAAAAATTATCTGAAAAACAGGTCAAGGAGAGATAATTTAGGAATCATTGGACTTCATAAAAAATCACCATCATCATCAAAGCCTAGACACTATTATTTCAAGAATACATACCTGGAAACTGCCCAGATCCATTAGAATCAATGGGTACAGTGGAAATAGAAAGAATTCAATAATCACCTAATGAAAGAAACTCCCAAAGGAAAAATTTCTCAAATGCTATAGCTAAAATCCAGAGCTTCCATATTTAAGGAATAATATTGCAAGCAGCCAGAAAGAAAAAGTTCAAATAAAAGAAAACATAGTGAGGATCACACAAAACCTAGCATCTTCTACTATAAACGATAGGAGATCCAGGAATGTGATATTCCAAAATGAAAATGACATAGTCTTATGAAGAGAATAATTTACCCTGCAGAAGTGACAGTAATCCCACAGGGGAAATAACATACCTTTAAAGAAAAGGAGTATTTTCACACATTCCCGCTGAAGAGACCTTTGAACTAAATAAAAACTTTGAAATACAAACACAAGTTTGAAGATAAACTTAGAAATGTAAATTTACTTGAAGAACTGGAAAGATCTGTATGATTATGAAGTACAAATATTATAATAAAGTGAAGAGAAATAACTGTCCTTTCAGGACCTTACTTTCTTCAAAGGATATTGAGGAAGATAATTAAGAAAAACTAGGAACCAAGGGGTGGATAAGTTTTGTTCTAGGATCTTTAAAATCATAGTTTTTTTTAATCAACAAAAAATCAAACTTCTTTACTTCCCACACCAACTCATTTCCCAGTTGAGAATAGGGGGGAAAATTTCTATTACAAACATGTATAGTAAAGCAAAACAAATTTCCACAATGGCCATGTTTAAAAAACATATATGTGGGGGCGGGGCGGAGCCAAGATGGCCGCATGAAGGCAGCGTCTTACCAGAGCTCTCTCACAAGGTCTGTCAGATTCCTATAAAAAAGTGAATTTGAGCAGATTTGAGAGAGTCAGAAACCGTGAGCAGTCTGCGTGGGCCAAATTTCCGAGCCGGGAGAGTCTGAAAGGCCGGAGGCACGAACCTGTAGGCTCGGAGAGTGCTCGGTGGGGAGCTGCTCCAGACCAAGGAGGAAGCAGCTGGCCAGGAAATCCATGTGGGAGACAGGCTGGGAGAAAGCTGGGCGCCCGAAACCGGCGGTGATCCCCAGGACTCCCAACACAGGACAGCGGTATGTGGAAGCGACGAGAGGCAGCGCAAAGCCACCCATGAAACACTGTCTCCAGAAGTTTGCAGCCCAAACGTGTTAAACACGGCTTCTTGAACTTCCGGGAGTTCTTAATGTCCAGGTAAACAGCTCTAATCCCTCCCCTCCCCACTCAGAGAATCCCTTGGGGAAAAAAAAAAGAACGCTGGAACTGAGCAGAAAGTAGTGGGGCTTCAGTGGTCAAATAGCAGAAGTTCATTAGTCCCATAGGGGCAGAGTCGGCAGGGGTCAACGCCAGGAGCCCAGAGGTAACCTTGCTCCCCCAGGGGAAGTGCCAGACATCAGCTCAAACAACAAACAGCTGAGACCATTGCTGAAAAGCAAGCGCTGGAGAGCACCCACAGGGAGTGAGATGCCAGGGAGCCAGACCCCTCCCCCCCACCTCAGGAAACTGAAGGTTATAATTCTAGACTCACAACCCCCAGAATAAGAAAGCTGGGACAGAAAGCCCTGAGGCCCACAGATAGAAATTCATTGTAAAGCCAGCAAAAGGCAAACCAACATGAAGAAGAACACAAAAAAACCGAGGACAATAGATTCTTTTTATGGAGACAGGCAGGATCAAAATACAAATATGGAAGAGGAAGGTAACGATACTGTAGATACATCAGATACCTCAAAAGGTAATGTGAACTGGTCTCCAGCCCAAAAAGCACTGCTGGAAGAGCTAAAGGAGGATTTTAAAAACCAAATTAGGGAGCTAAAAGAAAATATGGAAAAAATGGAAAAAAGGGAAAAAAATCCACTGATGAAATCAAGTCCCTAAAGAATAAGATTGGCGAAATGGCTACGGAGATTCAGAATCTAGAGAGAGAAAAGGACACCCTGAGAGGCAAAATCAACCAATTGGAAATGGAGACTCAAAAGCAAAATGTAAACACTAACTCATTAAAAATTAGACTTGAACAAGTGGGAGCTAATGAATCTATGAGGCACCAAGAAGTAATAAAACAAAACGTAAAGAATGAAAAAAATAGAAAAAAATGTGAAATATCTGATTGGCAAAACAAATGACCTGGAAAATAGATCCAGGAGAGACAATTTGAGAGTTATTGGTCTACCGGAAATCCATGATGAAAAAAAGAGCCTTGACAGTACCTTCGAAGAAATTATCAAAGACAACTGCCCAGAGGTCCTAGAACCAGAGGGCAAAATAGTCATTGAAAGAATTCACCGATCACCCCCTGAAAGAGATCCCAAACTGAAAACACCAAGAAATATTATAGCCAAATTTCAGAGCTATAAACTCAAGGAGAAAATACTGCAAGCAGCCAAAAAGAAGCAATTCAAATATCGTAGAACTACAGTCAGGATCACGCAGGATCTCTCAGCTTCCACATTAAAAGACAGGAGAAATTGGAATATGATATTCCGAAGGGCAAAGGAGCTGGGACTACAACCAAGGATCAACTACCCAGCAAAACTAAGCATAATTTTCCAGGCAAGGCGATGGACATTCAATGAAATAAGGGAATTCCAGACCTTCCTGATGAAAAGGCCAGAACTCAATGGAAAATTTGATCTCCAAATACAAAACTCAAGAGAGACATAAAAAGGTAACCAGGGGGAAAAACCTCACAAACCTTATTAACCAATAAGGGCAGGTTGTTTACATCTTTGTGTGGGATTATATCATCTTATGTATGTTTTATATACATATATATATATATACACAAATATATAAGTCATTCTTGTGAATGGTACAGCTATTATGACAAATGAAAGGGATATACACAGGTTGTGAATGCTTGTATAAATTAACTGATGTAAAGATATAAAATATAAGTAAGAGATATAAAGGGAGGGCTATGAGGGAAGCAGTAAGGAGGTAGTAGAAAAGGGTAAATTACACCAAATGAAGTGGCACAAAAACATATTATAGTAGAGGGAAAGAAGGGAGGGAGAAGAGCAGTATTTGAGCTTTACTGTCATCTGATCTAGTTCAAGAAGGGAATAACATACTCTGATAAGTTTAGAAATCTAACTTGTCCTACGGGAAGTGGGAGGGTAAGGGCAGAAAAAGGGAGGGGGGTGGTCAGAAGGGAGAGGAGAAGTAGCAAGTGGGTAATGGTAAGATAAGGGAGGGGAATAAAGAGGGAGGGTTAACTGAGGAAAGCAGCGGTCAAAAGCAAAACTTTGTTGAGGAGGAGAAGGGGAAAGGGAGAAATAAAAGCATAAACAGGGGGAATTAGGATGAAGAAAAAGACACAGATAGAAATCATAACCCTGAACGTGCAGGGGATGAACATTCTCCCAAAACAGAAGCAGATAGCAGAATGGATTAAAAACCATAATCCTACAATATGCTGTTTACAAGAAACGCATTTGAAACAGGGGGATACACATAAGGTAAAGGTAAAAGGCTGGAGTAAAATATATTGTGCCTCAGCTAAAGTAAAAAAAGCAGGTGTAGCAATCCTAATCTCAGACAAAGCAAAAGTAAAGATAGATTTAATTAAAAGAGATAAGGAAGGACATTATATCCTGCTAAAAGGCACCTTAAACAATGAAGCAATATCATTGCTTAACATATATGCACCAAGTGGTAAGGCATACAAATTCTTAGAGGAGAGGTTAAGGGAGTTACAGGAAGAAATAGACAGCAAAACTATAATATTGGGAGACCTCAACCTCCCCCTTTCTGAACTTGATGAATCTAACCTCAAAATAAATAAGAAAAAAGTTAAGGAGGTAAACAGAATTTTAGAAAAGGCACATATGATAGACCTCTGGAGAAAACTGAATGGGGATAAAAAGGAATATACTTTCTTCTCAAAAGTACATGGCACATACTCAAAAACTGACCATGTTCTAGGGCATAAAAACCTCACAATCCAGTGCAGAAAAGCAGAAGTAGTCAATGCATCCTTTTCACATCATGATTCAATAAGAATCATTTTCAATAAAATACCATGGAAAAATAAGCTAAAAACTAATTGGAAACTAAATAATTTAATTCTAAAGAATGAGTGGGCCAAAGAACAAATCAGAGAAACAATTAATAATTTCATTCAAGAGAATGACAATAATGAAACAACATACCAAAACTTATGGGATGCAGCAAAAGCAGTTCTTAGGGGAAGTTTTATATCTCTAAATGCCTACATGAATAAAATAGGGAAAGAGGAGATCAATGATCTGGGCATACAGCTGAAAAAGCTAGAAAAAGAGCAAATTGAAAACCCCCAATTAAATACCAAATTAGAAATACTGAAAATCAAAGGAGAGATTAATAAAATTGAAACCAAGAAAACTATTGAATTAATAAATAAAACAAAGAGCTGGTTTTATGAAAAAACCAATAAAATTGATAAACCTTTGGCCAATTTGATTAAAAAAAAGAAAGAAAAAAATCAAATTACTAGTATCAAAAATGAAAAGGGTGAGGTCACCTCTAATGAAGAGGAAATCAAAACAATAATTAGGAATTATTTTGCCCAACTGTATGCCATAAATTTGACAACCTTAGAGATATAGATGAATATCTACAAAAACATAAACTGCCCAGGCTAACAGAGAAGGAAGTGAAATTTCTTAATAACCCCATATCAGAACAAGAAATTGAGCATGCCATCAATGAACTCCCTAGGAAAAAATCTCCAGAGCCAGATGGTTTTACATGTGAATTCTATCAAACATTTAAAGAACAACTAATTCCGATACTTTGTAGACTATTTGGGAAAATAGGTGAAGAAGGAGTCCTACCAAATTCTTTTTATGACACAAATATGGTACTAATACCCAAACCAGGTAGAGTTAAAACAGAGAAAGAAAATTATAGACCAATTTCTCTAATGAATATTGATGCAAAAAATTTTAAATAAAATATTAGCAAAAAGATTGCAGCAACTCATTATGAGAATAATACACTATGACCAGGTAGGATTTATTCCAGGAATGCAAGACTGGTTCAATATTAGGAAAACTATTAGCATAATTGACCATATCAACAACAAAACTAGCAGAAACCATATGATCATCTCAATAGATGCAGAAAAAACCTTTGACAAAGTACAACACCCACTCCTATTAAAAACACTAGAAAGCATAGGAATAAGTGGAACCTTCCTCAAAATTATAAATAGCATCTACCTAAAACCATCGACAAGCATTATTTGTAATGGGGATAAACTAGATGCATTCCCAATAAGATCAGGGGTGAAACAAGGATGTCCATTATCACCCCTATTATTCAATTTGGTACTAGAAACATTAGCTGTAGCAATAAGAGAAGAAAAAGAAATTGAAGGAATTAGAATAGGAAAAGAAGAAACTAAATTATCACTTTTTGCAGATGATATGATGATTTATCTAGAGAATCCTAGAGAATCAAGTAAAAAACTACTTGAAATAATAAACAACTTTAGCGAAATTGCAGGATATAAAATAAACCCACATAAATCCTCAGCATTCCTATACATTACTGACAAAGCCCAACAGCAAGAGATAGAAAGAGAAATTCCATTCAAAGTTACTGAAGGCACTATAAAATATTTGGGAGTCTATTTGCCAAGACAAACCCAGGGCCTATATGAACATAACTATGAAACACTTTTCACGCGAATAAAATCAGATCTAAATAAATGGAGAAATATCAGTTGCTCATGGTTAGGCCGAGCTAATATAATAAAAATGACAATTCTACCTAAATTAATCTATCTATTCAGTGCCATACCAATCGAACTACCAAAAAATTTTTTTACTGAGCTGGACAAAATAATAACAAAATTCATTTGGAAAAACAAGAGGTCTAGAGTATGTAGGATATTAATGAAAAGACATGCTAGAGAAGGTGGCTTAGCCACACCAGATATTAAACTGTACTACACAGCAGCAGTCATCAAAACTGCCTGGTACTGGTTAAGAAACAGGGGTGTGGATCAGTGGAATAGGATAGGTACACAAGTAGGAGAAATCAACAAGTTTAACAATCTACTCTTTGATAAACCCAAAGAGGCCAGCTTCTGGGCTAATAATTCACTATTTCACAAAAATTGTTGGGAAAATTGGAAAATGGTAGGGCAAAAACTGGGCATAGACCAATATCTTACACCATATACCAAAATAAAGTCAAAATGGGTTCATGATTTAGGAGTAAAAGCTGATACTATAAGTAATTTGGGAAAGCAAGGAATAGTTTACTTATCAGATTTATGGAAAAGTAAAGAATTCATGACCCAACAAGAGATAGAGAGCATTACAAAATGCAAAATGGATAATTTTGATTATGTTGAATTGAAATGTTTTTGTACATAAAAAGCCAATGCAACAAGAATTAGGAGGGAAGCAGAAAATTGGGAGAAAATCTTTGCAACTAGTATCTCTGATAAAGGCCTCATTTCTAAAATATACAGGGAACTGGGCCAAATATATAGGAATACAAGCCATTCCCCAATTGAGAAATGGTCAAAGGATATGAACAGGCAGTTTTCAGAGGAAGAAATTAAAGCTATCTACAGGCATATGAAAAAATGCTCTGGATCACTACTGATTAGAGAAATGCAAATCAAAGCAACTCTTAGATACCACATCTCTCCTGTCAGATTGGCTAAAATAACAAAACAGGAAAATGTTAAATGCTGGAAAGGATGTGAGGAAATTGGAATATTGTTGCATTGCTGGTGGAGTTGTGAGCTGATCCAGCCATTTTGGAGAGCAGTTTGGAACTATGCCCAAAGGGCTATAGATATGTTCATACCCTTTGATGCAGCAATACCACTTCTAGGGTTATATCCCAAAGAAATCACACAAGCGGGAAAAGGACCCATATGTACAGGGATATTTATAGCAGCTCTTTTTGTGGTGGCCGGGAATTGGAAATCAGGGGGATGCCCATCAATTGGGGAATGGCTGAACAAGCTGTGGTATATGAAGGTGATGGAATACTGTTGTGCCATAAGAAATGGGGATGATGCAGACTTCGTAACAACCTGGAAAAACCTATACGACATAATGCTGAGTGAGCGGAGCAGAGCCAGGAGAACGTTGTGCACAGCCACAGATATATGGATTCCGTGAGGACCAACCCTGACATACTGCACTCTTCTCAGCAACCTAAGGGGCAAGGATAGCTCCAGGGGACTCACGATGGAGGGTGCTATCTTCATCCAGAGAAAGAACTGTGAAGTTTGAATACAGATCGAGGCGCACTAAATGCTCGCCTTTTTTGCTTCTCTTTTGTTTTTGTTTTTGGGGGTTTTTTTTTGGTTCTGTTTCTTCTTTCTCATGATTCATTCCAGTGGTCAAAATTCTTCTCCACAACTTGACTAGTGCATAAATTAATTCAATGCGAAGTTATACATAACAGTTATATGAGATTCCATGCCATCTTGGGGAAGGAGGGGGGAGGGAGGGGAGAAAATCTGGAACTCAAAACTATGTAGAACCATGTGTGGTAAACTAAAAATAAATAAATAAATTTTAAAAAATATTTAAAAAAAACAAAAAAAATATATGTATCTCATTCTTCACTCAGAGCCCTTCACCTCTTTATCTGGAAGTGCATAGACTATTTCATCATTAGTCTACTGGAATCACAGTTGAGTATTATACTAATCATAGTTCTTTCCTAATTCTTTCAAAATTGTTTGTCTTTACCATACTGCTGTCGTTTTATAAATTGTTCTCATATTTCTATTCACTTTTCTCTGCATCAGTTCATCAGTCTTCTCAGATTTCTCTGAAATCATCTCCATCATTTCTTAGAGCACAATAATATCCATCTCACTTATATACCATAACTAATTCAGTCATTCCCCAATGTATGGGCATCCCTCAGATTTGCATTCTTTACCACCTAAAAAAAAATTAGCAATTGATACTTTTGCACATCCTCAGAGTTTGTTTTGCTTGAGACTAATTTCTTCCTTAAACTACCCTCCCACTAATTCTCCCTTCTTTCTTCTTTATTTCTCTTTAGAGTAAGACTTATTTTTTACTTAACTATGTGTGTCTATGTGGATATTTTTCCTTATTTTGACCAGTTCAGATGAGAATGAACTTCAAGTGTCAGTCACTCCCTTCCCTACCCACCTCCTTGTTTGTATAGATATCTATTTGTATGCTCTGATCATATGAGATAATATTCCCTAATTTTCCTACCCATTCCAGCGTATTCCTCCTTCCCTCTCTTTCCATTCTTCTCTTAAGATCATCAAGACATAACCATTCCTAAACCTTCTTTCTAATTAGTCTCCCTCCATGACTCCTGATGATGACAGAGCTTTTTGAGGACACGTACATCATCTTCCAATATTACAACATAAGTAGTTTGTTCTTGGTTGGTTGGCTGTTGTTGTTGTTGAGTCATTTTCAACTCTTACTGACTCCATTTGTGGTTTTCTTGGCAAAGACACTGGAGTGGTTTGCCATGTCCTTCTCCAGCTCATTTTACAAATGAAAGAATTGAGATAAACAGGGTGAAGTGACTTGCCCAGAGTCACACAGTTTGTTAAGTGTCTGAGTCTAGATTTGAACTCAGGAAGATGAGTCTTCCTGACTTCAGGCCCAGTGCTTTATGCAATGTGCCACCTAGCTGTCCTGCTTATTCTTATTTAGTCTTTTATTATTGTTCATTCATGTTTACCTTTTTATGTTTCTCTTAACACCTTTGTTTGAACTTCAATATTTTTTTCTGCAGCTCTGATCTTTTCATCACAAATGGTTGGAATCTCTCTATATAGGTCAGTAAAGATCTATTTTTCTACTTTAGGGTTATATTCAATTTTTGGGGGGGGGAACTTATTCTTGGCTATAAGGCTATATCCTTTATTTTCTAGAATACAATATTTCTTTCTTTAAAAATATTTTTCTAGTTACATGTAAAAACCATTTTAACAGTTGTTTTTTAATTTTGAGTTCTAAATTCTCCCTCCACCCCCATTGAGAAGGCTAGCAAACTACATGTGTAGTCATATAAAACATATTTCCATATTAATTGTGTTGTGAAAGAAAACAGACAAAAATGAAAAAAAAATAAAGTATAAAACAGTATGCTTTGATCTGCACTCAGACCCATCAGTTCTTTCTGTGGTGGTGGATAGCATTTTTCATTATAAGTCCTTCAGAATTGTCTTGGCTCTTTGTATTGCGGGGAATGATTAAGTGATTCACAGTTGACCATTGTATAATATTGCTGTTACTATGTACAATGTTCTACTGGTTCTGCTCACTTCACTATACATCAGTTCCCGTAAATCATTTCTTTGTCTTTCTGAAATCATTCTGCTCATCATTTCTTACAGCACAATAGTAATCTGTCACAATCATACGTCACAACTGGTTCAACCATTCTTCAATTGATGGACATCTCCTCAATTTTCCAATTCTTTGCCACCACTAAAAGAGCTGCTATAAATATTCATATATATATATAGGTCCTTTTTCTTTTCTTTTCTATTCTTTTCTTTCCCTTTCTCTTCTTTCTTTTTTTTCTTTTTTTTTTTGTGAAGGGGTATCTCTTTGACATACAGATCTACAGTGGTACTGCTGGGTCAAAGAATATGCACAGTTTTATAGCCCTTTTTATTTCCAAATTACTCTCCAGAATGGTTGGACTGGTTTGCAAATCCACCAACAATACATTAATATCCCAATTTTCCCACATCCCCTCCAATACTTGTAATTTTTTCTGTCATATTAGCCAATCTGATGGGTGTGAGGTGGTGCCTTAGAGTTGTTTTAATTTGGATTTCTCTAATCAATAGTGATTTAGATCATATTTCCATATGACTGAATATGGCTTTGATTTCTTCCTCTGAAAACTGCCTTTTCATATCCTTTGTCTATTTACCAATTGGGGAATGACTTGCATTCTTATAAATTTGACTCATTATTTGAGAAACAAGGCCTTTATCAGAGAAACTTGCTGTAATTTTTTTTCTCTAGTTTCCTGCTTCACTTGTTGGCTGCATTGGTTTTGTTTGTGGCAAAACCTTTTTAACTTAATGTAATCAAACTTCTCCATTTTACATCTTGTAATGATCTCTATCTCTTGTTTGGTCATAAATTCTTCACTTATCCACAGATCTGACCGATAAACTACTCCTTAGCCCGCTAATTTGGTTATAGTATTACCCTTCATGTCTAAATCATGTACCCATCTTAACCTCATCTTGATATGTAGTATAAGATTTTTCTGGCAAAGTGTTTTCCAGTTTTCCATGGAGGTTTTCATCAAATATTAAGTTCTTATACCCAAAGCTGAGATGTTTGTGTTTATTCAAGCCTAAATTACTATCATCTGTGTATTAGGTACCTACCCTATTTTACTGCTCTACCACTCTGTACCAGATTGTTCTGATGATTGCCCTTTTGTAATACAGTTTGGCATAGCTAAGCCACCTTCCTTCACATTTTTTCTATTAATTCCCTTGGTGTTCTTGATCTTTTGTTCTTTCAGATGAATTTTGTTACTATTTTTTCTAGCTCTATAAATAATTTTTGGTAATTTGGTATGGCACCGAATAATTAATTTAGGTAGAATTATTATTTTATTATACTGCCTCAGCCTACCCATGAACAATCAATATTTTTCCTTTTGTTTAGACCTGACTCTATTTGTGTGAAAAGTGTTTTGTAATTGTGTTCATATAGTTCCTGAGTTTATCTTGGCCAGTAGACTCCCAAGAATTTTATATTGTCTACGGTTATTTTAAATGAGATTTCTCTTTCTACTCATGCTGCTGGACTTTGTTGATCATATATAGAAATGGTGATAATTTATGTGAATTTGTTTTATATCCTGCATCTTTGCTAAAGTTATTCATTTATTTTAACTAGTTTTTTTAGTTGATTTGCTAGGATTCTCCAAGTATATGACCATATCATCTGCCAGGAGTGATAGTCTTCTTTCCTCATTGCCTATTCTAATTCCTTCAATTTCTTCTTCTTCTTTTATTGTTATGACTAGCATTTCTAGTACAGTATTGTATAATAGTGGTGACAATGGGCATCTTCATTTCACTCCTGAGTTGATTTAAAAGGCTTCTAGCTTATCCCTGTTACAGATGATGACTGCTGATGGTTTTAGATAAATAATACTTATCACTTTAAGGAAAGCTCCATTTATGGAATACAGTATTCCAAGTTCTCCTCTCCTTGATGGTGGTGGCTCCTAAATTGCATGTGATCTTGACTGTGGCTCCTTGGTACTTGAATTCTTGCTTTCAGGCTGCTTGCAGTATTTTTTTCTTTGACATAGAAGCACTGGATTTTGGCTGTGATATTCTTGAGAGTTTTCACTTCAGGGTTTCTTTCAGATGGTGACTGGTAGCATCTTACTATTTTCATTTTACCCTCATATTCTAAAGACTTAGACAGTTTTATTTTAAGATTTCTGGAAATATTATTTTTGTGTGCTTTTTTGTTTATTTGTGGCGTTCAGGTGGTCCAATAATCTTAATTTTTTCCCCTCAATCTTTTTTCCAGGTCAGTTATTTTTTTGCTATGAGATGCCTTAATTTTTTTTCTTCTTTTTTCAGTCTTTTGACTTTGTTTTAAAATTTCTAGTTGTCTCATGGAGCCATTGGCTTCTAATTGATTCATTCTCTTTTTCAGGAGGGTGGTTGCTTGGGCAAGGTTTTGCACCTCTTGTGACAAGCTACTAATTTTCTCTTAAATGCCTTTTTCTATAACTTTGTTTTCTAAAATTTTCCTCTAGTCCTCTCAATTCTTTGACAAAAACTTTTTAAACACTTTTTTAATACTCCCTTTCATCTCTTCCAGGAATTCTAATTGAATTTGTGCCCACCCTAAGTTTTTCTCTGAGGCTTTGCTTGTAGATGTTTCAGAGTCATTCTTGTCTTGATTGAGCATCCCTGTCACCATAATAGATTTTTTTATGGTGGGATTCTTTTATTGTTTATTCATTCTTCCAGCATATGTTTTGTCTTTAGATTTGATTTTAGGGCTAGGCACTGTGCATTTCTATAGGGAAGGTCTGGGGGTGGTGCTGTTGCCACTTTCCTAGGGTCTTGAGTGTTGTGCTGTCCCAGGATTCCAGGAACAGTTCAGGTTGGAGACTTGCAAGCTTTCAGCACTGTCAAAGTGGTGCGATACAGGGCAAAATGTGATTACTGTCCCTTTGATTTAATCTCTGCAAATTCCTCACCTGGGTTTGGGTCAGAGCAACAGAAGACTGCTGCTGAGCTCATCCACTATCAGCCAGTTGGGAAACTCTTTTGGTTCAAAGGGACAGAACTTCAGGTTCTCCTTTGATCTGGATTTCTTGCCTGGTTATTCTTTTGCAGGCTTCAGATCCATATCACTGTTGCTTGCTTCTGAATCTGGTTCTTAGTACACTAATCAGAGCCTCCCAACTTGGTAACACCACCCCCAGTTATAGATCTCCTCGTCAGTCTTTCCTTGATCTGGGACCCAGAGCAGGCTAGTAGGAGAGGAACCCTCAAGTTGGTACCTGGTCCCATAGAGGTGCCCAGGTGTGGGTCTCAGGAAACTTTGGTAGATAATGTGGGATGTCTGCTTGTTCCAGTGAACAGCCTCTCTTCTTGCAGAAATGCTTCACACCATGCTCCTGGCCAGACTCCAGAGCCAGCATCCACCAGACCTCTCTACCTTTGCTGTCTTGGGGCTGGAAAAATGACTCCCTGTGACTTTGTCTTGAATTTCTCATCAAAACTGTCTGGGGTATTCTTTAGATATGTTTGCAAAAATTGTTGGTTTTCTTTTAGGGGGTGGGAAGTTCCCCTAAATTCTTTCTATTCTGCCATCTTATCTCTGCCTCTGTTCTGAGAGTTTTAAGAATGAAAGGACAAGAGAGGGTAAAAGAAATACATTAGTAGGAATGAGGAAAAGGGAATGAAACCTAACTAGTTCTCATAATTGGAGTTGATGAGAAGACTATACAAATGTGGAGTAAGGGGTCACATGATGGGTCATAAGATGAATCTTCCTCATATATGAAATGGAGAAAGGAGGATTTAATATGCACACTTACATATACACAAAGAGGTGATCTAAAAATACATCAAACTCAAAAAGGAAAGGCAGGATATAATGAAGGCTTTTTGGTGGGGGGTGGAGGAATAAAACCAGGAAGGGAATGATCACAAGCAAAGAAAAGTTGTCGAGCAAAAGAAAAAATATTGGAAACAAAGCGGGTGACCATCAACTGGGGAAGAGCTAAGCAAATTACAATATACTAATATAATGAGATACTATTGCACCATAAGAACTGAAGGAAGGGATGGTTCCAGAGAAAGTTAGGAAGATTTGTATGAAGTGACACAGTGAGAAGAGCCAAGAACACAATTTATCCAATTACAACAACATTATAAGGGGGGGAGAGTTTTGAAAGACTTGAGAACTCTAATCAATGAAATTGCAGAGTCTCAAAGATGCAGCATGCTGCCCACTTCCTGACAGAGATGTGAAGGACTCATGGTGCCAAAGGAGACATCCTTTGTCATTTTATATTGTCATCGTGTTCTTTAGCTTGTTTGACTCATTTGTTACAAGAGATTTCCCCCCTTTCCAATTGGGAAGGTATTGGTGAAGAAGTGAAGAAGTGATAGTGCTACAAAAATAAAAGGAAGGATCACCATGGAAATAGTTAAGTACACAGAGGTATACAGGGGGAAAATATGCGGAAGGAAGACAAACACAGCAGGACAACTTCAAAAGTAACAGGTTGAATTTATTATTCATTTGAGAACAAAGCAAATGGTATGGAACAGAGATTTACAGTTGCATATATAATCCTCTTTTTGTGCTTTTTTGTATATGCAAATGTTCATTTTATGGGGCGGTCTCTGTTAATTCAGAAGAGAAATACTATTAAAACACAAGTCTATGTGGTCCAATGGAAAGATCCCCGAATTTGAAGGCAGAAGCCCGGGGTTCAAATTCTGACTGCTTCTTGTGTGACTTTGAACAATATAATTTACTTCTGGGCCCCAATTTCCTCATTTGTAAAATGAATGTGTTGGCTTAAATGACTTTGAAGGTCCCTTACAACTTTAAATCTGTAAATTCTGTATGTGACATAAAGAAAAAGGAATAGAGCATGAGAGAGGTGAATTCACCATAAGCAGAGCAGAGCCGGGGTGGGGTGGGGTGGGGTGGAGTGTCTCATCCTCTTTCTGCAACAGTAGTTTCTCTCTTGCTCAGGCAGATCATTCTCAGCATCCTCAAAGGTGTATGAAAAACCCCAGGGTTTTGCTGGCATCATATGAGACATCACCACTAGATGGCAGGCTAGGCCAAGGAAAGTGTGCTGTGTTGGCTGATTTTTGTAGTTGGCAGCTCTGAATTCAGATATCTGTGGAAATGGAAGCCAGGCAGCCAGAAGGCAACTGTCGAGGTTGGCCAAGTCTGTCATTAGTGCTCTCCTGCTCAGTGCTCTGCCCTTCTCTTCCAAAGAGATTGCCCTCAGGAGGAGGCAAACATCTCCGTGGTATGGTTTGCTGCTCTCTCTTAGCCTAGCCCTCTCCAGAGAGTGTGCTAGTGTGCCTGAAATTCCCCTTTGAACATAATGTAGGCCTTGAAGGCTCACTTGCCCAGGGAAATCATTTACTTACTCAAGTAGGTAACTCATTTGAAGTGATTTGTCCAAGATCACACACGTTACAATTGTCATATGTGGGATCTGAACTCAGGACCTCAGGCTCTTAATCCAGCACTCATTCTGTTGTACCATGCTCCCTTAGCCTTTCTATCAGCATCCTACCTGGGGAGGATTGTGATGTATACCCCCTGGCCTGGTCTCTAGCCCACTCCCAATTCTGCCCAGTCTCCTTTGGAGCTTCTGCAACTTGAATCAACACACTAAAGGAGGGCATTGAGCATTGCTCACAATAGATACTATAGACGTGGTCTATACATGACTCCTCCCTTCCTAGTCCTGTCCACTGTGTTTCCCTTATTGCAGCCCATATTACTGCTGTATTACATAGAGTATGAGATCCCCCTCATTCTCTTTCATGGTGAAAAGCTATTATCTGTTATCTGCTTTATTTTCCCCCAACTACACTGGTATACTTCATTGCTTCAAGCCAGGTATAAGACTCAGCATCACCATCCATAATCCAGGTATTGAGAGGACCTTACCCTCTCCAATCTCAGTCTAAGCTGTTTTAGCTTTTTCCTCCACCCTGGACATTATTCATGAAAGTGGCGAACACCTTGGGTGACCATGTGTCTCCCTGTTTTAGGCCTTGAATGGTATTAATAATCTGACAATCATCACAGTTATTTTTGTTGTTTCATCATTCCCTGAAACCTATCTGATTTTAACTCATTTGTGACCACGAAAAAGTAACTTAACCTGTGTTTGCCTCAGTTTCCTCATCTGTAAAATGTGGTGATAATAGCCTCTATTCTGAAGGGCTGTTGTAAGGATCAAATGGAATAATATTTGTAAAGTACTTTGCAAACCTTGAAGCTGCTAGCTGGCATCTACCCAGTAGACTTTTTCTAACAGTGGTGGCATTAGTCTCTTTTCCCTAGCTGTCTTCAAAATGTCTTTCCCTATCACTCACCATTCAATGGCACTGTGGGACGCTGGAAGTAACCAGGGAGATCCAATTACTCCCCAAGCCCATCTTTTCTGTTCAGGGATTATTGCTTTTGACTAATAAATCTTTCTAAATTGAAGTTCTCTTTGTTACTAGTTTAAAATTATTTCGCTCTCTATGGTACCTTGAAGGATAACGCAGTTCCCTTGTCTTATCTCTCTTGGATTTTTGAATTTGCCCTTTGTCTGAGAACATGATTGTATGTGCCACTGTTTTTGTCATGTGTGATACATAGCAATGACTCATATCCTCTTATTTTCCATTTCTACCTGTCTCTGACAGTAGTAGTTAGGGCAGTAACTATCTCACTGTGTTGTTGTTTTCTCTTTTTGTATCTCCAGTACCCAGAAAAGTGCCTGCAATATAGCAATCTCTTAATAAATGCTTGTTGACTGATTTTTAAAAAATGGTTCATGCGTGCAGCAAACTGGTGGGATTATTTTCTTATCCATTCTTCCATAATTTTTCATTGTATTGGATTATTTAATATTCACATTTAAGGTTATGATTACTAGA
The DNA here is from genome assembly GCF_011100635.1 of Trichosurus vulpecula. Lineage (NCBI taxonomy): Eukaryota > Metazoa > Chordata > Mammalia > Diprotodontia > Phalangeridae > Trichosurus > Trichosurus vulpecula. Next base: position 432,542,030 of record NC_050576.1, on the reverse strand, counting down.
ATTACTTTTCAATTTATTTCTTTTTTATGGATTTTTATCCCCTTAGTCATTAAAGATATTTTTTATCTATGATTACTTTTTGCCTGCAGTACTTTGATGCTGGTGAAACCATCTTTGTGTGATCTTTGAAGGAGCTCCATACAAACTTGCTGTTGTATCTCAAGCAACTGATCTCACATTTCCTTTGGACCTTCTTTCTTTTGTGTAGTACACTCCTTTACAGCAAATTCTTGCTCAGAATGTGACCAAAAAAATCACAAAAATTTACCTGGAGGCAAAGCCTATTATAAAAGTAGAGGCAGAAAAGAAACAATGTTTAAATAGAGTCAGAAACTCCTGATGGCAGTTACGCCAGTAAGGCAGGGGAGAGAGTGGAGGGGGAATAGTTTCATCATAACTCACAGGATGGCCAACAGGTACATCCAGGAAAACAGCAATTTCTTTACAGGCAGATCTCTCCTTTCCTGGATTAGTGAACCAGCTAAGGTTCTAACTGTTCGTAATTATGTTTAGTTTGAGGTAGGTTGTGTTCTTCCTTGTCATGTGGCTTCTGTCTGCCAAGATCCTTTAGTCCCACCTCACAGCTCTAAAAAACTAAACTATATTTCCCGTCAACCTTCTTGCCAATAAGAGGCTACACTAGTCTTCTCATAGGCTGTCTCTACTCCACTGCCAACTCCGTTTACCTGCTCTCCCTCAAGTTCTTTCATTTTATTTAAATGTTCTATTTCCCTCCTTCCTTCCTCCCTTCCCTTTCCTCTCTTCCCTTCCCTTTCTTCTCTTCCCTTCCCTTCCCTTCCCTTCCCTTCCCTTCCCTTCCCTTCCCTTCCCTTCCCTTCCCTTCCCTTCTCTTCTCTTCTCTTCTCTTCTCTTCTCTTCTCTTCTCTTCTCTTCTCTTCTCTTCTCTTCTCTTCTCTTCTCTTCTCTTCTCTTCTCCTCTCCTCTCCTTCCCTTCCCTCCTCTCCCATCCCCTCCCCTCCCCTCTCTTTTTCTTTTCTTTTCTTTCTTTTCCTTTCCCTTTATTTCATTTGCCTTCCCGTCATTCTCCTTCCTTCCTTCTTTGCTTGCTTGTTTCCTTCCTTCCCTCTCCCTCCCTTCCTTCTTTCCTTCCTCCCTTTCCCCATCTCTATACACACACACACACACACACACACACACACACACACACACACCCCTTTGGCCCTTTTATTTCCCTACCTGAATAAGCCAATGCGTCAGAATCTCCTATTCCCCAACACTGCCCAACCTCACATCATAAGTAACATTCTTTTTTGTGGCTTCCTTTTATAAGAAATGTTCATTTACCTTGTTCTTATTCTTATTTCTCTCCTAGTCTATTCGGAATATTATTATCCCATTAGTAGGCTCTACATTTATTCTTTGATAGCTTCTGGGGCCCAAAATCAGACTTATCTCCTCTCTCCTACTTCTGTCTTGGTGTATTTGTGGATCTCACACAATCTCTCCTTTGTTCGCTGAGGTGAGGCCTTCTTCTGGGCCTTACTCCCAGATATAGCACTCTATGAAGGAGCCAGAGAAGCATAGTGTGAGTCACTCTGTGTCCTGAATCAAGAGGGCCTACTTTCTGCCCTTTCCAGGATCACTCATCCCCCGCCTGCCACCAAAGTCAGCATATCCAACTCTGGATGTATTCAGATTCTATTCTCTTCCATTCCAGGGAAACTGATCTAACATTTGCCCTTCTCTACTCCTGCAATGCTTCTCTGATTTGCTATAGTCTTTCCAAGATCACTGACATGGCCCCAATCCATACCACCTGGCTCCTTCATTACCCTCACAACCTGAGGAATTGAGTGGAGGGACAGAGTCTAAAGACTGACCACTCCTATGCTGGGTTGAGAAAGACTGGAGATTGAGTTTATCAGAATTGAAGAGGGTGAGGAACAGGAAGGAAGAAAATATTTGGGATATATGGGAGGTTTTTAAAAAAAGTTATTGTTATATTTTATTTTTACAATACCTACATTTCCTACTGCACCCATCCCACAAACCTTAGTTAGTGAGCCATCACTTATGATAAAGAATTAAAAAAGAGGAGGAAAGAAGTTCATGACTATTAACCAACATATAGAGAAATCTGAGGTCCTATGCAGAGTTCCACACATGGTCCCCCAGCTCTACAAAGAGGCAAAGAGGTGCATTGTGTCTCTTCTTCAGGACCAGCCATGCTCTTTCTGATTTCACAGCATCAATTAAAATTGTTTTGTTTTTTCGCTGGGGGAGTGTCTTTCTATTTATAGTTCTTCAGTCTTGCAAAGTCATTCTTATCCTAGTTTTCTTTATCTCATTTTGCAGCATTTCATAAAAGTCTTTCCACAACTCTCTGTATGCATCAAATTCACTCTCTTATAGCATAGTACTATTTCATTACGCTCATGGACCACCATTTGTTTAGCCATTTCCAACTGATAGGCATCCACTGTTTCCAGTTTTCTTATGGCTATAAAAACTCTTGCTATAAACATTTCTTCTGTATTATGGGTCTTTTGTTTTTGTTTTTTTTATGTCTTTGAGATATTATGGCTGATAGTGGAATCCCTGGAATGGGGGTATAGACATTTTAGTCAATTTCTTTTCATAATTCCCAGCCACCTGCTATGCCACATCCAAACCACCATTTTCCTTCCCCATTTCCCTCCCACAAGAACCATGAACAATTCCCCTGGAACCATGATGGACTCTGAGAGGTGAACTGTCACTTTATTTTGCAGAAAACTAGGCCCCCCAATTCACCGATTACATCTAGACAGGCTACCAGAAATGAAAAGTTAAGCTGAAATGAAGACTTCCATTAACATTATTTTAAATCAAACTGCATTTTATAATGGCATCATAACTGTAAATAAAAGCTTTTAATATACAATAATTACCTTTTCTTTATAAGAGCTTGTATGAAAATTCCAAGGATGAGGAAATAAGATATTTGGAGAGGGGGCCATAGTGGTCTTTGAGATTAAAGAATCTTTACAGTCAGAAGTGAGGAAGTTCAAGAAGAAATGTTAGCAGTCTTTTCAGGCTGCTAGAAGAAGCAAGAAGTATGTCTTTCTCAGTGGGACTCACTCAGCCCCCTCATGGGATGCTTCCTTTGGGCATTCATTCCAAGAAAATAAGGATCACAAAGTATGAATCCATTACTTAAAGAGAAGGAAAAGAAAATGACAGGCAGAAGATAGGAAGGAGAAATGGGCAGAGATGGAGAAAGGCAGAGAAAATGATAGATGGAGACATGAGAGACAATAAAAAGGTAGATTCAAGGAAGAGTCTCACAAACACAAAGCTCATATATATGGAGGCGCAAATGCTGGCATACCATTTGGGAAATGCAGCAGAACTGGGATTATATTTAAAATCAGAACACCTGGGTGGAAGTCCTGGACCAGATGCTTACTACCTGTGGGATTTCATGGAGTAGCCATTTCATTTTTCTGGAATTCAGTTTTTCACCTGTAAAATGAATGGTTGGGGTAGATTCGATTACCTTCGGGGGTCTCTTAAAACCCAAATCCATGATCCTACCATCCAAGGATCTATAAGAATAGAATCAAATGAAAGTGAAAATTGTTAAGAGGAGTAACTTAAACACAGGGGAAATTTAAGTATCATATTCCAGCCCTGACATTTTCTATACTAGATTGTAGATTCAGGGTTGGAAGTAATATCAGAAGCAACCTAATCCAAGACTTTCATTTTACAAATGAGAAACTGAGGCCCAGAGGGGATAAGACACCTCCTTAACACCACACAGGAAATAAGCAGCAAAAGCAGGATTCAAACTCAGATCTTCTGGTATCAAATCCAGTGAGATTTCCAGCATACCGCTCCACCTTTGTACAGAGAAATCTGATGTAAATAAGTGCAAGAAAGAGAAAACCAGACACACAGATGGGTTGGCTACTGATTTCTCTTCTATAGCACTAAGCAATGAGGCCTTGGTTGGGGAACTCTCAATGGCCTGTTTCACAGTGCATTAAACGAAGCAATTGAACCAGGGCTGTCCAATGTGTGGCCCACAGGGCAATTTATGTGGACTGCCTACATGCATAAAAATTTACATAAATGCTTTCCTATGCTGAGCTACTGCAGAGCTCTCACTAAAAGGGCGAATCAAACTATATTGTCTATTGTTTCAATAAAAACCTAAGGCTGGACAGCCCTGAACTAGATGACCTCTGATAGGTCTTACTGCTCTCAAGCTCCATGAAATCTTCTATTTTTCTCCAATCTGAAACACATAGAGCTCCATGAAGTTCTCTTTTCACCAATGGCAAAAATAAATAAGTAAAAATGAAAACTCTTTTAGGTGATTTGGACTCCCAGAAGGTAGAGCTTTTATCAAAGTAGAGAAATGGAGCAGGGGCATGCTGTTCTACACGGCACCTTCAGTTATACCAGGGGCATGCTGTTCTACACAGCACCTTCAGGTATACCAGGGTCTGCTTAGTAAAGACAGCTCTGGGGACCACCCTGGCAGTATCTCGGACATGCTCTGCTGGTTTCAGTACATCAGACAGTTTTCATTCCTGTGTCTTCATAAGGAGTGGGGTGTCCCAGGTGCTGGTGCCTATGGCCTTGCCAAGAGTATGAGGACAGTGTGGCTTGACCCTTCCTCAGAAGGATTGCCATCTTGTTCCCTCCTCCAAAGGCACTGCTCAAGCTTGTGCTCAGGTACTGGTGACTCTAACCCAGGGCAGCACAGAGGGTCAGGGCTGAGAGTTATCACACATTTTTCATAAATGTTAACATGTGAACAAAGCCTAATTGGGATCTGAGATGAGCATAGTTTTGTCTGCAAGTCAGAGCCAAGTGCCTCTAGAGCTAAAGAGGCTGATGCCTGACCTCAGCCTGAATTCAAATTCGTTCATATGACACAATGAACTGTGATGATACCTGAGTTAGACAAGGTCCTATCACTTCGTAGCTGGGCATTTTTTGGTCAGAGCCTATAATCTTATCCTTCTACCAATGCATATGTAGATGAAAATGGATCACATTCATCTATGGGGAAGCATGTATTTAACCAAAATTCACATTTTGAAATTCAAGACATTTTTTTTCCAAAAAAATCCAAACTTGTTGGCTTATTGACATAAAATTGTACTTAGAAATTCTACCAACTTTTGAAGTCCACATTTTAGGAAAAACGTAGTTCTACAATAACACACTCAGATGACCATTAAAAAATACTGAACATGAAAATATTAACCTGGGATGATTCATTTCTAGGGGCATAAATTGAGATCAGCTAGAAGGACCATTGGGATGGCCCCTTTCATTCTGGCAGACCAAGGCATTGCTTCAGGCCTTTGTCTAGGCCCAGCTCAGGAGGGGCAGATGGCAAGCTTTATCTAACCTTCCCTTTGCCCAGAGCAGTTTGCTGCTTTGTCAAACAAAAAGGTCAGTTTCTGACTGGCCTTTAACCTTCTCTGTAAAGAGAAAACAAGTGGTTATTTTTCTAAATAGCCTTTAAAAATAAAAAATCAAGGATTGCTAGTCTTCTGATATCTCTTCTACCTTCAGAAAGTTAGTGTTGGAATTCTGGAACATGTGTAGTCTGATCACTGGACCTCTTTGGGATCTCAACGTTACTGCTAGAGGTCAAAAAAGAGGAAAGGGGACCAAAAAATTTCAGGAAAACAAACAGAAAATGCAATGAAGCTCTTTGCTCCTTGAAAAATGGTTTCATAAGGTTTAAAGTCCCAGAATGAGTCACTACCACATTAGCCATGATGATGTGACAGTACCTAGCATTTCCATGGTGTTTTCAAGTTTGTGAAGAGACAATCAGGTGTAGTGGGAGGAAGCCTGTATTTAAAGTCAGAGCATCTGGGTTCAAATCCTGCCTCTCTTCCTTACTAGTAACCTGGGTAACCTTCTGCAAGTGACTGTAGCTCTCTGGGCCTTAGCTTCTTTGCCTGAGAAATTATGGAGTTGAAGTAGATTGGGACTGCTTTTTAAATCTTTTTTGGTATGGCATCTGTACAATCATGACACACCAAATGAGTCTGGACCACAAGGAGTGAGGCTGCCTTCTTTCTCACCTCTTCCTCCCAGAATCCATAGCTCTGGAATTCATGTTTCTGAACACAATTCAGGTGCTCCTTCCCTCAGATATCAGCACCTACTTCCTCTTGAAATCCATTTGTATTCCATTGCATTTACTTTTATAAGTTCCTAGAAGACAGATACTCTTCTTTTTTGGTCTTGAATCTCCATTGTTTAGCACTGTGCCTGGAATACAAGAGGCACTTATAAATACTTGTTGAATTAATAATAAAAGTAATAGCAATAAAGATAATATCTAGTATTTCTATTGTGCTTACTGTATGCCAGGAATCATGTTAAAGCAACCTTATAATTATCTCAGCTGATCTTCCCAACAGCCTACTAAGTGGGTGCTGTTACTAAAATTAACTGACACAATTAAGCCCTTTATGTATCTGAGTAGAAACCAGAACATAGCTATTTTTGCATTATCTTTGATAAGTGTATTCATCAAATATTGCACAAATCTCTATTTCAAGTACTTGCTCCTTCAGAAGTAGATGAGCTCACCTGGAATACAACCAAAGTTCACCCATCTGCCAACAAGGCAAGACATCATGGGGCTCATTGCTGAGGTGAAAGCAGATCTAGGCTTTCAGATCACTTAGAAAGTGCAAGGACATCATCTCAGTTGGCACCTCTCTCTATTCAGTTGCCACTTCTATGATTGGAAGATTATGGGTTATCCCCAATTCTTCTCACCGGCGCCAAAGCATTTTCTTTTGGATCCTGTACTTACTGTCTGCAAACACATGGTAGCCCTCCCTCCTCCTTGAAGGCAATATCTCAGTCTCATTGTTGTATTTTATCTTTATTCCCTAGTAGAGTAGTGGTGCTTGAGAAATGCTTGTTGATTGGTTGACCAAAATTATTAATACCAATGTGCAATTTGCTAGATGGTAACCTATAGGGAAATGGTGTTTCCAACATTCAAGAGAAAATTAATTGCAGCAGCCACACCTAGAAATGTCAAAAGGTCTCGACTATCTTACTGGGGATACAATATAGGTAAAGAAAGTATGGGTTTTTTCAAACAAAATATGTCCAGGTTTAAGAGTTGTTTTCTACTTTTGGTGAATGCTTGTTTCTCTATGTTCACTTTGAAGAAAGCACAGATCCATTTTCCTCCTAAAGGATTCAGTATAAAAATGGAAATGGTTGCATGAAGAGATTGCAAGGGCTAGCCTGTCCCTGGTACTTGGAATGGCCTTTGACAGTTCACTAGCACCACTGCCGTCCCCCTGCCATGTCTCTTAGTCCTTCTGACCTCCCATCCTCCATCCTCTATTCTCCAAATCTTGAGGCTCTCAATGTTTCACCAACCCATCTGCATTATTCTGACACTTATGAATGACTGAAGACAATTTGTAGGAACAAGCTGCCAACCATGTTGAAAGTTTTAGAAAAATACATATTTTAAAGGGACATTGGCTAACAAGAAATTTATAAAGAGTTCATAGGGTTTTCCTTTGCTTGGTTAAATTATCTCACCTACTTTGGTGTACATTTGCAAAAACCAGTTATCCCCAAAGAAAACTGTGACAACATTTGAACTAACAAATTGACAGGAAGACCACATCCTCCAGCTGTAGCCCCTTGATCTTGTTCCCCTCTGATGCAGTCCTCACAGGGCACAGATTCTCCAGCATCCTGCAGAGTATCAGGCTGCCTCCTATATGCTTAAGGAAAATGGCACCTAAGGCCAAGTGTCCATAACATTCAAAACCATTCAGCCGATTCTGGAGGCACCTGGAGCAGGAACATTTGGCCATAATGTTGCCATCTTTGGGGGCAATATTGATCATCTCAGTTCCTCCGAGAATGTTTTCAAGACAACCCTGGGGCCAGAATGAAGACTCTGGGCACATTGTCCACTTGACAATAACCTTGACTCATCAGAAATATCATAGGTCTGGTCTCTTTCAAGCCTATCTGCTAGATGGTATCTACAGCCCACCCTCTCCACCTTAGGGAATCATGTTTTTGCTTCCTGTCCTAAGTCATAGTGAAGAAAGCTTGAACGTGCAGGGCTGCTTGGCATCAGCAGCTTCCCAGTATGGCAGAGCTAGACCTTACAAGCTGCCTCAGAGGTCTTCTAGCCCAACACTCTTAGAAGGAATCTCAAGTCAGCAAAGGATAATGGCTCAACCAAATCAGTCAAGTGGCAAAGCCAAGATTTGAACTCAGGTCTGCTGAATCCAAATTTGGCCCTCTTTCCATTTCACTGTGGTGTCCTCTACACATTTCATGACTTATTTTGGCTGATCTCCATGCTAGGCTATCTCCCTAGAGGGTGATCCTTGCTTTTTGGTACTGTTTTGTTCCCTGACCAAAAATGATTTGGACCTTTGTGATTCGACAAAGATGCTTGTCACCCAAGGATACTATCTGTCAATGTAGGTATTGTTTGTAAGTATCTGTTATTGAATAAGATGACAATAGTGTGACATTGTTCATGTCATCAAGCTCATCTATTACCACTTCATTTCTAGAGCTCAGGGGGAATCTTCTGGGGATGATATTTGAGGTTGGCTCAAGCCTCTCTTTCCAGACTCATTAGCCTCTCTCACATACTCTCTGTATTCCAGCCAAATGGGCTTACCTGCTGTTGCCATCCCCCATCCCACCTCAGTGTCTTTGCATGGTGCTCTATCCCCCAAACCAGCACTGGATTTCTTCCTAAGCCCAAAGGATATAAAACAACAGCCTCCATGTAGTACAAATTTTCCTTTTCCCTTTTGACAATGGAAAATAAATTTAATTCACGTCTTTATTTCTCCTCTTCTGAATGCTTCCTGATCATCACTGTCTTCTTTCATAAACAAAATTTCTTTTCCTGACACAGACCAAACTGTTTCTTTTTCACCATGACCCAGCAGATAGAGTGCTGAGCTTGGTGTCAGATGACTTAGGCATAAATCCATCCTCTTCTAGTTAGTTACTGGCCATGTACTCATGGACGAATCACTTTACCTTTCCTGGGCTTTGTTTCCTTATCTACATAATGGACACACTATTACTTTCCTGACATATAGAATTGCCTCCCAGAGTTGGAACAGGGTTTTTGGTGGGCAAGGAGATTGGGGAAGTGGTAGGGAGATGATTGTTAGATCTTAGATCAACTCAGAGTTATCCTTTTGGGGAGCCCAGGGACACTACTATTCCATGAGCCCCTGAAGTTGCTTTTCTTAAGTTTAATTTTAAAGTAAAGCAGAGTCCACAAGGTATCAATAGTCAAGTCATTTCAAGAAATCGAGAGAAACCCAGTTGGACAGAGAAAACAAGGCAAAAATGGGGAGGATGGGACAGTAGAGAAAGACAAGGACATCTTATGTTACCTGGGAAGAAATCAAGAGGTGAAAATAAGAGGAGCCATCTATCATAATGAGAGACTTTAGAAGTGATACAAGCAAGATCCCACATGTTCAGAGTCCCCGGGGGCTTGCCTTTGTCCCTCAGAACTGCAGTTTGGATTATCGTCTCAGTAATCCCTCTAGACTGAAAAATGTTAGCCTTCAACTAACTCCACACTCATTGGCCTCCTATATTCCCCAGTTTTGGTCTTAAGCTTTGCCAGTCCAATGTTCTCTGGGGCAAACCACTGGGTCATAATAAGCCCAAGGGGAGAAGTAAGTATCATCATATCCTGAATTTAAATTTGGAAGAGCCATAAGGGAGCACAAGTCTAAAACCTTGATTTTATAGAGAAGTCATGGCCACTAGGAGTGAAGTGCCTGTCCCAATTCCACAGTCACAAAATGTTTGAGGTGGGATTTCGATGGTCCTTCTTAGTCCAAGTCCACCCTCTAGCCTTGCTGCTTCTCCAGAAGATGCCCTTATACCACCATCTCCTTCATCTTCCAGAATCCTCCATTTCCTGAGCATGAAAAACCCCTCAAGCCAAGACAGGGGCCAGATGAGGATGGCTGTGCTCTCTCCTGAGAACTCGCTCAGCCTGGCAAGCTTCCTACACAGTATCAAGGGATCCTCTACTCAAGGCTCTCTTCCTTGCTCTCCAGGGAGCTCTTTCTAGGAGAACGATGCCAGAGAGACATTTTTGATATATGATAGATGCATCTTAGAATGAGAGCTCCCAAATGAAGGCTTCTCTCAATTCTTTTATTATCTCCAGGGAATTTCATTATTGCCTCTTCTGCAATGAAGGAGAGGGGAGATGTGTTTTCTAGATTCCTTACTGGGGCAAAGTTTGGTCATTATAGCATTCAGTTCAGCTTAATTGGTTTATTTCCATTTGAATTGTTGTAGAAACCACATGTATAATTTCCCCAGTTCTGTTTATTTTCACTCATATTTTTGTGAACGTGATATTTATCAGTTTGTCAAAATCTTCCCATGTGTCCCTGAATAAACTGATGCTTTTTTGGAAAGGATGGTGGAATATGAGGGAAATGTCCCATGTATAACTTTTGTCTTTCAGTGTTACTGACTCTTCTATGAATCAATTCTCTCTGTGTGTACTGCCCAGCTCTGCCTATTTTTCTTCATATTAATCACTCTATCCTTTTCTCTTCTTTCCTTTCTTTATTTCCTCTACCCTTTCTTTCCCTCCTTCTTCCAGTAATGGTCTCATACTCTGTGACCTCTATTTTCTCAGGCTGAAGAGTTCCGCAGAACTCTTGGATCAGTGGAATCCCCAGAGGTGGGTGAACAAATCCCATTGAGAATGACTCATCCACAGATCCTTCCAATCAAATCAGAAGACTGCCATAGTTTCTTCTGGAAAATCCTCACATCATGTTCCTTCTCTAAAGAATCTTTGTCCCAAAATCAGTCCTCTCCTCCAAAACCTGCCTTCTTTTCTCAACACTGAAATTTTAATCCAAACCTCCACAAGAAAAGTGTAAAAAAGACACATAAGATTAGTGTCCTTATAAAACTACAGCTCAATTTCAAAGTCTTAATAAAGCCAAATGTCTTCATGTTGCCTTAGAGCTCTTGCTGTCCCAACTGGATGTAGCTGAAGATGGTGAATTTGAAGACTGCTCCCTAGGCTTGTATCATATAAGCCTTTTGAGTCAATTCAGTTCCATCTGAGAATCACTTATTAAGCTCCCACTAAGTACAAGACACTGCTCAATGCCTGTGATAAAGACAGAAACGCAATAGTCCTAGCCCACCCTCTAGGAGATTATATTCTACAGAGTTCCATCAAGCAGTGGCTGGATTCAAAATGGACCACAGAAAGGTGGCCACTGACAGGGAAATTTTACAAGTGTCTTTCCTCATCTACCATCGTCACTGCTACTGAGCCTTGTTTGTAATGCTCTGAAAACATACCCAGATCTTCCCAATCCTCACAAACCTCTCACTTCATGCATCCATTCTTGCTAGCTATTATCCCATATCTCTTCTCCCAAGCCACCAAAGGGTGGCTTAAATCATTGAGAAGGCCCTCTATAATGGGTGCCCCCACTTCCTCTCTCACTCTCTTCTCAGTTTTAGGCTCTGGCTTTTCACCTCTTCATCCAACCTAAACTTGTCTCTCTAAAGTTACAGATGACCTCTTACTTGACAAATCTAATGGCCTCTTGTTTCAGTCCTCATCCATCATGGCCTCTCTTCAGCCCTTAATACTGTTGATCACCCTCTTTTCCTTGATGCCCTCTCTTCCTTTGGATTCCTTCACATTACTCTCTCCTGAATCTCTTCCTACCAATCTGACTGCTCCTTCTCACTCTCTTTTTGCTGGGTCTTTATCCAGGTTATGCCCATTAACAATGAGTGTCCCTAGGGCTCTATCCTGGACCTTTTTCTCTTCTCCCTCTAAACCACTTCACTTGGTGATCTCATCAGCTCCCATGAATTCCATTATTATGTCTATGCTGATGATTCTCAAATCACTTGTCTGGCCCTAACCTCTCAGCTAACCTATAGCCTCACATCTCCAACTGCCTATTGGACATCTCGAATGGTATGTCCTGTAGGCATCTTAAGCCTAGATTGTCCAATATAGAACTCAGTATCTTTACCCTATGCCATCCCTTCTTCCAAACTTCAAGTTTGTGTCAAGATCCCTACCATCCTGCCACTTACCCAGGCTTCAAATGTAGGTGCTATATGCAACTCTTCACTCTCTCTCCCTCCACCCTCATTTATAATTTGTTGTCAAGGTGTGTCAATTTTACCTTCATAAGATCTCTTGTATGTGTCCCCTTCTCTGTTCTCATACTTCTCTACCAGCACTTTGATCCAGCTGTCAAGGTAGTATTCCTAGATATAGATCTGATCACATCCCACTCCCTGCCCCAACTCAAAATTCCAGGGATTACTTATCACCTCTAGCATAAAATCTAAAGTCTTGTGTTTGTCATTCAAAGCCATTCATAGTCAGTCCCTTCCATGTGTTATCTAAATGCTATGTCTCACATACTTCTATCTTCGCTGAAGACATGTGATTCATGTTTTGATGAATTTATTTTGAAGTGGTTGAGGCAGTGATAGATAGGTGGGTCAAGGTTACTGAGAACACACTTGGCAGGTAATCTAGTCAGCTCATCCCAGTCTCTCATTAGGCTCCACCTCTCAAAAGGAACATAAAATTTACATCTGTTTGTCTATCCATCTATCTATCTATCTATCTACCTACACATATATGTACATGTATGAATATTTGTGTATGTATGTATGTATATGCCTACGATATGTGGATTATCTTTATTCCTTTGCACAAGTAGGGGATGGAGTCAGCACACCTAGGTTTGAGTCCCAAAGTTCATGGAGTCTAGGAATAGACTTGATCACATGGGATACAGGGCTCCCAGAGATCAACTTCTCCATGTTTCCACAGCTAATGGGTGTGAGATGGTATTCACATCTAAGTCTCCTGTCTCTAAGACAGCACTCTCCAGTGACCACACTGTCTCCTCCTAGTCTTCTTGCTTCAAAAATTCATGGCCATGCACAGTGTCCCATTGAATCCACGCTCCATCACTCTCTTCTCGAGGAAGGAGGATTTGCTGGCATTTCTAACTCATCAAAAGGTTCACAAGTGCTTTATACCCATAGCATTTTGTGAGCTCTATGGAGCCCTGTCCTGACTCCCAATATCACTGACAAGTCATGTTGCTAGAGCAAGATGACATCTTTCTGAAGGGTTCTCAGGACACTCTTAAGGGTTATGTACTTCACTGATGTCATTAACTTGAGCCTCCCTTCAAGTATGTCTTCAATATCTATTGCCAATGACTTGTTCCCGTTGATATCATTGTTGTTGTGTTGTTTCAGTCATGCATGACTCTTCATGACCCCATTTGGGGTTTTCTTGGCAGAGATGCTGGAGCGGTTTGCCATTTCCTTCTCCAGCTCATTTTACAGATGAGGAAACTGAGTCAAACAGGGTTAAGTGACTTGTCCAGGGTCATAGATCTAGTAAGTGTCTGAGGCCAGATTTGAATTCACAATGATGATTACTGATTGCAGGTGTGGCATTGTGCCACCTGGCCTCCTGATTTGACCCCCAGGACCATTTAATCAACTGACATCAATTAACTGTTACAGCTGTTACAACAGTAAAAGTAACATTTCCTCTCAACAGCAGGAAAACACTCTCCTCCTTCCCCCACACCAGTCCTTGGGTAAGTGGGTTCAGACTTAAGATGGTTGCTAGGGACATCAGCCCCACCATGCTCCCTGCTGTTGGCATCACCTCTGATGAGATGCTCCCTTGCAGCCACACAAGGCTTAGTGTATCTAAATAGTAGGGTGGATCCACTTCCAGGATATATCCCTCAAGCCACTCTTCAAAGCCTCACTAGCATTTCTCTAGGCCAAGCTTTCTGCAAAATCTGTCAAAGAATCCAGCTTCTAGTCTTCTGATAGCTTGTTCCCACGATCTTCTGAAACTCCAAAGCTCGGTCTGCTACTCCTTTGCTTAAGAGCAGGAAAGAACAAATACAGAGGCAAAGAACATGTGCACATATGCACAAGCCACCTAGGTTGGCCTGGGTGGGAAGATTAAGGCCCAAGGCCCCTCTCTCCACCTAGAGGATAGCACCATGACTTCCCTTGATTCATCCAGGAAGTACAGAGAAAGAGCCTTGACTGACTAGTGCAGCTACTACTACTTACAGATTGTTGTTAATCCTTCATTCTTGAATAGGATCAATGAATTGGATTTAAGTGAGGCAGGGCTATGGAAAGTCATCAGCCTCACTCTCTCCTCCTGAGTCATCAGAGTCCAGTGTCAAGACATAGGTCAGGACAACTGGAGATGACCACAGATGCAGTGGGAGAGCTTGGCCTTTTTAAGCTAAGGTCTTTCCCAAGTCTCAATTTGTCTGAGGCAACACCTATTCAGTGATTTAAGTCTAGGTAAGAAATGAGGCAACAGATGGCCTAGTTTGCCTACCCAAAAAAAATCAATCTAGGAGGGAAAACCCCAGGGTTTCTGGCCAGAACAGAAATGATTACTATTTATACTCACTCTGAGCCATCAAAACCCAAACAATGACCAAATGAGGCTTGGGCTGGGATTTATTATTGGGTAATCAGTGAGAACCAAAGTGATTTGGGTTTAAGACATAGGTAGGTCCATTTGAATCCAAATTGGCTTTATCAATGTCTGGTTTTCCAGAGCTTTATTTTGAAGGGGTTGGATTAGATCACCTCAAATTATCCCCTTTCCTGTGGCAGTCTAAGTGGAATCTGAAACTTGATTTTCCTTGACTGAGACAGCAGAGGGCAGCCCTGCCAAACGCTGAAGCTCAGCCCCATTACTATCTAGACTAGTTTCACATCAATGCCCAGGCACCTCTTGCATGAGTAAAGCTTGGCTTTGGGAGTGTGCACTGCTATCTGGACTGGAAAACGAGAAACTAGAGCTCCAGGAGCCCCCCAAATACCAGGATACTTTCTGGGAACAACACAGTAGCCATCTGCTCTTGGATACCTATACTTTGTCCTCCTGACCCTAGGGCACAATCATGCCCTTTTCTCACCTGAAGGAGAGGCAAGGTTCTTAGAGAATCATAACAGCTAGTATGGCACAGACAGACCATTAAACTGCCATTATCTCATTTAATGTTCACAACAACATAGTGAGGAAGATATTATTAATCTGCCCCCACCTCCATTTTAAAGATGGGGAACCTGAGATTCTAAAAAGTTAGATGACTTGCCCAGTGCCATACAATTACTTTGACCCAGGTCATCCTGACTCCAGGTCTAGCATACTACTTGGCAGCCATGATTCAATGTTTCTCCAACAAAGCATATTCAGGTGACATTGTAAACTGTATTTCTTTGCTGATTATAGCATTCCTTTGAAATCCTGGTCTTAGCAATTTCACTGATGAGGGCATATGTGAAGATCTCCCCAGAAGAGGGATCAGAACCATTAGTTGGTCATGAGAAAACTGTCCACTAGTTTTAGTGCATTTCTGTTTAACACTGTCCACCTTCTTCTACATGTAGCAATATTCAGGCTGGAAGTGCATCCAAGGCTACCTCAAGGGCTCCTATTGGAAATGTGGACTTTGGTTCTTGTGAGAGTTAGATTGGAGAGTAAGGGGATAGAAAATGAAGGAGAAGCTAAGAAAGAAAGAGAGCCATTAATGGGACCTATTTCTTGTCCTGGCATAGCTTTGTAAGTGATCTATAGAGAGTCATTTAACCAAGATTTAGGGGATGGCATCTTACCTTTCTAGAGTAATGGTCAGAAACTGGTTACCAGGGCTGAACAAGGTCTGTGGTCACCAACTCTATAGAATATAGACCAACTATCTAGAAAAGAAGAAAGAAAAGGAAGGATTGGGAGATTAGAGTAAGAAAAGAAAAAGGATGGTTGGGGGAAGAAAGAGGGAAAAAGGAAGAAAAGAAGAAGAAAAATCTGACTGTAAGTGGGGAGCATAGCACAGCCTGGATGGCTGGACATATCATTGAAATTGATTAAGGGAGCCACATGATCAAGTCTGCAATGAAGGAAAATTAATTTCATAGCAATGTGTAAGCTGGAATGGAGTGGTAAAAGATTGAGGCAGAGGGACCAATTAGGATGCTGTTGCAATGATCTAGGTGAGAGGTGATTAGGGCCTGAACCAAGGTTGTATTTGCATAACTGGACAGAAGTATTCAGATAGGAGAGGTACTTTGGAGATAGAAATAGCAAGCTGGACAACTGACTGGATATGTGGCTTGAGGGAGAGTGAGGAGGTGAGGACAATGCCAAGACTGTGAACATGGATGACTGGAAGGATCATGAAGCTTTCAACAAAAATGGCAAAGTTTGGAAGCTGGCAAGGCTTGGGATGAAAGATAATGAACTCAGTTTTAGAAATGTAGAGCTTAAAATATCTCCAGGACTTGCAGTTTGAAATGCACAATAGGCAATTGGTGATGCCAAATTTAAGATGGCGGTGGGATAATTGGAGATATTCAACAGGCATTGGGACATGTGAGACTGAAAGGCAGGAGAGAAATTAGAGATGGATATATAAATATGCAAATCATGGACATAAGCAAGGTATTGGAATCCATGGAGGATCCAAGGTTGCCATAGGAAGAAGCACTTTTTTCTTCTTCCTCAACTTGTCTGTTTGGAAGTTGTATCTCCAGTAGCAGAATACACATTTCTTGAGGACACAGACAGTTTTCCTTGGATTACAAAATAGTAGTTGCTTCATAAAGTGGTTTGGATTTTATTGGATTGGAGAGATTAGAGATGGAAGAGGAGAAGACAAAAAAAGCAGAGATTTGAGGGATATCAATGTTTAGAGAGCAGGAGACAAATGACAAACCGGTAAGAAAAACTTTAAAAACATACCTGTATAGGTGAGATAACTAGAAATGAGCAGTGTGACAAAAACCAAGGAAAGAGAGAGAAGGTAGGATGGGGGCAAGATGTGATCAAGCACTTCAAATGATGCCTAAAGGTTAAGGAAAATGAAGAAGAAGAAGAAGAAGAAGAAGAAGAAGAAGAAGAAGAAGAAGAAGAAGAAGAAGAAGCCATTGAATTTAACAGTGAAGAGATCATTGATAATTTTGGAAAGTGCAGTTTCAGTAAAGTGGTGCCATCAGAGGGGTGATTGTAAGGGAGAAAGTAGGGATAGAAAGGCAAGGAGGTGTAGGCAGAAAATGTGGACAACTTTTTTCTAGGTGTTTGGTAGTGAAAGACAGGAGGGCCAGGGAAAAGAGCTTGAGATGATGGCAGGATTAAGTGGGGGAGTTAAAGATGGGGAGAACTGTGAATATGTGTAGATAAGAGGAAATGAACTCAGAGAAAGGGAGACACTTAAAAAGAAAAAGTGGGAAAGCAAGATCCCCAAAGATATGGCAGGGAATGAGATCAAGGAAAAAGCAGGGAGCCTGGCTTTGATAGAGGGTATGGCCACCCCTTCCCTGGATGCTGCAGCAAAGGAGGGAGGTAGAGAAAGAGATGGACTTTGAGGTGGAGAATAAGTGATATAAGAAAAATATTCATTGATGGTGACATTTTTTCCCAATAGAGTAAGGTAACTGCACATGCTGGCCAGGTGGGGAACTGCAATCTGACACAAGGTAGTCCACCCAACATGCTGGGGGCCTTCCTTGCATTCTCATGAAATTTTATGGTTACTAATAAAGTATGTGGCCTGTTGATCAATTTTTCCTCATTTTTTTGAAATGTAACCAGCCTATTTTTTCTGATTATAGATTTTCCTAATGACGTCCTGCAATACTGTTTTTTTTCTGTGTAGTTCCTCATTTAGAACATTGCAGCTTATTTACACCCACCAAGATTCTTTCCATTGATCTTTAGGTGAGCCTGCATTTCAATTATTTGGAGCCTGAAGAACTCAGTGACTCCTAGTCATGCAATTTCATCAATGAATATTGATAATAGAAGGAGAGTCCTTTATTGGAATCATTAAGAGAACTGTGCAATTTCCCAAAATCAACCCAACCCACTCCTTTTATTGAGCCTACATCTCTTTCTGCAACTTCTACTCATTGCTCTGAGTTCTGCTATCTAAGGTCAAATAAGACAAATCTAAATTCACTTTCTCATGACAACTTATCAAATTCTTGAAGACACTATCATGGTCCCTGTATGTCTTCTCTTCTTGAGGCTAAAAATCTCCATTTTATTTCATCAAACTTGTACAGCAAAAACCCAAAGATCTTCACTATCCTAGCTTCTCTCCTCCAGATATTCTGCAATTTTCTCATATCCTTCTAAATATGGGGTTCAGAACTGAGCACATGACTCCAGGTTTGATCTGATCAATGTTGAATAAATCAGAGCCATTATCTCCTCAGTCCTGGGAACCATACCTGTCTTAAGGCAGCTCAAAATTATATTTTGGGGCCACCATATTACTCATAAATTCAATTATTTTGCAGATTAATAAAACTACCAGATATTTTTTCAGACAAAGTGCTGGCTAACTAAAACCTTCCCCAGTATAATCTTAGAGTTGTTTTTTTTAACCTAAATGCAATATTTTATATTTATCTTCATTAAATTTCAGCTTATTTGATTCGAATCTATGTTCTCTCATCTGTCAAAATCTTTCAGAATTTTCACTTTATCATCTTGCATAGTTGGCATTTTTTTCCAGCTTAATGATATCATCAAAGTATATAAGAATACTTTATTCAATTTAGGGTTAGATGCTAAAATGCTAAATAGCATGCAAATCTCTGGGGCAATCTCATGGAAGCTTCTCTCCAATTCATCATTGAATCATTAGTAGGTATTCAGTGGCCATTCACTGGTTCTGACTACACCTGATTATGGAATTGTCTGTCCTACATTTCACTATCTTTTTCAGAAGAATTACACAAATGACTTTGTTAAATGTTTTGCTAAAAATCTAGGTAAGCTATATAAACAGCATTTCACTGATGTACAAGTCTTGCAATGCTATTAAAAAAGAAAAATTAGGTTATTTTATGATGATTTGTTCTTTTTAAAATCATTTCCCCCTATCTTTTGTTTTTACATAGCCTAAATTTGCCTGTATCCTTTTTTCCTCTTTACTTCCTCCCAGGCAGCCATCTCACATAAGGAAAAAAATCACTATATCAAAAAAGGTCTAACAATATATACAATGTTCCTTAGCTGTGGATACCCTCCCCCACCTGTGCCAAGGGGTGAGGGGTGGTGTCTTCTCATATCTCATCTCTGAGGCCAATCTTGTTCTTTGAAATTTAGTAACATTCAATTAATTCTTCCTCTATTGTGTTGTGACTATTGTTCTTGGGATTTACATTTTTTTTTGTAGTAACCATGTACAATCCTCAACATTTGTGCATTTAACTTCCACAATTTCAAACATTCATGTGATTTTATTAATAAATGCATTTTTACTTTTGCCTTGACAATCTGCCTATTTGTGGCCATGAGCAGTAGAGAAAGAAATGAGGGGTGGGATGCACCAGAGTTCATGGAGTGCTTGGTATCCTACTAGACACTTCACTGGCCTTGTGCACTCCACTGCAAAATAAAAAGCTCCCCATGCTCTGGTTTCATGCTTTCATTGTTCACCTTTAAAACTCAAGTTTTGTGCTGCAGTTATGTCCCCAAAGTGGAGTGAAATCCTTTAGGTCCCAAGGCTAAGCCCAAGTGTGTAAAGTCAGTGATGTGGCTTAGGAAGAAAATAAAGGTGTCAGATATAACTTCACGCTGGAATGTCTGCAGCCTCTACCCACCACAAATATGGCATTAAATTGAGGATTTGTTTGATTCACAAAAAGGAAGAAAGTATTTATGGTACAGTAGATTTAGTGTATTAGGAAAAGTGAGTATTTTCTAAAATCAATGGTTTTTATTGAGATAATAACACAAAAGTTCACAGAATTCTAGGGAATTAGTAGTGAGAAAAATTGTTTTGCATGTTGCCAATTTTATTTTGCATGCTGCATTTTATGGGTTATTTCATGGTTACCTTGTTAGGAAAAGTGCATATTATCAGAATTAATGTTTTGTCATGCAGAATTGCATGTAGAAACTTTTTTTCAGCAACTCCAGTGAAAGATTCATTTTTGGTGGTTGCAGGAGTCTATTCCCCTCTTTCCTATGGGTTCAATGTATCAAAATCCGTGTTTTTTTATGTTTCTGCCATTCCCTAGAAATATTATCTGTGCAAAAGTTGAGGATTAACTGTATATTTTCTTCACTCTGCTTATTTCACTTTTCGTAGTCCATAAGTTAATGTTAGTTGTGACATGCTTTTTGTGTATTCATCACATTTGGACTTTTTACAACACCACAATATTTACTATGTTCATGTACCATAATTTGTTTAGCCATTCTCCAATGGATATGCAGCTGTGTTTCCAGTTACTTGCAACCACAAAATGTATGCTATAAATGTTGTGGTAGGTGTTTCTTTTTATTAGGGACCTCCTTAGAATATATGCCTAGTAATAGAGTTTCTGAGTCAAAGGGTATGGGCATTTTTGTCACTTTACTTGCAAAGATTTCACCTTGCATTCTAAAATGGCTGAATTAATTCCACCAACAATGCATTAGTAGCCTACCTTTCTATAACCTCTCCAAAACTGACTATTTTTGTTTTATATTATCTTTGAACACTTGCTGGATATGAGGTATTTTAATTTAAATTTCTTGATTGTCATTATTTTAGATAGTTGTTAATCATTTGCAATTCCTTTGAAAACTATTTAACTATTAATTCTTATCCTTGGATCATTTACGTATCGAGGAATGGCATTTGGTTAAATACATAAGTACACACATAAGAATACACTTATGCATGGTATATACATGTATATATACATATGTACCATAAGCTATTCCCCAAAAGATAACATACATGTATTGTGTCTATATGTTTATATCTGTGTATATATTAGTTACCTATATATGCTAGGTACAAAACCCCTGTCTGAGAAATTTGGTGAAAGCCACGATGGATGAAAGTCAGCTTTGTCATAACTCCTTCCTGTTCTAGATATTCACTAACAATTCCTTTAATGATGCTCTCTAGAATTTGGGCAGAAACCAAAGTCAATCTCATTGGCCTCTAGTTTGTGAATTCTATTCTCTATTTTTTAGGGAGCTAATATTTCTCTTAATGAATTGCCATTTGCCTTCCTCATTCTCCAGGTCTTTTGAAGTTCCTTGATTGTAGTTTAGCATGAAAAGCTCAGTTCTTCCAGTGGTTGAGGATGTATTTATTCTGGCTCTGGTGACATGAACTCATCAGAAAAGCTATATATTGTTCCTGCCTTCCTAATTGGGGGCTGGAATATACATTCTTTAGTAGACAGTTTAGTAGACAGTTTCTTATCCAAATGCCATTTTCTTTGGCAGACAAAACAGAAACAAAAGAATACTTGAACAGCAATCCCATGTCTATGGGATCTTTTGTATTGTCTCATCCACCCTGAGAATAGGCCCGTTCCCTTTTCTGTTCCATCTCTTTTCTCCAACATTTTTATTGTCCTCAGATTTCCTCCCTAGCTTAAGTTCATTTCGACTTGTAACATTCCTTATCCTACTGTAACACCTTTTCTGATCTGCTCCATCACCTTGTGCTCCTACACAATGGTTGGGTTTCTAGATAATGCCTACTGCCCCAAGTTCTAAGAACATAACCCTGTAGGTGGCTCTTCTTACTACTATAACTTATAATCCCTTTCTTGTATGATTAACAATCAGAGTAGGCTAAATGTGCTTTCAGCACAGACATTTACTGAAATGGTACAGTAAAGGTAGTTGGTACAAAGAGTTCCCCAGTGTCTAAGGCTGTTGTTCAATCATTTCAGTCAGAAACATGACCCTATTTGAGGGTTTTCTTGGCAAAGATACTAGAGTGGTTTGCCATTTCCTTCTGCAGCTCATTTTACAGATAAGGAAACTGAGGCAAACAGGGTTAAGTTACTTGCCCAGGGTCATACAGTTATTAATCATCTGAGGCCAGATTTGAACTCAGGTCTTCCTGACTCCCGCCCTGGAACTCTATCTACTACACCACGTAGCTTCTCTGTTCCCTGTTCCCAGCATAGATGGGAATAGTGGCTCACATTTAGAATACAGGGTTAGTGTGGCATATAGGATGCACAGTAATCCACATATCTTTATGGTAGAAATTCTTTGTCTCTTTGTAAAATCTTCTTGAAACTCACATTGTGTTCCTTTCTCTGCTGAGGGAAAATTCACTAGCCTATCACAGTTGATTTCTTTCTTGAAGCCATAGATGATGCTCTTCTCTGCCAGAAGGGTCTGGCTTCTCCCTTAGGTGGTTATCTTTCAGTACCCACCCATGTCTCATCTCAATGTGCCTTTCTACTCCAGAATGCATGTATTGTTTCCTACTGGTCCAAGAACCTCAATGTCGTGCTGGGCAAGGAGAAAGAAGAGGGTTTCATTTTTCTACCCTCTGGTACATTTGAAGGTATCCACCTACACAAAACCCTCTCATGCCTAGAATCTTCCCATTTCCACACTAACTTGCTGTTTTCATACATAAACCCAAAGGAGGTGGCTAATTTTTCTTGACCAATCACAAGAAGTTTCTCTATGATGTCATTTGGATAAAAACATTCATTATGCTACCACATTATATAATTTTAATATTATACTATATCTTATTATATATACTGTGGCAGCTACATGGCTAAGTGGTTAGAGTACTGGGCTTAAAGTCAGGAATATTCATTTTCATGAGTGCAAATCTGGCACCAGACACTACCAGTGTAACTCTGGTAGAGCCATTTAACCCAATTTGCCTCAGTTTCCTCACCTATAAAATTAGCTGGAGAAGGAAATGACAAACCATTCCAGTATCTTTGCCAAGAAAATCTATAAAGGGTTCACAAAGAGTTAGATGTGACTGAAAAATGACTAAAGAACAACAACATTATATACCACCTTATTGTGTTTATATGGTTTGAAATTTTGGTCTAAACCTAATTTCTGCCAGACTGCTTCATAGTTTTGTCATAAATTCTCATCAAATAGGTAGTTCTTTCTCAGATAATTTATGTTTAGAGGTTTATCAACTACTGGATTGTTGAATTCAATCCTCTCTGATTCTTTCTTGTCTTTTCTGTTCCATTGATCTGTCTTTAAAAATAAATGAGCAGAGCCAAGATGGTGGAGAAAAGGCAGCAACTCATGTGAGTTTTCCCACAAAGTTCTCTGAACACCTTTAAATAATGCCAAGATACAATTCCTTAAGTGGCAGAACCTACAAAAGGAAGGAGTGAAATAACTTTCCAGCCAAAGACAACTTAGAAGGTTGGAAGGAAAGGTCTGTTGCATCAGGATGAGAGTGGACCATAATCTAGCACAGGGCATGCCAGCCCAGACCAGGCCCCAGCAAACCAGGAACAGGCCTAGGGAGCCACTAAATCATCAGTGGCTCCTTCCATAGATCTCAGCCACAGACATTAAAGGGTTTAAATAACTGATCAGAAGATTACAGGGGTCTCTTTGCTGGCACTGGGAGTAGGACTCTGTTGCCTTATCCATACTCAGATCTGGGTCTCAGATGAGGAACACTAGCACACTAGAGCTTGCAACCACAGTGGAGCAGGGATCCTCATCACAGTTCCAGGGCAGAAAAGAGTGCTTTTGGTGCTTTTGGTCAGTCACAGACCAGAGCACAGGCCAGGGGAGTAGTAAACACACCTCTCCCTATATCACACCACCTTGGAAGAATTGAAAGCTTGAAGGTCCCTAGAAGTACTTCTGAAAACAGCTGCACAAACCCCTGAAGCTTGGGACAGTATGACCTCCTCCCTGGAAGCAGAGCCTACTTTAACAAAGAGTTAGAAGTCAAGAAATAGACTGAGAAAATGAGCAAAAAACAGAACAAAATTCTGAGCATAGAAAGTTTCTATGGTGACAAGAAAGATCAATACACACACTCAGAAGATGTTAGCGAAGTAAAAGTTCCAACATCTAAAGCCTCAAAGAAAAATATGAATTGGTCTCAGGCAATGGAAGAGGTCCAAAAGGATTTTTAAAATCAAGTAAGAGAGATAGAAGAAAAATTTGGAAGAGAAATGAGAGTGGTGCGACGAAGTAATGAAAATAGAGCCAACAGCTTGGTAAAGGAGACACAAAAAATTCTGAAGAAAATAATACCTTAAAAACAGACTAGGACAATGGTAAAAGATGTACAAAAAGCCCACAAGGAGAAAACTGTCTTGTAAAGCAGAATTGGCCAAATGGAAAAAGAGGTACAAAAGTCACTGAAGAAAAACTCCTTAAAAAGTAAGATTGGCCAGACCGAAAAGGGGGTACAAAAGCTCACTGAAGAAAATAATTCCTTAAAAATTAGAATTGAGCAAATGGAAGCTAATGACTTTATGAGAAATGAAGAAAAAATAAAATGAAACCAAAAGAATGAAAAAATAGAAGACAATGTGAAATATCTCATCAGAAAAACAACTGACCTGGAAAATGAATCCAGGAGAGATACTTCTGAAAATTATTGGACTACCTGAAAGTCATAATAGAAAAAGGGCCTAGACATCATCTTTCAAAAAATTATAAGAAAAATTGTCCTGATATTCTACAACCAGAGGGCAAAATAGAAATTCAAAGAATCCACCAATCATCTCCTGAAAGATATCCCTCAATGTAAACTCCCAGGAATAAACTCCAAAGCTCCAAGGACAAGGAGAAAATACTGTAAGCAGCCATGAAGCAAAAATTCAAGTCAGAATAACACAAGATTTAGCAGCTTCTACATTAAAGGATCAGAGTGCTTGGTATATGATATTCCAGAGGGCAAAGGAGCTAGGAATACAACCAAGAATCACCTGCCAGCAAAACTAAGTATAATCCTTCAGGGGAAAATAATATTACTAGCCCTTGTTACACTCTCTTCCTTTTGAGACATCCCTGTATTTTAATCCATGGCTTAGAAATCCAAATCCTATTTGTGACACCACAATCTTGATTAGATTTTCCCTTCTGAAATCCTCTCTTCTCTATTTAATCTACTAGCTTTTAATAAACAGCAGTCATATACCCTCAAATTCTTCATTTTCTTGCCCAAGATTTTATGATCCTTAGCAATGCTTTCTAACATTATCATTTGTGCATATGTGAATCACTTTGAATAGACAGGACTTGTCCATTTTGCCATATCTTGATAACTTTTGTCACATTGTGGGTATATGCCCTAAGATCACAGCACACTGCTCCAGATGTTATGGGAATCACAAGTATCTGTCTCAGTACTCCTTGGCAGGGAGTTCTCTAACTGCTGTTACTATCTTCTTTTTCTAGCTTTCTGGAACCTCTTACCTGAGATTTATGGATCCATAAGCATTTGTGGAAGCAGCTCCTTCCTATTCAAAAGATACAGCTCCCCCCTCTTTGGGAAACTTCCTATCTGTTTCTTAGCTTCCAGAGTTTAGTGAACTTCCATCCCTTCCTCTACTGTGTGGTATTCTTCCACCCTACAACCTTCTGAAAAGGATTATGATTGTTCTCTGCATTTTTATATCCTTTAGTTTCTTTACTTTCACATTGAAGCCATTCTTCCATTTTAAAGGAATGCTTAATTCTCCCACACAGTCTGGAGAGTTGAGATATGTTCCTTGAGCTACTTTTCTTCTGGGCAGGAGTCCAGCCTGTACTTTGAGCACAAATAACACTCACTTGGCTAGAATAGAAATGGAAAGATCTCAGTATGAAAGTTACTGCAAAATCACCCTGTAATCCAGACTTATTAGATGTGAGATCCTAAGCCCTTAGCTTACTTTCAAGCTTTTTATTACCCTTTGGTAATAAAATTATTGTTAGGATCTTTACTGTCCTCAATTCATTAGCATCTTGTTAACATCTTAAATTGTTAAAGTCCCTTCTGGTTCTAATCTGTGGTTTGGGATACCTGAGATTCACCTAGGTTGATAAAGCACTTTTCCAAAAGGAGGGGCCAGGTGAATCATAGCCCAGGCTAGGGTGCAACATACTGCCTTATTTCTTACAGACTTTACTGCCTAATTGAAAAACCAAACAAGTGACTGGCGCCAGAGTTGGAAAACAAAGATGACTTTCTAGTGACCGTATAGTGTGTTCACGTGTATGTGTGTGTGTATGGGGGGGGGATGACAGTGCATTCCCACCCTGATTCAAACCACACATCCCCTGAGGGATGTAATGAAGTAATATTCTGGTTTTAGAATTGCAACCAGTAGAAGCAAAAGATTCTCAGTCTGTTTTAAAAGATCTCTTCTGCTGCATTTGAGATGAGAAGAAGGGAATTCAGAAAAGAAAGGAAAGGGAGGGAAGAAAAGAGAAAGGAAGGGAAGGGTAGGAACAGAGAAAATGGAGGGGAAGAGAGGAAGAAGGAAGGGAAAAAGGTTGAGAAAATAGAGTAGATAAAAGAGAAAAGAAGGAAAGGAAGAGTTGCTGAAAATGAGGAGAGGTTATCAGGAGAGACTTAGAATTGTAGACAAAGAAAAGGACATCAAAGTCTTGAAGGGTGAAATAGACTTTTTCATTTCCTCTGTTGCTTCAGCATTTTCTGAGAAATGCCATTGGAATCTTGGAGCATCCAGCCTGGGAGAGTAGCAGAGGTGCCGCCTAACAGTGACTTTTCTGGAGTTCTCTGTCAGTTGCAGAAGACTGTGCAAGCCAACCTAAGGCACCATGACTAGACAGCAAATGGGAGGAACTGGCCTGAACTCAAGTTGGGGGTGTCTTTGCCTTGAGCTCCAAGCTCCAAGGTGCCTCTCTTTCACCTCCCCCAGAATCTGCTTCTACCTAACCCCAATATCTCCCAGACAGCTAGGCTCTTCCAAGAGAGCAGTTTTGTCCAGAGCTTGGCTCTGAAAAAGCATGGCTGGCCTGAAGGTCCCTGATGGGGATGGAACGTTCATTACTGGCAATGGAGTTCCCACCTCCCTACACTCCCCTTCAGCCTCCAAAGCTTCCTTCCCAGCCTATTCAATCAAAAGACATCTATCACAGGCTTACTATGTGCCAAGCATTGTGATGCACCCTGGAGCTATGGGTAGGGCATTTTGAGAAGTCTTGGGATTTATACCGTTTGAGATTCAAAGCATCGATCCTCCCCCTCCAGTGGAGTTTCTCATTTCACCCTAAGTGCAATGTTTCGGCAAGGATTTGTCTTGCTTGATACAACCTTGCACATAATCCAGAGGTGCAACTAGGAAATCTATCTCTAAACTAAAATGGAAATATTGAACCTAATTATCCTTTTACAAGTTTCCCAGAAGGACAGGAAGACAATATCTGGGAGTTACTCTCACCAAAGAGAGCTGAGGACTTTAGAAAATACTGAAGTGAAGAATATCCTCAAGGGATGGGAGAATGTGAAAAGGGCGACCAATTCTACGTTTATATGCAAAAAATTAAAGCCCCTTTACAATCCCTTAGCAACCTCTCCATACTACTATTTGAAAACTCCCCAGCATTTGTAAAGTGCGATATTCCACGCTGGGAGTAGGGTGTACAGTGCTTTTTCATAAACCTGTACCCTCTAACGGCCCTCCTTCCTAGTCTCTCATTTACATGCAAGGGACACATGATGAACGGGCAACCCTGTATACACTCGTCCTTCGTATCCACAGAGCTGCTTTCTCGTGGCACACAAACGAGGAGAACCTGATTAAGTGTCTGTGTGTATGCCTGAGTGCTTGCCTGTGCAGATGCGTGTGTGCGTGTAACTGTGTGTGTGTGTGTGTGTGTGTGTGTGTGTGTGTGTGTGTGTGTGTGTGTGCCCGCCTGTGCGTGAGCTTGTTCGATTTTTTAACTAAGCTCCTTTGGATGGTGTCATCTTCCATCACCTCTGTGATTGATTCCGCGAAGCTAATGGTGCGTAAAAGCGCCAGTGAGATCCGGGGCGCCTCCTATCCTGACGTCAGGGAGAGAGTTTAAAAACGGGGGAATGCGCCAGGAGATTCCACAAGCAGCTGCAGGAGAAGAGAGGTGGAAAGCCTCGGCCCTGCCCAGTCACTCCTGAAGGTCCCGGAGTTTGGAGAGCTGCGCCCTCTTTGCCCTCTCAAGTGCAGGGAAGATGCTGTCCTGCCGCCTCCAGTGCGCGCTGGCCCTGCTCTCCATCGCCTTGGTGGTGAGCAGTGTCAGCGCTGCTCCCTCGGACCCGAGACTCCGCCAGTTTCTGCAGAAGTCTTTGGCCGCCGCAGCAGGGAAACAGGTATGGTGAAGTCCAGTTCTTGTCCTTTCCTCCCTCCATTCAAACCGCCTGGCTCCTGCAAGCCTGCAGCCGCTTCCTGGTCCAGGTAGGTTCGAGGGCGCGCCCTGTTAAGTTTTACTGGGTAAGTGACCCTGGACAATGAGGAGGAGGAAGAAGGGAGAGGAGAGTTTCCTGTCCTGTGCTCTGAAGAAAACACTGGCCCCGGGAGCTAATGACAGGCGGGGCTCAGGGAGGTAAACCAGTGTTTGCTTTGCACGCCCAAACACACACCTGACGCCGAGAACTTCCCAAGTCAGTATTTCCCAACTCTGCCCTTTTGGTCTCCTTAGGAGGTTCCATGCTCCAGGGAGTCCTGGGTAGTCCCTCCCAGAAGCTGAGTCGCAGCTTGGGGGATGAGCTGGCCAGTACCTTTGAGAATAGGGGTGACAAGGGAAACAGGAGGTCCCAAGCTCCGGACTAACCATTTGCATCCGGAGGGGATAAAGGGGAATGTGGAACTGTCCTCGGTGCTGAAATACAGCTGGAACTAGTGTGGGTGCTGACTGCGCCCTCCAGGTGCACCAAACAGCCCTGGGGAAAGTGGAAATAGCTAAGCGAAGAGGAAACTACCCTAACACACTCGCCGCTGCTAATAGTCCTCTCACGTGGCTTACAGTTGAATGAGATGCTTTCATAAAGGTATTTATGGTATTTAAATCTTTGGTGCATTGTTCACAGTTAAGCAGTGAGTTAAAAATAATTTTAATAAATTATTTACCTTTATCTAACTGTGGGTTGTTGTTTTATTGTTGTTTTGCCTAGTTAAATTGTCAATGTCTACGTCTAGTCTTCAGGCATCCCAATATATCAGGAGATAAAAAGATCTAATAAACCTGAATTCTGGAAAGAGATGGAAATCTCAAAAGAGCGTTCACTGCAATAGGATATGATTCAACAACTGCGATGTAGAGAACTTGATAAAATAGACATTTGTTATCTTTTTTTTTTAAAACTAACTAGCAAACGTTGAAATCTACTTTTCATTTTTATTCTGGGCTAGATTTTAGGTTTAAGTGTCCAGTCTTGGGAATTTGATAAGAGTCCTAGGTGTTTGGGCAGAGTTGACTTTCTCCCAATAACAGGCTTTGCCCTGAATAACCAAGTTTCTAGATTTTTTGGCACCATATTCAATCTTCTCTCTTTTTCTCTCCTTCATCCCTTCTTTCTCTCCCAACCTATTTTGTTTTCTCTCTCCATTTAGGAGCTGGCCAAATACTTTTTGGCAGAACTGCTGTCAGAACCCAGCCAGACAGAAAATGAGGCTCTGGAACCAGAGGATTTGTCCAACGATCCTGAACCAGACGAGATGCGGATGGAGCTTCAGAGATCTGCTAATTCAAACCCAGCCATGGCACCCAGAGAACGCAAAGCTGGTTGCAAGAATTTCTTCTGGAAGACATTTACATCCTGTTAGCTTTAGAGAATTCTTCTTACCAATTTCAGACCTCTGAACCCTCTCCTCCAAACCCCCACCTTGTTCCCCAGTTCCCTGAATCCTCAGCAAGACCATCACAATGAGAACAGATGATTGTAAATATAAAACAGTCATGGTGAAATTTAGAAACAAGTAAATTTGATTTCAGATTGTTTTGTTAAATCTTTCCATTTTATTGTACATGATTAGCTTGGTTTGTGATTCCAGACTAGTTCTTTACAGTATACACTCCAATTCTCACAGATGTACTATTTTTAATTCTTTGTCACAATAAAGTTTATGTTTCAAATTGTAACCCTCATATTTTGATCATTTACAATTGAAATTACTTTTAAAGGAAAGCTATGCCTTTAAACTTGCATATTTTGAGGATTTCAGATGGGGAGTTGCAGCAAATAGCCCCAGTAAATAAGATACCCCATTTCAAATTGTGTTTCTTTGTGGAGCTTGGTGTTTGTATCTCTAGGTAGGCATGCTTGAATACACACTTGTCTGCCAAGCTGTTATGTGAAATATCCAGTGTTCAAAATATAAGGTGGATCTGCTTTGGAGGTCTGGGAACAGAACTTTGACTTGTGTAGTTCAAATAAAAATTCTGCACTTTCAAATGATGTCTCTAGTCTCTTAACATTTAGATAAACGTCGTCTAATGGTTTGCTAATTTTACAGAATCTTCCTTCACTGTTTTCATGATAACTGGGATAGGAGGATATGTGTGCCTGACACACTGACAATTTAAACCTGAGCTGAGTTGAGAACTTACTCCCTAAACAAGTATATTTAAATGCTTTTTGTGTTCTAGTTCCTGCAGGGCTTCAGTGACCACAGGTGAGGGTTGTAGGTTTTATTTTATCTCACAACCTAACTGGAAGGTATCAGAGCTAGCATTCCTCTTTCAAATCTTGAATAATAGTCCCCAAATTCTCTCAATTCTTAAACTTACAGTGCAATTGAGTGAGAAACATCATTTTTGTTTATGTATCTGAAAAGCAAATCCATTTTTAAAAATACAAATGGTGCAGTCCAAAAATAAAATCAGAGAATTCTAAATATGGTTACACATAATATTATCATAGGCTAATGATCTAAGTAGATGGTGATTCAGGGAGAGGCTAGCCACATAGAGAGTTTGCTTGCATTTAATATGGAATCAAATCCTGACCATAAAAATAAGACTTCACTACCATGGTAATAATTACTTCTAGCAACATGCATTGGCCTAATGGGAGATCCTTGATTAATAAACAAAACATTAGGGTAGAGAATGGATCTTTGAAGTGTGTATGTGGGGTTCAGCTGAAGTCCCTTCCTGGACATGAATAGACACAGAAGATTCTACCTTAGAGTACCAAACCATATGAAATGAAAACATCATCAAGTCATTTGTGTGTATCTTTTATTCAAATACTTTTAAGGAGAAATAATGTATGTTTCTCTCTGGGGATGTGACCAAATTAAATCCTCTGGTTCAACTTGGATAAATAATGTCACCTCCTAGTTATGGTTAAAGCATAGAGAACAGTTTCCCAAGCTGAGCAGAGATAGGGTGAGCTGAGAGTGGGGTGGGATAAGGAGTGTTCATTTTTCAATAGAACCTGTAGTCCAGTGTGTTTTTTAATTTACAGTATAGACAAACAACTGTTGTTGTACATATGGCCTCTTATTAAGTGACAACTTGTACTTGCAGTACAAAGGAATGGAACACTGAATGTAATTAGCTAT
This sequence comes from Trichosurus vulpecula, assembly GCF_011100635.1. NCBI lineage: Eukaryota > Metazoa > Chordata > Mammalia > Diprotodontia > Phalangeridae > Trichosurus > Trichosurus vulpecula. The sequence goes on along the minus strand of NC_050576.1, from coordinate 432,510,665 downwards.
ATTCATGAGCATCCTGAGGATGCTACATAGGTGCTGAAATTCGCCCATGTACTGTTCTCCTTGTCTGTTCCTAATTCTATCAGGAAGCTCTTTCTCTTTCAGAATCTCAAGCCCATTTGGATCCTTCCCAAGTTTCCTACTTTGTGAAAGATCAATGAATTAAAAGCCAAACCAAGACAAATCCCTTTACACTCAGGCAGAGTTTCAAGTTTTGTTTATTTTTTTTTAAAAAGCAAAGGAAAAATAAAACAGATATTACATGAAATGGTTGCTGTTGAAATATTTTATGTCACCCAAAGTTTTTAATATCTGGACATTATTCAAAGAACAATGAAGACCAGTTGGGCCCACCATTAGGGAGCTTGACTGAAGGTTTTGGCCAGTAAACATGGCCCAGCTAGTCTCCAGAGCCAGCCCACTTGATTATGGATTTACCTTTTCCTCAAAGCCAGCCATCCTTAAGGAATTCATGCCAACTTCCCTTTTAATTCCCTCTGGAATTCCTTGCTTCCTCTATGGCTCAGCTAAACTCTCACTTCCTATAGGAAAGGTGCCCTGATCTCCCTTATTGTTAGTGTTTACCCTCTCCTCAAATTATTAGGAAGCTAGTGGGAAGCTTCAGAGATCCTGGGGAGTCAGATACCATAATCAAACTCTGAATCTCTAATATCTACTGCTTGTGTGACCTTGGACAAATTGCTTAATTTATGTGGGCCTCAGTTTCCTCATCTGTACATTAAGGAGATTCAATAAATGCCCTCTGAGGTCCTTGCTAGCTCTAGATGTAAGTTCCTGGAGGAGGTTCTGTCTTTGTACTCCCAGCATCTAAATTCCAGAGTCTTGAATATAATAAGGGCTTAACGAATGTTGGATTAGATGGGTTAGCTTCCCAAGGTACAGTAAATTAGACTCACTAAATCACTGGTGGAATTTATTCTTGGCAAAGCCCAGAAAATCTTGGTGGTCCCTTGAAAGTCTACATTTTATGATTCTGGACCAGTATTCGTTGTGCTTTGCTTTTAAAGAGATTTTTTTTTTTGTTTTTGTCACAGCAGACAAAACCAAACGCATCATAAATTATCTCCAAGCTTATTCTCTGAGCACAGATGAGCAAAACAACATAAAGCAACAACTACAATGAATAGAACAGGTTAGTTCATGTTTTTGCAGTTGACCATTTGTTTAAATAAAAGGCTACCTCCAACAAGTTAATATTCATGTCTTCCATTGTTTTTTACTGGAGTTTGATTGTGCATTAATGTCAACCTCATTGACTGGCAGTATGGTCCAGTGTAAAAACCACTGGTTTGGGAGGCAGAAGGTGGAAGTTCAGTTCTCACCTTGGGACACACCTGTGTGACCTTGGGCAAATCACTGAAGCTCTCCAGTCCTCAATTTTCTCATCTGTAAAAGGACAGGGTGGATTCAAGGCTCCTTTGCACCTTTCCAGCTCTCAATCTGAGATCCTCCAGAGCTGAAACAAACACAAAGATTATTCTTTTTCTTCTGCGTCACTTCATCCAAGGCTTCCCACATTTCTTCCAAGTCCCTCATATTCCTCATTCATTACAGCATGGTAAAATTCCATTACACTACTCCATCACAATTTATTCAGCTTTTCTCCAACTATTGGGCACAATTTGCTTCCAGCTTTTGGCTGTTTTATATGTAGTGAATGATGCCTAGACCAAGGCTTTATTTAATTGTTAGAAAAAACAAATATTTATTAAGCCACCATTGTATGCAAGGCACTGTACTGCATGCTAGACTGATCTGAATTCATCTTGCCTTGGCTCAAACTATTTCTAGGAAACTCTTAGGGAATTCAGCACCACGATATCTGCAAACATATATATGTATACATCTTTTTGTGGCTATTGAGATGAAAGTTGTTGCATGTCTATGGAATATTCATGTGGCATCTTTCCTCCTAAAGAAGAATGGAAGGCTTAAAAATTGTGAGATTAAAAATAGTGAGATGCTAATTTCGTCCCTGAAATTGCATTACCTGCAAGTAAACAGCTGTTTTTACTTCCAAGTGACAGCATTAACTCTAATGATTCAATTGAATGAGCACTTATTGGGTGTTTGCTGAGTACCAGTCACTGTGGTAGGGTAGGCATAGGGTCTGGAGCTGTGATCTTATTGAAACCGACAACTCTGCAGCGAGGACATTCTTTCTGCTAATGCAGGCCAGTACTTTCTCTGCAAGTTACAGTCACAGAGAGGTGCCTAGATCACTGAAAAATTGAGTGACTTGCCCAAGGCCACACAGATAGCTCATGTCAGAGGTAGGATTTGACCCCAGATCCTCTGACATCTAATCCCACTCTCCTTCCACTACAACTGCAATACAAAGACAAAATAAGATCAGCCTTTGATGTCAATACATTCTACCAGAGACAGGGCAGCAGCAGGGAGATGCATATCATTTCTTGTTTCCTGGAAGGAAGTAGATCCCAAATCATCCCTACCTGCCCACTCTGGCCACTCTTTGTCACATGCTCCTATCATTTTATCACAGAGTGTCCACTCCAAGTCCCAGAGACCTTTCTTGCCTTCTGCTGACATTTCAAGGGTATGGGTGGAGCACAGGGATTGTTTACCTGGCACCTCTGGCCCTCCAGATGTGAACAGCCCATCTCTTTTGTTCCTACATTTCCCTAATGACATCGTTCACTATATTTCTTCTTTGAAGTTCCTAATTTGGTAGACATTGCATGTGCCTCTCCATTGTCCTCTGTGCAGCGCTTGTTATCATATTATTCAGCTGCAGATAAGTAAAAACAAGAAGTCTACCAAAGAAAGAGAGCAGTCTCAGTGTGGCATCCAGACCGTGAACTCATCACACTGGGGAGAGATTTGGAAAGGTCTCATGAAGTAGATGACTCTCAAGCTGAGTGCTGCAGGAAGCTAGAGATCTCAAATGGCCAAAGTCGTGGCCCATGAATAGGCCTGGCACTGGGGCATCACATGAGATGTACAAGGGACAACAAGAAGACCAGAGTGGCTAGACCATAGGATGCATACAGAAAAATAATAAGAAGTCAGTTTCAAAAGAGAAGTTGGCCCCAGATTTTGAAGATCTTTAAATGACAAATGGAGAAGATTATCTTTTCTCCTAGGAGCAATAGCAGACCACTGTTGATTCTTGAGTAGAGGAGTGCCATTGCCAGACCTGTGCTTTAGGTTGGTTGTCATCCTTGTAGTCAAAGAAGAACAAAGTGACATCACTTTGGGACCATCTGTTGGACAGTGTTGTGGTGACAGCCTTGGCTTCCTCCTTTATATAGTCCAAGGTTGAATTTGCTAACCCTTAGGCACCATGCAGCTACAATTTTCCGTCATGCTATATCCATTATCAAAAAATGACTCCACCTAACAAAAGAAAATAGGAAAATTCCAGCTAAAACCATGAAGGATATTTACAGGGATGGAAGGGTGGTGCAAAGAAAATGTCTGACTGCATGAAGACCAAGAGAACTAAGCACAACAATTGTGATATGTGCAGAGGACAGGGATAATGAACAGTGCTGTCCTCATTGGCTGGAGTCAAAAGATGGGAACAATGTATGCATTCAGGCATCAGAAGGCAGAAATCTTATGGTCAGATTTTATGACCAAGGAGAAAATACTACAGTAAGACCTCTTTTTAGTGAATCAGGAAGTTCAAGGAAAGGCTGTTACTGAGGGATCCGAGGTGAGGAGGAGGAAGGAGAAGAAAGGAGAGAGTTATCAATCACTCCCTTTTTTATCTTTTGACTCCTGATTTCTCTGGGGTTGTATTTTGTATTTTACTGTTTGCCACACATTCCATTGTATGTAGGTGTATGTGTATGCACACACATCTGCATGTTCTGAAGGGGGTGAATAGGATGTTTGGAGTGAGAAAGAATGGGCAGAATTAAAGGGGGTCACTTCATGCCAGCATTAACAATGGTTCAGCTCTCCTCACCGTTTCTGCATCATGTTTTGCCTATAACATAACATTTTTTTCTCTTTCTTGGTCTTTTCTTTATACATCCAAGGGACAACTGCATGTTTTCATCCTATTTGACTCTCAAACTCTTTTATGTGTATTGTCTCCTGCAATTAGAATGTGAGCTCCTGGAAGGCAAGGACTGTATTGGCTTTCTATCTGCAACACTAGCTCTTAGTTCAATGCTTGGCATATAGCAAGTTTTTAATAAATAAATGGGTTTTTTTGTTTATTCATCTTAATTTGGGGTTAGATTCTAAAGTCAATATGCAAGGTCATAATCTTGTATAGTCAAAATTACCCTTGAAAAATACCTTAATAGCTCCCCCATTTCTCTCTCTCTCTCTCTCTCTCTCTCTCTCTCTCTCTCTCTCTCTCCCCCCCCCACCTCTATCTCTCTCTCTCTCTCTCTCTCTCTCTCTCTCTCTCTCTCTCTCTTTCACACACACACACACACACACACACACACACACACACACACACACATCTTTTATAGGTCTGTGATTTCAATGATATGATACTCCACCCGTTGGTGAAGCTCTCCAACATTTGACCCCTTCTAATTTTCTGTAATTTTTTTCCATCTCTCCCTGAGTCTAATAAAGAGCACACGCCCCACCTCATTTTATGTCTCCAGCTATGTCTTTACAAAAATACATCCTATGGGTACTGATGCAGCACTTGGTCTATGGAATTTCCCTCTTGTTCCATGATCTGCCTACATCTTTTTCTGATCATGTTTCCTTGATTATACCACTAATGCCATCTCTTGCATATGAGTGATCACTAGTAATATGCTGAAGCCTATGTACCTCTGCCATGGGAAATCATTCAGTGTTTTCAATTATTACAAGTTGCTTCCTCAAACAAGAACTAATCTTTTTAATTCCAAATATCTCCCTAGTGATGCAAAATAGTTGCAAATCATGGGATACCACTGGTTCTGAAGAAATAAAAATTCCCTAAACTCTCAATAACCTAAATCACACAAATAGATGTAAAAAATCCAAAACTATAAAATGCTTACATATTAATGTCACCGTTATTCTGATATATTAGTTGTTGCTGCAATATCTCTGCTTGCTTAGGTATATTTGGGGTTGTGAACTGTCATCATGAATATAAATTAGCGTTGGCATTCATATTTGCATTTGAAAATGGCAATGTACCACATAGGCTGGATGTATAGAGCATGACTTACTGTCATCACTTTGGGACTTTAAGGGGTCATGAAAAAGTAGCATAGGCCATGAGCCTAACTCTTTCATCTCTACTGGTTCCACAGCAAGCTAAGGCCCATTAAGATGAGTAAAGTGCCCTTCGAACGCTAAATGATGTTATTATAGTAAACATAATTTCAAAGAAACTCAAGACATTTAAAGTAGAGTTCACACAATTAAGAGATAATGCACTCTGGGTTAATTGCTGCATAATTCTATCTTTTGGAGAGAGAAAATAAAATGTTCTCAGATAAAACTAGGTTTTATGTTGTGTGGGGAAATTATGAAGGAGAGCAGCCAATATTAAATTAGAATGAGTGTCTTTGCTGAAGCATTTTGTTTGACCAGAAGGATCTTAACAGAACTGTGCCATAATGTATCTCAATACAAATATTTTGAATGGTGGAGAGGAGGGAGAGCTTTCCAGACATCAAGTATAGGGTGCCTGAATTCCAAAAGTTGAGACATGGCTTAAGTTTGGGATGCACTCAACTAGATAGTCAGTCAGCACACACTTAATAAGGACTTACTATGTGCCATGCATTGTGCTAAACTTAAAGAAATGCAAAAATCCAGTCTCTGCCTTCAAAGAATTCACATTCTAATTGGAGACACAATACAGAAACAACTACATGTACACAGAAGATGAATACATTGTCAATGGCAGGAGATCTCATAGAGGCAACATGAGGGGGAGGGAAAGAATCTAGTTTGATTTGAATTTTGAGTTCACCAAAGTAGGCATATTTCCTGGCATGAGGGACAGAGTAGACCTGGGTTCAAATTCTATCTGACACTTACCTTGTGACTAACGATGCCTCCTAAACTCCATCCCAATCTGTAAAATGAGACAATTGAATTCAATGGCTTCTCATATCCCTTCTATTTCAAAATTCCTGATCTTATGAGTCATGTGAAAGAAGGATAGCTGGGTAGGTAGGAACCATATTGGAAAGTGCAAGGTGAGGAGAGGCAATGAGACCAACTGGAATTTCTGAGTAGGGAGTCACGGGTTCAACCTATGCCTTCAAAAGGGTATTTTTGGCTATTTCAATAACCAGTTCTTGCTTCCTTTATTTCAAAATATTCCCTTAAAACTTACTTCTCTTCCATTACATACTCTAAAACAGTCACTAATCACCCCCACCACCATCTCCTCCCAACCTGAGCAATCCTTTAAACTATGAAAGACCCTCCAAAAGTCTGAATTCTACTTTAGGAAAGCCTTGGAGATTGTTTCTAAAGATGGAGCTCTGACTAACATCTGCATGAGCAAAGAACAATTAGAAAATGCGTAAATCATAGACTTGTTAATATTTTTGCTGTAGAGGAGAATCTTTGAGTAATTCAAGCCAGGCCTTAAGTGCTGTTGCCTGAAAGTGTTGGATGAACACGAATCTCTACTGAAAAAGGGGACACAAGCAAATTCAAGGATGTTTTCTTCTGTTACTGGCCATTGATAGGTTTAAGCAACACAGAAGTTCTTCTTTTAAACTAAGAATGAAGTCTAAAGAGGATCATAGTAACCACATTTGTTAACTGTGGTGGATGTTAGCACTGTTGGTGATACACGTACTAAGTGCTATGTGACCTCTGCATTGGACACAATACCTCTCCCAGTGACTGGGGTTTTATATGCATCAACGAATCAGTATGAGGAGCACTAATGATATGACATAAAGACAACATTATGCGTCGACGAATTGATGCTCTAGGTGGAAAAAAATTAGTCTTCAGTCATAGGGCAATTATGGAGTCTGGACGCAGGGAAAGCAAGGTCATTGTAAGATGAAGTTTGGAAAGATAAGGAGAATAGATGAGACAAAGTAATACTCCCCCTTAATGTTCCAGGAACTGTGCCCCATTAGATCTAATTTGTGACCACACCGCTGAGTAAGAACGGGTCTTATTAACTCTGTTATTTTGACAAATGTACCTAGAGCCTCCTGCTCAAAGCTTATGGAAACACGATCTTTCCTACTAGCCTAAAAGACTTTTTCATTAAAATGTAATCTTTTCTTTTTTCTCCATTCTTTCTTTTGGGTATCTGCTTCCAAAAATGTAGGATGTGTACCATTCTATCCAAACTCCAGCTTTTAGGGAGTCTCTGCACCTGTTTCTTTTTTTTCTAGTTCTGCACTCACTCCCTGGATCTGTGCTTTGCAGCCTGTTCTCACCCAAACACACTTAGGTAAGGTCAACCTACATTTCATTTGTCCTTCTGCATAGATGGAGCTGGGTACCCAAATCAAGGTCAGTTTTGCAATATCTTGTTCTTTCTCTATAAGTCAGAATGCTCCAATATGGATGAGCACAATCACGTGAAAGCTGCTTCACTACATCAAGGAGGAGTGCCCAAGAGAAGGAGGTAGACTCCGAGCCTCCCAAGGCTTTCAGAGACCACCTAGTCCACCCAGAGGCTGTGCTGAGAAGCCCAGGGCCCACTGTAAGAACTTCATTAATTAGTCTAGGAAAGTCAATACAAAGCTCAGGATCCTAGTAGACAGACTTGAAGATAGACCAAAGTGTCCCCAAAAGTCACTGGATCAACAGATTGTAAAATGTGAAATCTGCAAGCATGGTTTTCAAAACTAGTGCCCCATGAAAACTGTACAAGGGAAAACATGAAAGCCAATAACAAGCGTCATCCAAAGGATATGAATCAGGAGGCAAGAATGGAATGATTATGTCAGGGTTCATATATTTTCTTTCTCAAAATCAGCATTCAATTCTGGACACAACATTGTTCACATGTACCCTAGACATGGGTTCCATACTCAGCTACTCCCAGTACCATGTTGTTGGGGTTGTTTTTATCAGCATCTGCACTTTTTTCACTAGGTGGACTTCTGTGTTTGTCCCACTGAGGCACTGAATAAGACCTACCATACTGAGCATATATAAATCAACTCAGCTTTCATGTTCCTGGCATTGAATCCCGTCTCTGCCCGCTTCCTGGCTATTTGGGTGAGCCACCTGCCCTTTGGATCTGAATTTCCTCTCATGTATATGAAAGGAATGCTCTATTAGCTTTCTTAAACTGGAGTCTGTGGACTTGTATTATTTTTTATAAGTTGACAATTGGAGTTTAATATAATTGGTTTCCTTTGAAATTCTGTGTATTTTATATTATGCATTTACAAACATTCTGAGAGTGCATCCATGGCTTCATCAAGTTCCCAAAAGGATCCATGACCCAAACAAGGTAAAGAACCTCCAATTTAGATGATCCCTAAAAGTCCACCCAAAGCAAAATCCTAAGGACTTTGGATCTGGAATCATGGAGGAGGACAATTTCGTATACAAATGAATTTTTCAAACAACCAAAGCTCACTCAATCAAGTGCTGCACCAACCCCCACCCACCCAAAAAAGACAATAACAATGGGTCTCCCTGTAGTGAGTCAAAATTCGATTCTAACAAACCTGCGAATCACGTGATGAAGATTTTATCATTCTCACTTCTTAGGTGAGGAATCTGAGTTTCAAGGAAGTGAACTCATTTTCCACACAGCCAATAAATGTCAGCACCAGATCTCCAGATTCGACCAAGCAATCAATCAATCCACAGATATTTCATGAGCCCCTCTATCTGTGAGGAACTGGACAAAACCCTGAGAAGAGAAGGAAGGCAATAGTGTGAAGATGACCAAAGAATCCAGGGTTATCTTCAAATGCAATAAGCAAGGCAGAGTGTCTGGAATCCTAGTGCTTTCTGCTCTGGACAGGACATCCCTAGAGGGTGGTGATCAGGTCTGCGAGCCACATTGGTGAGCTGGAAAGGGTCCTGAGGAGAACAGCCAGGATTAGGAAGGACCTTGAGTCCAAGAAATATGAGGAACAGTTGAAAGAACTGGTGGCTGGGGGAGATATGATGGGAACTTGAGAGAGAAGTGGCCACTGCCTCCTACAGCCTATGACAATCAAAGAAGAGAAATCCAGCCCAAATCTGATATATATGCTAACTTTGGGGAAAGCAGATTCTGAAGATTTCTAAGAAAATTTTGCTAAGACTTCATGGAGTAATGTTTCAGAAGAAGTCAGTCCAGGAAGGATGGGAAATGCTCAAGACTGATCTGAAGAACACAGAGGGAAATCATGCTGGTGATAAAGCAAACATATATGTGTCTTCAGAGACCAGTTGAGATACACAGGGAGCTCATTAGCCAATTCAATTTTGAAAAGAAATGTTCAGAAGCTAGAAGCAATTCCAGGTAATAGAGGATGAATTTAAGAACTTGGCATGGTCTTGTAAAATTGACAGGAGAGCGACAGCTCAGAATGATGTGAGGCTGTCAACAGAAGCTATGGGGCAACTGGATGGTGCAGTGGATAGAGCTGGGGGGCCTGCAGTGAAGGAGACCTGAGTTCAATCCTATGATGGAAGATGCTATTTGCATCCAGAGAAAGAACTGATGTACATATATGTACACACGTGGAGACACATGTATTTGTATCTAATGGCAGCCATCTTTGCAGGGGGTACAAAAAGAAAATCATATGATAACTTTGTTGTATATTTGGAAGGAATAGCAAGTTGCACATAATTGATCTGCAGTTTCAGGTGCAAGCCTCTCTTTTTTCTATTCTGCTTTGTTATAGAAATGCTTGCTTTATTTCTTACATTCAGAATTTTTTTAAAAGTCTCTTTAAAATAAAAATAAATAAAAAAGAAGACCTGAGTTCAAATCCAGCCTCAAACACATACTAATTGTGGGACCCTGGGAAAGTTATTAACCTCTTTTTGCCTCAGTTTCCTCATCTGTAAAATGAGGATAATGACAGCACTTACCTCCCAGCATGTCTGAGGAGCACAGTGCCTGGCACATGGTAAGCACTAAATAAATGTAAGTTACGGTCATTTTTCATAATGACAGCAACAAACTAAGGTTTTTTCAGCTATATTGGGAGCAAAAGGAAGATCAAAGAGGGGACAGGACCCTTGCCTGGGATGGATGAGCTGGCTGCTCAGTTCTTCCTTTTTTCCTTTGTTTCCCTGCAATTCTTTCACAGAGAATGAAATTTACCTCTGTCCTGGAAATGACAGAATAAGAATGATCAGCAGGGAGCTGGGCCCAAGGTAAGGAAGGAGATCACGAGGAAGCACCAAGCAGCCCTGGATGAATTCGTGGTGACTTGGCCCCAATCTATGGAAGGTAGCTTCAAGGAATAAGGAGGTGAATACAGTCCCTCTGTACTCTGTCCTGTTCAGACTTCATCTGAGGCTTTGGATTCAGTGCAAGGACCTTGAAAAGCTGAAGAATGACAGCAACCAAGATGGTGAAAGGACTTGAGTCCCTGTCCTATGGAGGATGACTGAAGTGCTGGGAATATTTAGCATGGAGAAGAGAAGACTAAGGGGGCACATGCAGTATATGAAAGGCTGACATATGGAGGGGAGGGAACTAGACATTCTATTTAGCTTCAGAGGACAGAATCAGAAGCCCCAGGGAAAGTTACAAAGAAGCACATTTAGGTTTGATATCTGGAAAAACAAAAACAAAAATTGCCTAAAAATGTGCACTGCCCACCAGGTGGACCGGATGTACTCCTCCTTGGAGGTCTTCAGGCAAAGGCTGGATGGCCAGTATGTTCATTCTAGAAGGGGCTGCTTTTTGTGTGCAGCTTGTACTTTCTGATCGCTGAGATCCTTCCAATTCTCAGGTTCTGTGATTTGGTGGTTCTGTGTGCCAGGGATTCTTAGCCAGAAGAGAAGACTTGATGGGACAGGGAGAGGAGGAGTCATAGAAGCTGCTTTCCAATATTGAAGAGATTGACATGGGGAAGAGGAAGTAGCTTGTTCTGCTTAGTCCAGAGGACAGATTTAGGAGCAATGGGTGCAAATTATGTAGAGACAGATTTCGGCTTGATACAAGGAAAAAATCTGTAACAAATGGAGTTTTCAAAAATTAGAATGAGTTTCCTTGTGGAAGCAGTGGGATCTGTCTCAGTGGACGTCACAAGGAAAGGCTCAGTTTTGAAAGGCTCGCTTTCTTTAACTCTGGGTTGGATTGGATGCTATATGAAGTTCTTGGCACATCTGAGATTTGGAAATTCTTAATCCCTTGATGGTTGTCTCTTGCTGCTGTCGCATTTTAATTTACACTTTTGAATCTGCTCTCTTCTGAAAAATCAGATTGTCAGGTTTGTTTGAATTGCTTGTCAAACATTACTCTAGTAGGTGGAGAGCCACTGAAAGCCTAAGGGAATAAAACATAGGTGCTTTGTCTACGGGCTTTGTGCCAATGTCAAGTGTGCTGACCTTGAAAGTAGGAGACCTGAGTTCAAATCCCACCCCAGATATTTACTAGCTTCCTCCCTCAGGCTCAGCTTCCTCATCTATAAAATGAGGCTCATGATACCTGGCGCAATCTCTCTCTAAGTTGTTGTGAGGAAGGGAGTGTGCAAATCTTAATGGGAGTTATTGTTATCATTATTGTGGTAATGGCTTTTTATTCCTCTGGGTCTCACAATTGTGACTGAAGGGTTGAGGCTGCTGGGCTCTCCTGGAAATAAAGGGACTACTTACTAGACTGCAAGTCTGGTCATAGAGCCTAAAAGAAAGGATTTGGATCTCCCAGTGCAACAGGAACATTAATTAAACACAGATGCACGCACACGCACACACAAGACATTAGAGTGCGTTCTGCAACTTGATTCAACTGAAAACATGTTTATGAAGTGCCTACTGTGTGCCAAGCACTATGCTGGGGTCAGGTGATAAAATGGTAAAAATTAAACTGCTTTTGCCCTCAAGGAGCTTCCATTCTCCTTGGGGGAAAACCGTGCATTTAGATAAATAAATACAAAGTAATTTCAAAATCATTTGTTTGAAGTTGTCACTTGTTTTATGCTTGTTTTATAGATGAGGATAGTGAGGCTCAAAGAGGGGATGGGACCCCCAATTAGAATCAATATTAATCTCAGAGATTACCTGCTTCAACCCCTTTATTTTCTAAACAAGAAGAGTGGGGGTTAGGCAGGTGACCTGACTTCCCTGATATAGCACAGGTAAAAAGCCACAGGACCAGGATTCCAACACAGACCCCTTAGCTCTTATCCACATATCTTTTCACTGACCCTCTTTGCTTCTGGCCCACCTGTGAGTGTCAAACCCAGGTCCCTCAGCTGGAATGCCAGTACACCTTCCCACCATGACAACCTGCATTGTTGTGGTAATGATGGATGTCAAAAGGGAGCAGGAATGCTTGTGAATTTGCTGACAGCAGAGCTCTTTTCAGCATATGGCACCACGGTGGCAAAGATAATGACGAGTGCTAAGGTGAGCATATAGGATCTGTAATAGAAGTAACATTATACCTACAAATCAGTCAGCCGACCAACAACATTTATTAAGCAGCTACTATGACCCAGGCAGTGTGTTAAGCAACGGTGTTCCAAAGACAAAAATGAACCCAGATTGGCCAGCCAAGTTAGTGAAAGGGTGCAAATCAGGCTGAGAAGTTATATGATTGAATTAACCAATGACTTTAGGAAATGATGAGGGGGGTGATATTTAAGGATGCCTCTGAGGTTAATAACCTGGTTACTTGGGGAAATATTGATGCCTTGGACAGAAAAAGGAAAATTTGGGAGAGAATGGGTTATGGGGAAGATGATCACATTTAGGACATGTTGAGTTTGTGATACCAATGGGACGTCCAGATAGAGATAAAAAGAAACAATGAATTTTCGAGAAAATTTAATTAGTGCATATTCCCCTGCGACAACACAAGAGACAGCAGTGGGGACCAACGACAACTAAACCATGGAGGGGTTTTCAAAAGGTAGAATGCATGAGGCTCATCTTCCTGAGCTGTCTCTGAGTCTAACATATAAGCAAAGGCTGCTGCAGGACAATGCTTTGGGGACCTTCGGTCAGGACTTTTACAAAAATGCAGCAAGTAGAGTGAACTCTTTCCTTTTGTTTCAATCTTGCTCTAGAAATTTAACTGGCTATTCTTAGGCTTTGTTGGTCCTTCTTAGGGATGGGAGCTCCCAGATGGCAGGACCAGGCACAAGCAACATGCTTGATGAAAAGTATGTGCCAAATAATTTATTCCTTCGTTTATATCGGTGACTTAATCCAACCTACTCATTTTTAGAGGAGGAAACTGAGAACCAGAGATGTTAAATAAGTTTTGTTGTTGTTCAATTGTTTTAAGGTATGTGCATGTCCCCATTTGGGGTTTTCTTGACAAAGATACTGGAGTAGTTTGCCATTTCCTTCTCCAGCTTATTTTACAGATTAGGAAACTGAGGCAAACAGGGTTAAGTGACTTGCCCAGGATCACACAGCTAGGAAGCATCTGAGACCAGATTTGAACTCAGGAAGAGGAGTCTTCCTGCCTTCAGGCCTGGCACTCTATCCATTGTGCCACCCAGCTGTCCCATTAAGTAAGTTGCCCAAGGTTAAATAGGTAGTAAGTGGGAAAGCAGCACTTGAACCCTGCATCCTGGAGGCTTTCCTCTGTACCATGCTGCCATAGTACCAGAGTAGAAGTTACTTACCTCCCTCTGGTTTTGTATTTCCAGGTGCTTGAGAGAAGGGAAGATTGTGCTCAGGACCAGAATTATAGGGATTTGAATGAAAGGGACTTTAGAGGCCATTTACTTCAATTTCTTCTATTTATGGATAAGAAAATGTGAAAAGACTTGACCAAGGTCACCCAGGCAGTGAGGGGCAAAACCGGGATTTGAATTCTGATCTCTTGGTTCCAAGTACAATCTTGGAACCTATACCACATTGTCTCTGGTTCAGGAATGGAGATCCAGCTGGACATTTTGGATTCCCAAATCTAAACTAGATATTTATTTAGCCTGTGCTGCATCCCCAGTTACCAATGGTCCCATTAAAGAAGAAGAATGAGAACCGATGATTCTGGCAAAATTCATGCCGTTCCCCATTTCCCCCAGAAGGTAACTGTTTCCTTCATGAATTGTTCCCCATCCCCTCCCCTCCACTGAATGTCTATTTGAGGGGTTTTATTCTTTTTAAAAATCTACCAGTTTTAACTCCATGATGGAGTCACATATTGCGGACCTGTCTCCACAGAGTTGTGGTCCTTCACCTGGATGATTGAATAAAAGAAGGGGGAGGGCTTTTCATTCTTCCTTAGGGTAGACTTCTCTGTGACATTAAGTTTTTCACAAATGACTCAAGAAGAATGGGATGGTTCATATATTTTCTTCAAAGAGAACTCAAAGGTTTCATGAAACTGGGGAAAATGGAACTGTGGAGTCTGAATGCAGAGTGAGGCAAACTATTCACTATCTTTTTTTTCTCTTCTTCTTTGGTTCTGTTTCTTCTCTTTCCTGATTCATTCCGTTGGTCATAATTCTTTACAACTTGACTATTGTGTAAGTAAGTTTAATGCAAAGGTTTATATAGAATCTATATCAGACTACATGTCATCTTGGGGGTAGAGGGAGGAAGGGAGGGAAGGGAAGAAAATTTGAAACTCAAACTCAAGAACATGTAGAACTGAGTGTTGTAAACTAAAAATAAAAAATTTAATTTAAAAAACAGGGAAAATGAATTTATTTTTTCCTATCACTCTAAAGGGCCACACACAGTTATACATTAAAAGAAAAATGTCCCTTTCCCTCTCCTCCTCTCCAATGGAAGATCAATTTTGATGGCCAGAAGCTGCCCACTTAACTTGGAGTTTGCTAGATAGATTTCTTTCTTTCTCTCTCTCTCTTTCTCTCTTTCTCTCTTTCTCTCTTCCTTCCTTCTTTCATTTCTTTCTTCCTTCCTTCTTTCCTTCTTTCTTTCTTTCTCTCTTTCTTTCTTTCTTTCTCTCTTTCTCTCTTCCTTCTTTCCTTCCTTCCTTCCTTCCTTCCTTCTTCCTTCCTTCCTTCCTTTCTTTCTTTTTCTTTCTTTCTTTCTTTCTCTTCCTTCCTTCCTTCCTTCCTTCCTTCCTTCCTTCCTTCTTCCTTCCTTCCTTTCTTTCTTTTTCTTTCTTTCTTTCTTTCTCTTCCTTCCTTCCTTCCTTCCTTCCTTCCTTCCTTCCTTTCTTTCTTTCTTTCTTTCTTTCTTTCTTTCTTTCTTTCTTTCTTCCTTCCTTCCTTCCTTCCTTCCTTCCTTTCTTTCTTTCTTTCCATAGAAATAGGAGTCCCCCATATTGATGAGATCCACTAAAGTATAATATGTAGCTAATTAATATATGCCACTCCTATGCAAGGCAATTCATTAACTCAATTAAAATGCATGTTTCATAGAGCACTGGCCCTGGGGTTAGGAAGACCTGAGTTCAAATCTGGCCTCAGACACTTACTAGCTATGTGACCCTGGGCAAGTCACTTAACCCTAATTGCCTCTCAATAGATAGATAGTAGATAGATAGATAGACAGATAGACAGATAAGTAGATAGATAAAATGTATGTTTCCAGAAAACCCTCTCCACCAGCTTCTTGGAGAAATATTTGGGGAGAATATCTTTAAGTGCCCTTCAAATCATAGCATGCAGCCAGTTGTCTACTTCAGTCATTCATAGCCAAGTCATTTAATCTCTCTGAGCCTCAGTGTCCTTGCATGTAAAATGGATATGCTACTACTTGCTTGCTACTTGTTCATTTTGGGCTTTTATGCTGAAAGCAGTCAGTAAATCATGATCTTCTTCACAAATATTTTCATCAACTTTGTTTCTCACCCAGATGGCTGACCTTGGGTAGGGCTAAGATGCAATAAACTTCAATAGGCATACAGACCTCTTGGGAAGTGAGACATCCACCCAAAAAGCTTCTGGGTAATGAAATTCTAGGCTAAAGTTTCAGTATATCTTTCTTTACCTACTGGTCCTGACCCCACCATTATATCCCAGAAGGCTAAGGACAGAAAACTCCTCTAGAATGTTGGGAACATTGGAATCATCTATTCCAATTACCTCACACTGGGCAGATCTTGCTCTTTATCAGACTTACAGAATGAAAGCTGGAGGTCCCTTGGAGATTCATTTCACAGGTTAGGAATTTGAGGTCCAGAGAGAGAGACTTAGCCAAAGTCACTAAGGGAGTAAGGGACAGACAGGGTTCAAACTCAGATTCTTCGAACTTCACTCCAATAATCTTCTTCTCTGTCACATTTCCTTGATCTTTATACACTATAGTCCTGGAGAATCTACAAAGAAATTTTAAACCAAGAAAATTACTACAGATTTAGCTAGTTGGTCAATAAACATTACTTTAGTTAGTTAGTTAGTCAGTCAATAAATATTAATTAAGCACTTGTGCCAGGGACTGTGCTTAATGCTGGGAATACAAAAAAGAAAAAGAAAGCAGATCCTTCCCTCATTGAGCTTACTATCTAATGGGGAAAACAACACCCAAAAGGAAGTTCTAAAGGGTGGATGGTACCAGCACAGGGGCATAATGGAGTACAGCCAGCGGGAAATGCAGAGATAGCTGGCCTGGGTATCTTCCTTAAATGGGGGCTCTAGAAAGTACTCTCCCTTCCTCCCTCTTCAATTAGAGTGAGGGGAACCAGGGGCAGGGGATACTGATGACATGTGAGCTCCAGAGCTGAAGTCATCTTGAAGGATGATGAGGCAGCTAGTGCCCCAAGGGGAAAAATGCCATAGTCATGGTGTCATATTCATATATCTTACATCACATTTCACACCAGTGAGTTGTTTGTTTTATAAAAGTCTTAGGTGTAACAATTATCAAGACTTCCCCCTTCTGAGGTGGTTGAAGACTTTACCTTGTTAGATACATGGATATACCAAAAACAAATTCTCCCCAGTGTCTGAAGGAGCAATGGTCAGGGATAAGCTGAGAGCAGGATATCAAAGCATACGAATATGTTCTCATGAGCTCACTTATCCAGAGTCACACAGCTAGCTAGTGTCAGAGGACACAGTAAGTGAATATTGAAGGAGAGCCTGGAGCTCAGGACTGAAACCGAGTTCACTTGGTCTCTGCTTGAACTAGTCACTACTGTAACACACTGTTGTCTAAATAGAAGAGGTCTGGGGCCAAGTATCCGAGACTGATTAAGATGATCAGATCTAGAAGAGTCCCTCAGTTCTTCCCCCTCATTTTACAGATGAGGAAATTGATACTTGGAGAGGTCAGACAGCTAGTTAGTGGGGCAGTCAGGACTTGAATCCAGGTTCCTTGAGTGTTTAATCCTAAGTTCTTTCATCTGTAGTTAGTGATCAGGTCACAAGAAGTCATCCTTTGATTGGAAATGGAATTGGAATCTATAGAAATCTTCCTTGAGTATTATCCAAATGGGTTAATGGGTTATAATATGTCAGACACCAAAAGAGTGTCATCCAAACATCTCAAGGAGCTGGAGGTCTTCCCCCTTTGATATCCAGAGGGTATTGACTTCTGATAAGACAAAATGAATGCCATGTACAAAATGCAGTTAGCTTAGGGTGAGACTCAGAAGAACCAATCAGATTCTTTCTTATGAATACTGACTCCATCTTGTACTTCCATATGTATTTTCCTCCATTTTGTTGTTTTTCCATGCCAAACTAGATCATAGAAGTTATCTATTGTTTCATACATGCAGGTGGATGCAATTAATCAATATTTTTTCATTTTACAAATAGAGGACCCTGAAACCTACTCATCTGTGTCTCAACTCTACCAAAACTTACTCTTTTTGCCTCTCAACTTGTAAAATCCCTAATCTTTTCTCCACTTAGAAATTAGATTATCTGACTTTGTATTCTAGCTTGTATCCTGGTTAATTTTTTTATTATAACTATTTGGAGTTATTTGGTTAATTACTTTTTGTATATAAAAATCTGTTTTGGTCTTTGGACTGACTGAGGAGTCCACTTACTCATTCTTTCTGACTGCCTAGCCAATCAATCACTTATGCTCAGCCTGTTTTCTCGGTTATTGTTAATTTTTAAGCTATTGCTATTTACCCACCACACTTCCAAGGTGAGATCAAGCCATTCATGATTGCTCTTCAGCACTTCTAAATCTACATGAATATCTGGTCTCCTATTCCACATCTCTCCGTCTTGTCCACAAGAATACTTTGAAAGGCTTTGTCAAATACTTTACTAAAACCTAACCCTAGTGAAGCCAGGAGATTGGTGTTTGTAGTGAGAATCTTACATGACAGAAAGCTGGAGCTGCAAGAGGCTTTAGAGATCATGTCACCATGTTTGATTATCTTACAGAGAAGGAAACTGAATCCCAGCTCTTTATTCAAGCTCATAGGACTATCTGGTAGCAGGGCTAGTACAGATTTGCACTTTCCACTATATTGTCCTACTCCTGAATGAACTTTGTTTCTACTGTTCCCCAAAGAGAGGAGATGATCTCCATCTTGCATGGAGAGATGCCAAGAATGCTGTGACATTGTGCACGTGGTACTTGGGGTTCCCACTGCTTATTTTCCTATATTGTCTCACTGTATGACCTAGGTGCTAGGACTGAACATCCTTGATTTATAGGCTCAAAACTTGGCTAATCATTTCTCCATGGAGTAGGTACGAGGTATTGAATGCCTGTAGACTAAAGATGTGGTTACTTACTACCAAACATCTGACCTAAAATGGGAAGTGGTCTCTTGTTGAGGCATTTACAAACATCTGGATCATGAACGCTGGCGTTCATGAACTTTTAATTTTTTTATAAATGTATTCACAGAAGGGGTGCAGAGGTCTCACTAGACTGCCCAAGAGATCCATTACATTAAAAATAAAGTTTAAGGAGCCCTGGTATATAGATAAATTATCCAGTGATTTGACTGAATTTTCCAGATGTCAAGTAAGAATTTGGTGTCAGATAGAAACAGCCACCCTTGTCTGATTCCAGGGACTTCTGAGGATATAAATCAAATACTATCTAAATTTGGCAGAAATTTTAGGTCCTTCTTTAGGGAGTTGAGAGGCATGGTGATGCAATGGATAGACAGTTGTAGTTGGGAAAATCTGGGTTTAAATCCCACCTAAGACCTTGACTAGCTGTGTGACCCTGGGCAAATTCCTTTGGATCTCTGGGCTTCAGCCTCTGCATTTGTAAAATGAGGACACTGTGTTCAATAACCAGGAAGATTCCTCTCAGCTCTGAGTCTGTTCTATGATTTTGGAAGGATCTATGTGAGTGTAGGAATAGCACTATGAGGGAACTCTCTCCTCCAACACATATTCACTTTGCAGGCCGGTAAAAGAGTTCAGTATTTGGACTTAGAGGACCTGGGTTCAAGGACTGGGAAAGTCACTTTGCTTCTCTGGGCCTCGATTTCACCATCTATAACATGAAGGGTTCACTCTGAGTTCCTTTCCAGTTCTAAATCCAAATAGATGATCCTGAAATCTATACAGGAAAACATCTTAGTGGATGAATCCTCGAGCACTTCCTTAGTTACACAGATGTTAGTGTCTCACAGCAACAAAGGCAGGATCTGAATCTAGGGCTTCTGGACTCCAAGCCCAGCCCCTCTAGCTAGCTACTACTTTAGTCTCCCTTGAGGTAGGGATTCAGGGAGACATGAATTTAAATTGTGGGTCTTCAAGCAAATCCCTATGAATGGTACCTCTGATAGTATCCACTTTCCTGGAGCCCATCCCTGGCCCTTTTCAATGTTGCTCAAATACTGGCCATGAATTGGTGATATTAAATCACAGGCAGGACCCCTCACTCACATCTGCTCAGGGAAAGATTCTAAATGGGCAGTGCCTTTGGTGCTCCGGGGGAATATCTTATGAAGTATAACTTAACATTTAGAGGGAGACACAAGACATAAAAATATTATAGATGAGGAAGCATGGAGTGCCCTGTCATGCAAGCTAACAGGCTTTACTATCTTCTCCGCACTCTGCCAGCATATATGCATTGCCTAATCTGTTTAGAAAGAGAGGTTCTGGAGTGCAGGGACTTACTTCTCCATTTACAATCTCACCCTTTAGCTTGGCACATTGTAAATGATTAATAAATATTTTCTTTCCTTCTTTCCTTCCTTCCTTCTTTCCTTCCTTCCTTCCTTCCTTCCTTCCTTTCTTTCTTCCTTCCTTCCTTCATCTGTAAAGCCAGAGGTTTGGTTTAGAAAGACTTCCACCTATAGATCTATGATCTTGTAATAATAGTTTGCAAAAACAAGTAAAACAAGGACCAATCTGTTCTTTAGAAAGTAAACTTCTTGAAGGCAGGGGCTGTTTTGTTTTGGTCTTTGTAGTCTAATGTTTAGTACAATGACTCACAAATAGTAAGTGCTTAATACATGTTCATTGGAATGAACTGACTTGCCTTGCAAAGAATAGATGCTTAATAAATGTATGAAATTTAATTCCATTGAATAAATAGGTAGAAATCAGTTGAGATGGTTTTGATTTCCATTGTCTATGAAAATAGGGGTATATTAGAGTAAAATTAAATGGAGAAATCTCCATATGTGAAAATCTTTACCAATGGGAAGGGTAGGAGAAGAGAATAAGCATTTATATTGTGCCTACTCTGTGCTAGACACTCTGCTAAGGACTTTACAAATCTTATCTCATCTGATCAGGTCAGAGTCTCATTTACCATCTGCTTTTCAGGGTGGTAGTGAAGATCAAATGATTTAACATATGTCAAGCATTTTTCCAGCCTTGCTCCAGGAAGATAGGTATTGTGGCTATCATCACCATCATCATCATTTTCATTTTCATTTCCATGATCACTAGGGGACAGAAGAAATAAACCTGATCAGAGGCAGGGAGCTGGACACAATGATTTCTTTGAACATATGACACTGAAACTCTATTTCTTTGCCAAAAAATTCACATACTTCATTAGACAAGTGTTCCATGTCTCAAAGGTCCTCCAATTCAGTCACAATCATCTGGTTTTCCTAAGCGATGTTTTACAGGATCAACTTGTGTCTTTCTATAAAGTCTGGGTAAAATCAAATCCCTATGTGACATTTATTTCTACTATGAACCAGTTAATCTTTAAGACTCCCATCAGGATTTGATCTCACCAAAATGGCAAACCTGACATGTATTCTAAAAGAAAACTTTTCCTGTAGGCATTTCCAAACTTTCCCCTACAAATCATGATCACTTCCCATCAGAAAGGTCTAGAGGAGAAAGAATGCTGAGCAAACCAGGCACTTCCTTGTAAAGCCACAATCTGCAATTTCATTCTGCATTTGGAAAGAGCTGAATTAAGCATCTGACCTCAGTGTTAAATAGCTAAGGCTTCCTCTGCTGAGTAGATTTCAGACGTAAAGAGAATGAATGGTCATTTGGGGATAGACAATTGCCTATTACAGCTTTGAGTTGTTCCAAGGGCTGGAGAGCATTTGGGGAGTTACTCACATTTCAACTTGGTTTCTTTCTCTCAATTTCCTTGCACATTTCCTGAACACAAATATTACTAGGACCCTGCTCTGAGGATGATTTCATGGTAGCTTCCCACTAGTAGGAAAGCAAATGAGCCCACTTTGAAAGAAGGATGAACAGGTGTCACTTCTCTCCAAGTTTTCTGGGTGGTTAATCTGTCGTTTTCCCAAACCTTTAGGACAAGAGAGGACAGTTGGCATTTATATATCACTTTAAGGTGTGATAAACTTTTTGCACATATTGTCTCATTTTAATCAATCAACAAGCCTTTGCAAAGTACTTAGTATATACCAGGCATGTGCTAAGAACTAGGAAAAAGCAAGCAAAAAAAAGTTCTATTCCCTCACTGATCTGCTTAGTAGGCATTAGTTCCATTTTATAGATGAGAAAACTGAGGCCCAGGGTCACACAGCTAGGAAGTATGAAATGCAGGATTTGAACCCAGGTTTTGGCAGACTTTGAGGCTAGCACTTCATTCACTCTTCCACAGTGCCTCAATCTGAGCATCACAACTTGAAGACCCAGCAAAGTTTAGACTTAAATTTCTAAGGAATTTTGAAGATCATTAAGCCCAATTCCCTCATTTTACAGATAAGGGAACTAAGACCCAGGGAGGTTAAGGGACATGGTAAATAAATGTCTGAGGCAGGATTGGAACCCTGGGCTTTCATTCTCCCAGTTCAGTGCTCTATCCACTACACTGTGCTATCTTTTGGAGATAGCTCTTCCCTCTTAGTTTCTGGATTGGTGTAGGTCCCCTCATACCTTCCCAGAGTGGAGTCTGGGTGGGGCAAGCATTGGTCAGAAAGAGAGCTAATCAGGTTGTTCAGTAAGATAGGGCAAACAGGACTTGCAGTGGCCCAGAACTAACAAAGTTGGAGAAGGTACAAGTGTACACCAATGTGCCTAGGATGTGAAAGATGTGGGGAAAGGTGAGTGAAGTGGAGGCCAAGTGCACTCATATTTTTATTAGAGTATTTAGGGGACCCAGAAGCTAGAGAGGAGACTAGCAGCTGTTGAGGTGTGGCATCCTTCTATGCTCATGTTATCACTGTATTGTGTGTGAATGTGTGTGTGTGAGAGAGTTGTGTGTGTATGCATATGTGAAAGAGAGAGAGAGAGAGAGAGAGAGAGAGAGAGAGAGAGAGAGAGAGGAAGAGTATATGGTCACAGGCAGAGGTCCCTGTGAGGACATCGCCAAGGCTTGGGCTGTCACAGACTCAGAACGCTATATGTTTTTCAGCATCCTCTCAAATTCATTTCTGCCTTTGCATATCATAAGCACCCAGCCAGGCAAGCAGCACCTGCAGGATTGTCCTTACTTTACCAAAATGCTTAAAGGATGATTACGTTGGCCTGGGTATTTACTTTTCTGGGGCAGGTGATAATCCTTTTGCAACCTGGTATAGATTTCTGTGAGCTGCTGGTTTAAAACTGCTTTTTAAAAATCATCACTCTGCAGCCAGATCTTCTCCACACTAGACTTTGTTGGCTCCTAGACAAGAGATATATGATTCTATCAGAAGATTCACACACAAAGTCTTTTCAACTGAGTGGGATCTGCCAAAGTCGGAGTTACGCTAGCAGAATTTTCAAGAACCCAGCTTCACCTCCATCGTGTTAATAGACATGAACTTGAATCCCATGCCTGGAATTTGCAAGCTGTGGAGCTCTGGAAAAAGTCACCTAAGCCTTCTGACCCTCAGTTTCCACATTTGTAAAACTGTGATAATATGCCTGCCCTGCAGAGCTATCCTAAGGAAACTGCTTTGTAAACCTAAACCTCTAGAAACAGGAAATAGCAATATTGTAATAGAAAATGCTATCTTCTTTCCTATGACCCAGGAAAATTAAAGCCCTCACTCAAGGTCATGGTGAATAAATAAATAGAAATTGTATGTGAGTCCTTTTACCATGAAGAGAAATTGTATGCGGCTTTGTGTACTGAGGTTCTTTCCTTTTTAATTTTTAAAAATTGTATTGACATGTTTTGTTTATATAATAAACATTTGTAGATCACCCCAATCCACGAGAGATCTCCTCTAACAAAGAAAACCAAATAAAATGAATAATACAGCAACCTCATTTGAAAGTGTTCGCAAATTTCACATCCATAGTATACCCTACCACTCCATTTTTAATTAACAGAAATCTATTTTCTTTCCCTAGCTGCCCTCTTTATTGGGAAAAAAAAAGAGAAAAGAAAGCATTCCCTGTAATAAGTATGTATAGTTAAGCAAAACAAAATTTCTTGTCAGCTACATACAAAAATATCCTCATCTCATTTTGTGCCCTACACCCATTATCTCTCTTTCAGGAAGTAGATATATTTCGTCATCAGTCCTTTGGGAACATGCACGGCCATTGCCTTGCTCATAGCTCCTACAGCTTCTCTAGTGTAGGTATTCTAGAAATTGGTCTTCCAGTTTTGCTCACTTCGTTTCGCGTTAGTTCTGATTAGCTGAGGTGTGGGGTGACTTCCTATACCGGTCAGGATATGGGATAGATCAAAATGTCGTAAGAATACTGCTTCATAACGGAGAAGCATTAAATACTGGATCTAGAAGGAGACTAATCTAGAGGGACATATTTTAAACACTGGTTTTAATGTATCACATAATACAGTTATGTCCCAAAGGGATGGTAGTTATTTATAACTATTTTAATTTATAAATAAGGTAGTCAGAATCTTCCCTTCAACTGGAGATCTATTTCCTTGGGTAAAACCATGGGTAAAGTTTTAGCCTCTGTCCTTTCTAAAAGACTCATCAATTGGAGTAACAGCAAGAACCAAAAGGGCTTCATGTCTACCAACAGCTGCAGAGAGCATCACTCACTACAGCCTTTCTTGGATGAATCCAAACACAAAAAGAAAATATGTAGGGTGACCTGGCTTAATGTAAACAACACATTCAGTACAGTGCCACCCAACGCAATATGGTGAGCAGTGAAATGGGCCAGTTGGCATGATAGGTAGACCTTAATGAGATAGGATGACCTCTTTCTATACCAGAGATGGCATTACATCCACACAAGGGTAAAGCAGGGCTGCCATCTTAGCCCCATAATTTTTAATTTAACACTGGAACTGATCATAATTTGTACAAAAGTAAATATCCTAGTGTATGTGGATGATTTGACCATAATGACTGTCTTCCTGACTAAAATACTAGACAACATAAGTAAGGCTACCACATGAGTGGAACTACATTATAGTGGAACCAAACATTTGTCTTTGTTGATGGCTCAAACAAAAGGGTACTCCCCATATACTTCCAAGTACAAACCCAGGAGATCTCAGTAATATCTGAGAAAAACACCTTTTCCCGTGGGGTTCCATACTGCAAATTCTTCAAAATTTATGATAACTATAAGAACTACAGACAGACTTTGTGCAAAAGTCTAATTTAGCTCCTTAGCAGAAAATAGATGCAGTAAATACTTTCATCCCAATCTATATCTCATTCCACCTTAAAAACACTATGATCCCCAAGAGTGCCCTGGTCTGTTTTAAACAACACTTCAAGAGCTGGCTATACTTCTGCCACAGAAGTAATATTTTTTTAATTTAATTTTTTTTTAATTCTTAGTTTACAACACTTGGTTCTACATACTTTTGAGCTCCAGATTTTCTTCCCCACCTCCCCCACCTCCCTCCCCAAGATGGCATGGAATCCAATATGTCTTCTATGTATAACTTTGCATTGAATTTATTTACACACTGCTCAAGTTGTGAATAAGAATTATGACCAATGGAATGAATCATGAAAAGTAAGAAACAAAACCAAAAAAAAGAACCCAAAAACAAAAGAGAGAAAAAAAGGGGAAAAAGGTGAGCATAAAGTGTGCCTCAATCTGCACTCATACTTCATAGTTCTTTCTCCCACAGAAGTAATATTGATCCCCTGCATCTTCCCTTTAAAATGTGTGTGATGGATCTATCATCATTAGTTGTAAAAACAGATGTCAGTCAGGTGGCTCGTGGAGTGAGACTTCTGGCATTAACTTGTCTGGGCCACCTTTCTCACCATTCTTTCAGTGACAAGTGAGGAACAAAATCAAATGTGACCTTTAACCCCTTATTTAATGGCTCTACGAAAGAAGAATTTGGACACAAGAGCATAGTAGCATCTAGCACAGGGCAGGAGAACCTGCAGCCTCAAGGCCACATGTGACCTTCTAGGTCCTTGGGTGAGGCCTTTGAATTGAGTTCAAGTTTTACAGAATAAATCCTTTTATTAAGGGGATTTGTCCTGTGAAGTTTGGATTCTGTCAAAGGGCCACACTTGAGGACCTAGAGGGCCATATGTGGCCTTGAGGCCACAGGTTCCCCACCCCTGATCTTGCATCTGGTCCCAATTATGGTCAGCTAAAATCTCATTTAAGTGGAGTATAAAGAGCGGTTTCTTGGTAGTCTGGTTGAAAATCAGTCTGTTGACCTGTGTTGGTAAACAAGATGGGTTCTTAGCACTCATTTCAACCAAGTGCCCTTGAAGAGTTTGGCTTTTGTTTCTTTTGAGTAATTAATTCAGTGTATTTCATTGAGCCTTACTAGGTGCTAAGCCCCAGGCCCAAACCCCTATTAGGTATAAAACCTATGTGGGTGTGGATTGGTAACTAAGGTGGGGCCCAAGGTGGGGCTGGCCAAGGGGAGGGGCTAACTCCAGAGCCAATCACGGGAGCCTAACTTCTGGTCATTCAGATGATGTTCAATGACATCTGAAGAGCTTTAAGAAGAGAAGACAGAGCCATTTGGGCAGGGCTCTCACTTGTGCTGGTGCTTGATGCGGAAACTCAGGGCAGCTTAATCTAAGAGCCCTCCAGCTCATAACCCAGATGTTGGGACTTTGTTAAACTCTGGTAACTATGTATTGGGATTTGAATCAAACAAGGTCTGTCTGTTGATGTTTGTACTTTGTTTGTATTTTGCTCTGAAGTTCAGGGAGCTGGTTTTTTTCCCCTGAGCTAAGTGAATGCTATTTGTATGCTGGATTAAAGTAAGCTTGTCAACCCCTTAACGTTGCTTTCCTTACTAAAGCAGATCAAAAGAACCTGGGCTTTTGCAGCATGCTGGTAGCGTTCTTGTTGCTGGGCTTGTGTTGGTCTTTCACCCCCACAACAGCTGCTAGCTGGATTGTTGAAACATGACCATAGAATGAGTGGAAAGGAATTTTAAGCATGTGCTAAGATACTATGTTAGTAGCAGCTAATCAGCAAATCCAACCAGGACAAAATATATTCCATTAACTGAATGACTATGGCCTCAATTTTTTTTTTTAGGAATCAAGGACATTTTACCTCATTTGCAGACTGGCAATTCATTAAGAGAGCCAGAATGGACTGTGTGTCCCATTGAATGGAGCCAGGAGATTTGGCTCTGGAGATAAGGGTCATCAGTGTGGGGCATCAGATGATAGGTACCCTCACATCCTCTGCCTTCATGGTCTTCAAATGAGTGGGGCTATTACCCAATGGCATGATTCTATTTTAAGCAGGATGTTGTGAAAGCTATCAAAAGTTAAAAGCTATCAAAGTGTCCCCCAACCCCTCCAAAGCTGTAATTAGGATAAATTCAACAGTTCTAAGACCAGGAGAGGCCTTAAGACCAGCCTGAGTAATCTTGGACAATATGAAATGGATTACTACCATCATAGAGGTTACCATACTCTTTGAAAATAGATATTCCCTACCTTTGAAACAGCAAGAGCTGATAAGATTGCAAAATAGCAGATAGTCTGACAGCATCTGAATCAATAAGAATTCAGGGAATATTGCAATGTACTGAAAGGAGGGGGCTCTAGGAGCCATCACGTTATGATGATGGGGCCATCACATTACCTAAATAACAAGTCAGTCTGGGATATGTTCACCTGGTGAAGAAGTCAGTGGTGTGGGACTCCATCAGCTGGAGCAGGAAGGAGTAAGTCAACATAGAACAGGAGTTAGGCACGACTCAAAACGAGCTCTTGAGAAGAACAGACTGGGAAGCAATTGTGTCTCTTCATTAATTTACATACAATATTCTATATTGCTTCCTTGGATTTGTTTTATGATTGAAGTGTGTACATGTAATGTTTATTTCTTTCAATTTTATATTGCACTTTTAATATTACCAGGTATTTAATTATTTATCTCTATAAAATGTAATAGATGGCCAAAGTACCTTCTAAGTCTCTTCGCTTAAACAGTTTAATTGTTCCTCTGGTTCTGTTCACTTCACTCTCTATCAGTTCTGTTGAGTCCTTCTGTATCTATTTGAAATCATCTCTTTCCACATTTCTTACAGTATTATAGTTGCCTATCACATTCATAACACAACTTATTCAGTCATACTCAATTGATACATCCCTTTAGTTTCCAGTTTTTATCACAAAAAGAGCTGCTACCAGTGTTTTGTAAATAGAGGACCCTTTCCTCCTTCTTCGATTGCTTTTAGGTATAGCCCAGAAAAGGGAATGCATTGGCGAGGAACATTTTGTGCCTAATTCTGAATTACACTCATTCATAGGTCCATCAGTAGCACCTCAATGTTGTGCTTTCCCATAGTCCCTCCAAAATGTATAATTTTCTGTTTTGTCATCTTCACCAATCTAATGTGTGTGAGGTGAAATCTCAGAATTGCTTCAATTTGCATTTTACTAATTAGCAGGGATTTGTAGTATTTTTTTTCATATGGCTATATAGCTAGCTTGGAATTCTTCCTTTGAGAACTGCTTGTTCATATCCTTTGTTCATACATCAAAATATAAATCCTGAAAATAAAAGAAGAGATTAACAAAACTGAACAAAAAATTGAATTAATTAATACAACTAGGAACTGTTTCAAACCATTAAGACATATAAAGCATTAGCTAATTTGACTAAAAGTGTGAGGAAAAGCAAAGTACAGGTATCAAAAATGAAAAAAAAGAAATCATAACAAAAAAGAATAAAGGATATCATTAGAAACTATTTTGCCAATACTATATGCCAATAAAATGAACAATTTAAACAAATATTTCCAAAATATATATTAAATGCCCAAATTAAGAGAATTTAAACAACATGATTTTATTTTATTTTTCTAATTGAGAAATTTATTTAAACAGGTCAAATAAAACAGATGCCTCCTTGCCTCTGCGCTTAGAAGAAGATGTTGGGCCTCTTGGCGGTAAAGTGTGGTTTGTGCTGGCGCAGCAGAACTCTGTGGGGAAGAAGGAACTTGATTTTGGAATCGTGAAACTTCTTGACTGCAGGCTGGCGGCACTGGCTGGCAGGAATTTCTTCCATTTTCATGATCTGGATGGAGTGGGCCTGGGCACGGTGATGGGCTCCCATATCTCAGTAGCACTGAGTGAGAGCACCAGTGGTGGTCAGGTCGCTGTACTCCCTGTATATGTTGTGGGTCCCACTCCTGGAATCATAGCACAGCCAGATGCCAAAATTTTTCACCCTAAGAGGGGACTTTTCAAAGACCTATCCACAGTATACAATTTCTCCGGAAGATTTCTTTATCTTTTTCAGCTGAGAAACGAAGTACCAGAATTGGGACTTTGCTACAACGTGATTAGGAGCAAAGATCCACAACTGATAAAGAGGCAGCACTGGACTCTTGGGAGTAGGCAGACAAGTTACGTTATACTCTCTCAGGGAGCCCAAGGCCTTCATGGGTGCTGCCGCCTCACTCCCCACCAACCGGCAAAAGGCAACAGCACAATTTTAGAGGGAAAAAATTAACATGTCATAAATGAACTTGCAAAGAAAAGGACCTCTAGGTTCTTTAATGAAATTAATGACACACTTTCCAGGCACTTGGAGAATGGAGCCAAAGCTGAGAATGGGTAATTAGAGAGAATAAAAACACTTTGTCTTTGTGACTAGGGGTGGAAAGGTGCTTCCAGCGTGGCTCCAGGAACCCAAATGGCAATTTGACATACAAGCTACGGTCATCCTGGAAGCCCAAAGGAAAAGAATTGACTTACCCACCAGTCATGTTGAGTCAGACCAAAGGAGATTGTCAGATAAAATCATTTGGTAGTCTTATAAAACTCAATTCTCTACTGTTGTCTTATTTTTACTCTTTTTAGTTGGCTTGAAAATTGTCTTGAAAACCCTGTGTTCATGAATGAGCGAAATAAATCACAGAGTTATGAAATGGTACCTTGGGACCAGAAAGAGATCTCAGAGACCATCTTCTAAGCCAATTGATGCTTATACTCAAATCCTCCAACAAATTGTGAAAAGTGCTTGTCCTGCTTGCATATAGCCATTTCCCCTTTCCTCTAAAATTACTTTCCATTTCATCAGAGATATCTCATGTGTACATAGTTGTTTACCTGTTTTCTACCCCACCTCTGACCCCTACCATTAGAATGTATGCTCCTTGAAGGCAAGGATGGTTTCAGCCTTTTTTTGTATCCTCAGCACTTACCACGTGCCTGGGGCATAATAAGTACTTGACAATTATTAACTGACTGACTGACAGAGTCCATTGCCTCCTACTGGAGTCCATTCAGTTTTGGACAGCTCTCAGCAACTGGGAATTTTTGTTCTTTCTGTCATCAAACTTAAACCTATGTTTCTGCATCTTCTATCAGTTGTTCCTTGCTCTCCTTTCTCAGGCCAGTCAAAATAATTCTGTTCCCTCTTTCATGGAACTGACCTTCAAATAAGTGAAGCTAACTACCATTTATCAATTTCAGGATGCCCTCTATTTTTATAGATTTTATAAAGTTCTTTCTATATTTGAGATATGATACTTTTATCTAAAAAACTGTCTATAATTTTTTTCCAATTTTTCCTTCTAATCTTGGCTACGTTTATTTGCATAAAACCTTTTTAATTTACTGTAATCAAAATTATCCATTTTACATCTCTGCTCTCTATCTTCTGTTTATGTCAGATAAACTGCCACTTAGATATGCTTATGTTGTTTTTGTAATTGATTTTTTGATCCTAAGTGTGAGACTTTACATTTATCATCACTGAATTTCATCTTGTTATTTTAACCCAATGTTCTGGCTAATCAAATTCTCAGGGCATCTCAACTCTTATCAGCATCCTGGGACTAGCAAGTGGCATAATATCCATAAGGAGCCAATGGCAACCTAGATACACTGAGGAAATGCAGCATCATGACTCTACAGATTCCACCTATATTCACATTTTTTTAACCACCATGGTACATTTTCTGCCATGATCCCCAGCAACACTCGGTGAGGGTGGTAGTGCAGGTTTCTTGACCCCCATTTTACTGATAAGAAAACTGAAGCTGAAAGACCTTAAGTAACTTACCCTAAGTTAAGCAGCTGGGACTCAACCCCAGCTCTCCTGCTTGGAAAAGGTCAACCATCACATGAAAAACAATCCCTTGATATTACCATAACCAACAATCATACTTTCTCATGGGAAGAGATGAAAGTGTCCTTCAAGAGAAGAGATGTTCTGGGACATCTGGCAGAGCAGAAAGAGGACTGACTTTGGAATCAGAAGGCCTGAGTTCAAATCCTGTCTCCACTGTTTATTACCTATGGCCATCAGCAAGTCATTTAATGTCTCTAGGCCTCTTTTTTCACATCAGTCAAACAAGGGCCTGGGTCAGATGACCTCTAAGATCTCTTCCAGCTCTAAATTGATGATCATCTGACCCTGTAATTTTCTCCCTGTGGTCCTGAGGTCATAGATTCAGAACTAGGAGGAAACTGGGGCACAGACAACTGAAATTGACTGCTGAGAATTCCAGAGAAGCCTAGAGAGGATAACTTTGCCAAGGTCATGGAGGTGTTAAGTGCCAGAGCTTACTCTCCAATCTCCCAACCACGGTTGCTTCCCCAAGTCAAGTAGCCTGCTCTCTCCAGACCTGGCCTCCTCTGACTGACATGGTGTACCTTTCCAAGACACCTGTAAAGGACAGAATTAGAATTTGGGGAAAAGCTGTGTTCTGGATATTAGGAAGAATGAAGGAGGGCTTCATTTTGATGGGTATCAATATTCATTATGAGGCTCAATAAAGCTTCAGGGTAAATGTGCTGGGGAGGCAACAGAGAGCCCTGTGAGGAGGCTGGGTCTGGAGTTATAATGAAAACCTGTAATAATTCAGTCAATGGGACAATACTGGAACAACAAGCCAATCCCCAAAGGAAACCCCAGTAATTAAAAATAGCTGAAGTCCCAGAGATGTGTCTAAAAGTGATTACGCAGGACGGTTCCAATGAAGAGTGCACAGATATGGCTAGGATGCTTCCTGATGAATTAAGATAGGCCTTTTGGTAATGAACTGATTTTAGAAAACAGAGAGAATTTCCTGCAGATAATTCTCCCCTGGTTCCAAGAACACTTCCCTCTCACTTTCTTGGAGGCTTCAGATGTGGAGATGAGAGGAGAAAAAAAATTAAATTTTTGTTCAATGTTTTCCTTCTCAGCTGTAAAGCTACAAGGACCATTCCTTCCATTCCTGGCACTTACATAATCTCTGGGCCATGTGGGCCCTTTACAGCCATTCAATAAAAATAAGGCATCAAATAATAGAAAAGAAAGACAATTAAGAAGCAGGCCCCAATAAGCAAGTCTGAAGATTTGATTTAAATTTAAGCCCAGGACCCAGAACATTGGACACGAGGGGAGCAGGGATTTCAATCAGCAAGGATAATGAGGCAATAAAGACTGGCTTCAGAACCAGAGAAAAATAACACCATGACTTCTGTATTCAGCCACTTAAAGCAATGCTAGCAAGCTATAGCTTGGGGCCCAAAGATGCTCCATTCCATTTTCAGCGGCACACTCCAGCTGGGGGCTCCTAGCAAGTCCCCTACGCAACCTATCGAATAGTGAAAGTGAAAGCTTAGTTCTTTCCCCCATCCCTTTGCTCTCTCCTCCTCACTTTCATCCTATCCTCTCCTGGGCCCCAGGTATCATTGGTCATCAGGATCACCTCTGAATTGCCTAGGCCACTGGATAAAGATAATGATTCTTTTGCTGTTGATGGGAAAACTGAGTCACAGTCATGCTACTTGGGCTAGTCATTAAGCTGATAGAGTAAGATGTCATAAATATGATGTCTTTTCATTGAGCAAAGCAAAAGGGTAAATAACATCAGATGAAGAGGCACAAAAATTTATTATAGTAGAGAGAAAGAAGGGAGGGAGAAAAGCAGTGTTTGAGCTTTACTCTCATCTGATTTGGTTCAAAAAGAGAGTAACATACTCTGATAAGTATAGAAATCAAACTTGTCCTACAGGCAGTAGGAGGGGAAAGGGAAAGAAAAGGGAGGGGGTGGTCAGAAGGGAAGGAAGAAGTAGCAAGGGGAAAAAGGTAAGATAAGGGAGGGGAATCAAGAGGGAGGGTAAACTGAGGAAGGTGGCAGTCAAAAGCAAATCTCTTCTGAGGAATGGAAAGGAGAAATAAAAGCTTAAATGGGTAAAATAGGATGCAGAAAAAGACACAGCTGGTATTCATAACTGTGAATGTGAATGGGATGAACTCTCTCATAAAACAGAAGCAGATAGCAGAATGGATTAAAAACCACAATCCTGCAATATGTTGTCTACAAGAAACACATTTGAAATATGGGGATACACACAGGGTAAAGGTAAAAGGCTGGAGTAGGATATATTGTACTTCAGCTAAAGTAAAAAAAAAAAAGCAGGGGTAGCAATCCAAATCTCAGACAAAGCAAAAGCAAAGATAGATCTACTTAAAAGAGATAAGGAAACACACTATATCCTGCTAAAAGGCACCATAGACAATGTAGCCATATCGTTATTTAACATATATGCACCAAGTGGTATAGCATGCAAATTCTTAGAGGAGAAGTTAAGGCAGTTACAGGAAGAAATAGACAGCAAAACTATATTAGTGGAGGAACTCAACCTCCCCCTGTCTGAGCTTGATAAATCTAACCTCAAAATAAACAAGAAAGAAGTTAAGGAGGTGAATAGAATTTCAGAAAAGGCAGATATGATAGACATCTGGAGAAAACTGACTGGGGATAAAAAGGAATATACTTTTTTTTCTCAGTGGTACATGGCACATACTCAAAAACTGACAATGTACTAAGGCATAAAAACCTCACAATCCAGTGCAGAAAGGCAGAAGTAGTCAAAGCATCCTTTTCAGACCATGATGCAATAAAAATTATTTGATGAAAAATAAACTAAAAATTAATTGGAAACTAAATAATCTAATCCTAAAGAATGAGTGGGCCAAAGAACAAATCATAGAAACAATTAATAACTTCATTCAAGAGAATTCCAATGAGACAACATACCAAAACTTACGGGATGCAGCAAAAGCAGCTCTTAAGGGAAGTTTTATATCTCTAAATGCTTACATGAATAAAAAAGAGAAAAAGGAGATCAATGAATTGGGCATGCAACTGAAAAAGCTAGAAAAAGAACAAATTGAAAATCCCCAATTAAATACCAGATTAGAAATACTGAAAATCAAAGAGAGATTAATAGAACTGAAATCAAGAAAACCATTAAATTAATAAATAAAACTAAGAGCCAGTTTTATGAAAAAACCAATAAAATTGATAAACCATTGGTCAATTTGATTTAAAAAAAGAAAGAAGAAAAACAAATTAGCAGTATCAAAAATCAAAGGGGGAATTCACCTCTAATGAAGAGGAAATTAAAACAATAATTAGGAATTATTTTTGGCCAATTGTATGCCCACAAATTTGCCAACTTTAGGGAAATGGATGAATAGTTACAAAAATACAAATTGCCCAGGTTGACAGAAGAGGAATTTAAATACCTAAATAGAGGACAGCTAGGTAGCACCACTAGCCCTGGAGTCAGGAGGACCTGGGTTCAAATCTGACTTCTGACACTTGACACACTTACTAGCTGTGTCCTTGGGCAAATCACTTAGCCCTAATTGCCCTTCCTTACCCCCACCAAAAAAAAGAAAAGTAAATACCTAAATAACCCCATCTCAGAAAAAGAAATTGAGCAAGCCATAAATGAACTCCCTAGGAAAAAAATCTCCAAGGCCAGATGGTTTTACATGTGAATTCTATCAAACATTCAAAGAACAATTAATTCCTATACTTTATAGACTATTTGGGAAAACAGGTGAAGAAGGAGTCCTATCAAATTCTTTTTATTATACAAATATGGCACTAATACCCAAACCAGGAAGAGTCAAAACAGACAAAGAAAATTATAGACCATTTTCCCTAATGAATATTGATGCAAAAATTTTAAATAAAATACTAGCAAAAAGATTGCAGCAACTTACCATGAGAATAATACACTATGACCAGATGGATTTATTCCAGGAATGCAAGGCTGGTTTAATATTGGGAAAACTATGAGCATAATTGATTATATCAATAACTAAACTAGCAGAAACTATATGATCATCTCAATAGATGCAGAAAAAGCCTTCAACAAAATACAACACCCATTCTTATTAAAACACTAGAAAACATAGGAATAAATGGAACCTTCCTTAAAATTGTAAACAGCATCTACCTAAAACCATCAGCAAGCATTATATGCAATGCGGATAAACTAGATGCATTCCCAATAAGATCAAGGGTGAAATAAGGATGCCCATTATCACCCCTATTATTCAATTTGGTACTAGAAATTTTAGCTGTAGCAATAAGAGAAGAAAAAGAAATTGAAAGAATTAGAATAGGCAAAGAAGAAACTAAATTACCACTTTTTGCAGATGATATGATGATTTACTTAGAGAATCCTAGAGAATCGAGTAAAAAACTACTTGAAATAATAAACAATTTTAGCAAAGTTGCAGGATATAAAGTAAACCCACATAAATCCTTGGCATTCCTATACATTACCAACAAAGCCCAACAGCAAGAGATAGAAAGAGAAATTCCATTTAAAGGTACCGTAGACACCATAAAATATGTGGGACCCTACCTGCCAAGACAAACCCAGGGCCTATATGAACATAATTATGAAACACTTTTCACACACATAAAGTCAGATCTAAATAAATGGAAAAAAGCATCAGTTGCTTGTGGTTAGGCCGAGCTAATATAATAGAAATGATAATTTTACCTAAATGAATTTACTTATTCAGTGCCATACCAATTGAACTCATATAAAATTATTTTGCATAGCTGGATAAAATAATAACAAAATTCATCTGGAAGAACAAGAGGTCCAAAATATCAAGGGAATTAATGAAAAGAAATGCTAAGGAAGATGGCCTAGCCATACCAGATATTCAACCATAATATAAAGCAGCAGTCATCGAAACTACTTGGTACTGGCTAAGAAACAGAATGGTGGATCAGTGGAATAGGTTAGGTACACAAGACACAGTAGTCAACGACTATAGCAATCTGCTCTTTGATAAACCCAAAGAATCCAGCTTATGGGCTAAAAATTCACTATTTCACAAAAACTGCTGTGAAAATTGGAACATGGTATAGCAAAAACTGGGCATAGACCAATATCTTACACTGTCTACCAAAATAAAGTCAAAATGGGTTCATGATTTAGGAATAAAGGCGATATTATAAGCAATTTGGGAGACCAAGATTTATGGGAAAGGAAGAAAATTCATGACACAACAAGATATAGAGAGCATTATAAAATGCAAAATGGATAATTTTGATTGTTAAACTGAAAAGTTTTGTATTAAAAAAACCAATGCAATGAAGATTAGGAGGGAAGCAGAAAATTGGGAGAAAATGTTTACAACCAGTGTCTCTGGTAAAGGCCTCATCTCTAAAATATATAGGGAACTGAGCCAAATTTGTAGGAACACAAGTCATTCCCCAACTGAGAAATAGTCAAAAGATGTGAACAGGCAGTTTTCAGAGGAAGAAATTAAAAATGTCTATAGGAATATGAAAAAATGTTCTAAATCACTATTGATTAGAGAAATGCAAATCAAACAACTATTAGGTACCACATCTCTCCTGTCAGATTGGCTAACATGACAAAACAGGGAAATGATAAATGCTAGAGAGGATGTGGGAAAATTGGAATACTGTTACATTGTTGGTGGAGTTATGAACTGATCCAGCCATTCTGGGGAGCAATTTGGAACTATGCCCAAAAGGCTATAAAAATGTGCAATACCACTTCTAGAACTGTATCCCAAAGAGATCACAAAAGTGGGAAAGGGACATGTATGTAGAAAGATATTTATAGTAGCCTTTGTTTGTGGTAGCAAAGAATTGAAATCAAGGGGATGCCCATCAATTGGGGAATGGTTAAACAAGTTGTGGTATATGAATGTCATGGAATACTATTGTGTTATAAGAAATGGGGAACAGATGGACTTCATAATAACCTGGAAAGACCTATATCATATGATGCTGAGTGAGCAGAGCAGAACCAGGAGAACATTATACACAACCACAGATATATTGATTCTATGAAGACTAACTTTGATAGACTCGGCTCTTCTCAGCAATACAGGGTTCAAAGACAACTACAAAGAACTCATGATGGAAAGACCTATCTACATCCAGAGAAAGAACTATGGAGTCTGAATGCACATTGAGGCAAACTATTTGCTCTCTTTTTTTCTTTTTTTTTTCCTCTCTTTTTTTTCGGTTTTGTTTCTTCTTTCTCATGATTCCTTCTATTGGTCATAATTCTTCTTTACAACTTGACTATTGTGTAAATAAGTTTAATGGGAGGGTATATCTAGAAAATAATTCGGATTCCATGACATCTTAGGGGTGAGGGGGAAGGGGAAGAAAATCTGGCACTCAAAAACATTCAGAACTGAGTGTTGTAAATTAAAAATAAAAAATCTTAATTTAGAGAAAAAGAAAGGCAGAAATCACAGATAATATACATAAGATAAAGAGAAATAGAAGGGCTTCTGGGTCATCACACTTACACTCTCCTTTCAGAGATAAGGAAATTGAGTCACAGAGAGATTAAAAGACTTGTTTAAGGTTATACCAGTAGCAAGTAACAGATCTGAACCCAAGCCTCTGATTCCAGAGCCAAGGCCTTACACTGCCTTTCCTGGAGAAATTAACATTCAAAGATCTCTTGATGGTCTGGAATGTTCAATTCAAGCCATAGCATTAAATGCAGTTATTTTATATTTGTACATTTATATACATTATACATTATATACATATATAATTGCATAATTATAATTATAATATATACTTTAAGAATTTGGT
The DNA here is from genome assembly GCF_011100635.1 of Trichosurus vulpecula. NCBI lineage: Eukaryota > Metazoa > Chordata > Mammalia > Diprotodontia > Phalangeridae > Trichosurus > Trichosurus vulpecula. The sequence goes on along the minus strand of NC_050576.1, from coordinate 432,473,057 downwards.
TTTTATATATAAAAAAAATTGGATTTTTTTTCAGTGGATGCTCCAGACCCTCTACAACTTGGTAAATTGAGAATCACTGCACATGAATTTCTGACCCTACCACATGGAATTACTGTTGGAAATGGACTTTTTAATGATTCCTGAAATGGTATGTTGTGATGAGAGAACCAAATTGAACTTTAAACATGTAATTTTTAAGCCAGGCTTTCTCACCAGGAAAATGTGGACCTTTTATTTTGGATGGTGCTTACCTGGTGCCCTTTTCATCAACTCGCAGCCCAACTATCAACTCAGGAAGACCATCCATCAAGACATAGAAGGGTCAGTCAGGGTGTATCCATAACAAGGAACTCATAGATCATTGAAGTAATGAATACAAATGTGAGACTATTTCTAGAACATCTAATTAAGCCCTGCACTGTGAGATGCTCTACAAGACTCAAGAAACACGACTCATTCTCTGCCCTGAGGAAGCTTTCATTCTAGTTGGAGAGACAAAACTCATAGAATGTCCCCCATCTGTGGGTAAATGGTGGTCAAATGTATGGTCCTGACTGTGGATCTTAGAACTTCAGAGAAAGAGGTCATGGTTCAAACCCCACCAATGACTTACTGCCTTGGAATTTTAGGCCAGTTAGCTAACTTCTCTGTGCCTAAGTTTTCTCATCTCTAATTTGAGATGGAGGGTGTACTAGACAGTCTCTGGGGTTCTTTCTAGCTCTAGAGCAAAGATATCATGAAAGGCATAGCACTGGAGCTGGCCCAGGGCCTTCCAGCTGCTGTCTAAGGCAAGATTGGAACCCAGAACACCACAATATTGCTCTATAAATGTGCTAGTCCCAGCACGCAGAGGGGTACAGCTGTCTTTGAGAGGTCAAAGTATAGCCCATTTTTATAACAATGAGTCAACATAGCCCAATAACTCACGACCAGGAACACGAGTCACCAGAAAGAAAATAAACTTCCACCCACACCTTCCATTAAATGTAATGAGAGGTTAATCAGCCCAATAGGCAGAATGTTCAAGCAACTTTCCACAAATTACAGAGAAGACTGTGGGCTTAGCTGATCAACTGAGCTGGTTAAAGATCAGCCTATCTAGTGGTGATGAAGGACAAGCTGGGATCCTGCTAATGCTGCTGTAAAGCATTCCTCATCAATTCTGGTTACAGCAAGATTTCCTCTTAGCCTGAAGTGCTTTGTCAAATGAACCACTTCATTAAAAATGTAGTTTGAGCTACTCAGGAGCTTCACTGCACAGCAGTGAGGGGGCTGAATAAAAGGTGTCCTTGTTGTCAGTGTTCCTATGTCCTTGGCAGAAATCCCTCTCCTCTTCTTCCTTCTCCTTTTTCTCCTCCTCCTCCTTTCCTTTTCTTTCACTTTCTTCTCTTTCTCTTCCTCCTCCTGCTCTTCTTCCTCCTTCTCTTCATCATCTTTTTCCTCCTCCTTTCCTCTCTTTCCTCTTCTTCCACTTCTTTCTCTTTCTTTTTCTCCTCCTCTTCTTCCTCTTCCTTCTTCTCCTCCTCTTTTGCTTTCTTCTCCTCTTCCTCCTTGTCCTTTGCTTCTTCCTCCCTTGAAGATAATTGACATTTGTCCATTGGGATGAATTCAAATGAAGTGTTCAGGGCAGAGAAGCCGATGACAACTAAGGAAAGCTATGCTACTACAGGCAGCCGGCATACTGGGCACAATTCTAAGAAATCCATTCAATTTGAGAAACATTTACTAAGAATGTTTAATATGCCAGACACAATGTTGTAAACACAGTGGGTATATAAACAAACTAAAAAACCAGAATAGTCTATACCCTCAAGAAACTTACAATCCATGGTGCAAAGCAATGTTTATACTGAGGAAAAGAAGAGTCAAAACAGTTCCAAAAAGAATAAGGAACACAGATTTAGAGCTTGAAGGCCATTGGATCTGAAATTCTCCTTTTACATATGAAAACACTGAGGGCCAGAGAGATTAGGTGACTTTGAAGTCACGAAAATATTGAGTATGAGGAGTTAGGATTAAAACTCAGATCCTCTGACCCAGAAATGCAGAATTCTTCCCACTCACTCACATTGTCCCCACTGAAACTTGGAAAGACCAGAAAAGACCTCTTGCAGCAGAAAGCACTTGAGCTGAACTCAGAAAGCAGTAAAAGATGCCAGGGGGCAGAAGTGAAGAGGGAGACATTTTAGGTTTGTGGGATGGCTTGCACAGAGGCATGGAAACAGGAGATAGGATGTCCTCTACAGGGAGCAATAAGTGGGCCATTTTGGCTGAAATGTAGAGCATGCACAGGGAAGGAATGTGAAATCAGTTGAGAAAGACAGGTTGGAGCTAAACTGTGAAGGACTTTAAATGACAAATGAACCATGTGCATTTGATCCCAGACTTGAGGGGATGCCCAGGAATCACAGCTAGTTCAGATAGTCATGATGTCAAATTATCCTAGACTGAGAGCTGGATGGCTTAGAAGTCATCAAATCCAGCCATTGTCTTCTTTCATATGAGGAAACTGAGGCCCACAGAGATTGAGTGACTTGCCTAAGGTTATATGGTTTTAAGTATAAGAGACGGGATTTGAAACGCAGGTGTTGTGACTCCAAATCCATTTCTCTCTGCTGTACTTCACTGCCTTTTTTGGAGGCCATCTAGCCCAAGCTCCTGTTTTTGTATTTGAAATATTCTAATTGACTTGTTTTTTATAAGCCCAGAGTGGAGGAGCTCAAGATCTATCTTCCTTCCTCCCCTTTCACCCCAAGACATATCAACTTCGGATGGAAGATGGATTGCTCTTCATCTTCCTCTCTGTGCCCCTTTTCTCTGTTCCACAGTGTTGGGTGCCCTGGGTGCCTGTGGGCCTTGCTGACAGTGCCCAACATTTACTTACTCTTTCCCCCAGAAGGGGCTTCTCGGAGTCTACAACTTTCCTGACTCTCTCTTCCATTCAAAGGCTATAAGTCTCATTCCCTGGATGTCCCAGCTAAACGGTTATACCAATTCAGTCCAAGTAAAGTATAATGTCTGATAACATGTTAACAGTGTCCAGGTAACATTCCTCCTCTGCTGAGCAGCCCGACTGATATCTCTAAAGCATGGGTATGATCATGTGACTCCTTTGCTAATGAAGCTGCCTCTTGCCTCTAGAACAAAATAGAAAATACTCTGTTACTCACAGGCTGGGCCAATGAAATGAGCCATAACTCTGGGATCAGAACACCCCCAAACAAATCACACCTCTGATGCTTGCTACATTAGTGACCTTGAGCCAAGTGTTTACCTTCCCCAAACCACTATCTTCTTTGTAAAATAAGGAGGTTGAACCACATGGCTTCTGAATTCCCTTCTGGGTCTCAATCTCTGATCCTCTCTTTCCACTCTGATCAGATATTATTTTCTACCACAGACTTTACATTCCAGTGAACTGGTGTACTCACCCATACCCACCCTTCTATTTCCTGCCTCAACACCTCTTACAGAGAGTCCTCTTTCACAACAACTAGGTGCCTTCAAGCCTCACCTCAAGGACTATCTTCTATAGGAGATATTCCCTAATTATCCCTAGGTGTTAAAACTATCATCTTTGAAATTGCTTTGTATTAATTTTATTTTTTACTTATCAGTATACATGTTCTTCCCCTGCCCCCCACTCCAATAGAATGCAAGCTTTTTGAGAGAAGCGAACGTTTCTGGTTTTGTATCATCATTGTGTAATGAAAGGGTTTCCACATAATAGCTATAAAAATCCTTCCTGAATTAAATCAAATTGAATAAAGATATTCAAATTTTCTATGCCTTAAGAGAGAGAGAGAAAGACAGACAGAGACAGACAGATGAGGAGACAGAGACGCGCACAGAGAGAGAGAGAGAGAGAGAGAGAGGAAGACAAAGAGACAGAGAGAAACAGAGACAGAAAGAGACAGAGACAGGGACAGAGAGAGTAAGGGAGAGAGAGGGAGAGACAGAGACAAAGAGAGAGGAAGACAGGGACAGAGAGAAAAAGAGAGGCAGGGAGAAAAACAGACAGACCAAGATAGAGGCAGAGAGAGACAGAGAGAGACAGAGAGAGAAGTGGAGAGAGAGAAGAGGAAAGGGAGAGGGAGAGGGAGAGACAGAAACAAAGAGAGAAGGAGAGAGAGAGAGAGAGAGAGAGAGAGAGAGAGAGAGTATCCCCACTTTCCAATTAGCTCTCATTTTCTCTGACCATGGCTTTAATCTGGGAGGCCCATATTAGAATTCTCTAAAGGCCTAGGCACAAGGAGGAAGTCCATTATTTGGTTTCCACATGAACATGAATAAACACGAATGGTGTTGGGCTTTCTTATTGGCGTGTAAATGGAAACAATAAACTTTTATAATTTATCAAATTAAGGCCTTGAAATGATTTCCCTTTTAGGAAGTTTGCTTCTGTTAGCTATCAATTAAGCATGATGACTCGAACTCCCATCTCCATGTGTTCTGAAATAGAAGAGATGGGTGGAAGAAGTGCCACAGCGTGTTAATGGAGCCATAATATGTGTTCCCTAATCAGGCATGAAAGGTATGTTTACTCTGAAACGGGTAATTATTTAAGAGCTTTGAAAGCCCTATGTCAACCTTCCACTTTATTCCCTGTCTTCCCCTCCTGATTGAAGTGAGCCATGCATGTGATATTTTAGTTCAACTCTAGAAGGTGGACCATAAATAAATGTCGAAGGATGCCTTTCAGTTTACAAAATTCTCTTATTGCCACGAACACCTTCCCCTGCCTTCCCAGCCTTCCTTTCTCTATGTGATATCAACATGAGGAGAGCTGTATTTTCCTTTTAGGAAGAAAAGAGGTGAAAAGAACTGGATTTGGACAAAGTATGAGGGCAGGAAATGTGTCCTCACCCACACCCCCATGGCATCCTATTGGGACTATTGTCATGGATACTTAATCCCCTTGGCAAACGAAAGAGCTGTTTCTACCATTCCTGCACTGCTGGTGATTAGCTTAACCACTTTCTACTATGCCTTAGAATTTGGTGTAATTAAAAGATGAACACTTGGCAAATGTCTCCCACTGGTAGAGGTCGGGCATCCCTCTCCATCTGAGGGATAGGTAAGGCAGGCATAAAATACAACACTTTTTGTAGGACTTTGCTAACAACTAGTGAATGTAACTGATCCCTCTAATAAGCAGGCACCAAGTAGAAAGACTCGATGCATGCTGAAATGCCCCCACCTCTATCCCCAAATTTCTCCTCTAGTTGTTCTGTGATGAGATCTTAAAGTATAATCCTCCTTTTTTCACTGTGGGTTAAGGCCCAGAAAGTGTGAACACCTCTAATCAATTCAATTGAATTCAATTCAAGAAGCATTTTTATTGTGCAGTTCAGTTAGCTTTCTGAGATTTCATTACTGGGTTCAATGTGGAAACCTTCGAAAGGTCTCTCCTTTGCCCATGCCCACAACCAAGGCCTTCCCTGAGAACGTCTGATTTGGGTTCCTATCTAGGTTTTCACAGAAAAAGAGTGCTCAGCTTTTGGTAAAGAACTCAAGCTAACAAGACATAGAATATGAGACAGGTCTTAGCTAATCGGACAAAATAAACATAAAAGTTCCCTACAAACCCCCATAAAGAGTCCAAACATCAACCCCTATGGTGGGGGGCCCTATCTTCCCCAGGGACTTACACAGTTTATAGTATCCTTTTTTATCTACCATCTAGAGATAGGATAGGGAACCAGCAGCTTTGAGGCCACATGTGACCCTCTAGGTTCTAAGGACCTAGAGGGCCACATGTGGCCTCAAGGCCACAGGTCCCCCACCCCTGATCTACAGAACAGAACCTGGGACCACTGAAGAGTCAAGAAACTCATCTTTTCCAGTGAGATTTATTTTGTGTTCTTTCTCTCCAATTTCTAGGACTTAATCTTTTTTCAAAGCCAAACCCCAAACTTAACTGTGTGGGCTGAATCATGAATTTATCTGTTAGTGTGGAGCATCAAATGCCCAAGGGAAAGAGGCAAGGAATTTACACTCTATCAAGGAGTTGACCTTTTCAAGAAAATTTCATTCTTACAAAGGAGACATCAGTTCCAGAACAGAGAGCCATGTCAGTGGGGCATAGAGAACCATTTCATTTAGAGATAGAGCCAGGTTATCACTCAGTCCAACCTCTTCGTTTTATATCTGAAGAATTTGGCTCCTTGGGAAAGAAAAGGACTTGCCCAAAGACACACAGATAGGAAGTAGCAAAGTCAGGATTTGAACTGAAGTCTTCTGGTTCTGGTTCCTTCTCCCCTTGGATGCGGTCTGTGGTATAGGAAGTTTCTACTTCACAGCTGTCGGGATCAAATGAGCTAACACATGTAAAAGCAAACCTTACAAATCTTAAAGCAATACATAAATTATTAGCATTACTATCATTGGTGTGAGGAGGCAGAAGAGGGCTAGGACCCTGCCGATCAGTTTCTCCATCCTTCCTAAACCAGTCCTGGTTGGTAAGCGCTTGAGGACCCTCTTGAAAGTTAAGTGGTTGATTTCCTAAAGTCTGAGAAGGTGAGGATGAGGTTTCATTTTACTTTTTCATTTTGCTCCAATTCCCCACAAAGAACCATGCACAGATTAGCTTGCTTCAGTGAAACGTTTTCATTTGGTTTAGATTGACTGAGCCTAGGAATCAATCCAATTTGTCCTTTCAAACATATTGGGGAAGCCAGCTAGATTTGTAGTCAGAAGAAACCAGAGTTCACATCCTGAGTCTGGAACTTAGAAATGACAATGACCATGGGCAAAGGACTTCAACTGCCTAAGTCTCAGTTTCCTCATCTGTCAAATGAGAAGGGAAGGACACAGGGTGTATTGGATGGAGAGCTGGCTTCAGAGTGAGAAAGACAAATAATGGGATTGTCATTGTGGGCATTCTGCAATCTCATGGTACAACTAAAAGTTCAAGTTAGAGCAGAACTGGCCATCTGCACTGGTGAAGAGAGTTTCAAAACTGGGAGTCCTCCACCAATAGAATCACAGATCCAAACTCTTTTTTAAAGTAGGTCTAACATTATCTAATAACATCTGCCTTGTAGACAGTTCTGCTGCGAACATTAAATGAAATAATGTGTGTAAAGTGCTTTGTTCACCTTAAAGTGCTTTAGATATATCAGCTATTATAATAGGAAAGATGAATCCCTCCACAGTGATCTTCTTCCATCATGAGTCTAGTTGACAGATGTTATCTTGGAGCCATTGGAGAAGAGTAGAGGTAGCCAGCCCTGTACAGATAAATGCCTTCCCTAAACAGATTCTTGGCTTAGGCTACTTAGTGCCAAAGTTCTGAGGGCAGGTAGACAACATCAAAAAGAGCCCATGAGTTGGCATCAAGGAAAAGTGAGTCCAAGTCATATTTATTTGCTGGGAGAACCTGGGCAAGTTGCTTAACTTTTCTGAGTCTGTAAAATGGGGATATTCGTGAAACATGAGATGCTCAAATTTATAGAATCCACCCCAAATGTTCACACGGTCTATTTGTGCCCAACCTGTGGTAGAGCATTCTAAGCTTGGGTTGGTCTGATCAGTCACAGTCAGACGAACTGTATCTTGACCCCAACATAGTGATGTCATTTTGGTCCTTTTCGAGAATAAAGGACAACCACCTTGTTGAGAGACACCAACAAAAAATGTTTGTAGGATGCTTTGGAAATCATACAGATCCCCAGAAATGCCAGTTATTATTAGAGATGATTTGAAGCAACAGTTGGGCTAGACTGGGATGATTGTTGAATAGCTGTTCAGAGGTCCCTTTACAATTTGGGGAACCTAGTACAGTCAACATATTTTGTGCTGGAGTTCTTTGCTTTGGAGACAGCTTAACTCCCCACCTGCCTGTTAATGTTTCTTTCTCCTGAACAAGTGTTTAGGAAAATAACACAATGGAAAAGCTGTGTACATTACACCCCTCTGACAGTCCCTGCAGTGCTGTTTGGAATCTCTGTACCCCTTCATGAGGCTTAATTCAGCCCCTGGAGAGAGACACTTGATAAGCTTGCTGTTTTTTTTCTTGAATTGTCCAATCGGTGGTGTTGCCTTCCCTGGCATTGTCTGCTTCTCCTGAACAGCTGTTGATAGAGGAAATTAGGATCCAGAAACTCTTCTCTAAAAATCTGGCTTGCTGGGCACAGTTGTTTATTTGCCTGTGAGCATGTTTGGCCCACCATCAGTCTGGCGTTTGGGGCCAGTGAACAAGAGCCTAGCTCTTTCTGTGGGTGTGTGTCTTGTCTGAGTCTGGCAGGAAAAACAATGAAAAGGAACATCCCACAGGCAGAGAGCCTGAACAAGAGAGGCTGAATGAATTCTTTCCAGCTTTTGACTGGTGGTCTCAGTCTCAACTTTTTCCTACAGGACAGAAACAGCAGAAGAAGTAGCTCCAAGGTCATTACCAGTCCAGATTATATAAGCAGCACCTCTAGGAGGACTGACTTGCTAGTTCTATAACAGTGTGCAATGACTTAGGGGAAAGTCAATGGTGTTTCCTCTCTGGGACTCATTTCTGTTAAATCAAGGGATTAGACTCAATGATTTCTAAGGTCTCTTCCAATAGTACAGTTCTATTGGCCTATAACCCCTTTGCTTCCTCCTCTACTCAAGTTTTCATCCTTTCTTATCTAGACTATCATAATCACCTCCTTACAGATGTATCTAATGTATCATCTATGCTGCTACCTTAATGGCTTCACCAACATATTGAATGTACTCATGAATCTTCAGTGTCCATTGCCTAGAGCTCCCAATTTGGATATTTCAGGCTAGCGATGCTCTGGCCCCAACTTTTTTTCCAAGCTCCATTCACCTCTTCACCATCTTAGCTGAATACAACTCTTCTCTGTACCTCTCTCTTCCTCATCCTCATTCTTGATCCATATTTGTGACTGTTCAGGCTATCCCCCATACATGGATCAGACTCTTGTTCCCTCTTTTAATATCTGTTGATATAAAGGCTCACGTAGAAGGTCCAAAATAGGACCCATGAGGCATTCCTTGGCACTACCCCACTCTTCTCCTAAGCCCACAGTTTGGGAGTCTTTTCTCCTCTGTCCTATCTTCCAGACCTTGTCATTAATACCCCTTTCAGGCTACTTCCAGGCTACTTTCAGGCTACTACTTTTTAATAAAAATTAAAATAATAAAATAAAATAAGGTTTGCCACAAATAAACCACCCAAAGCACTGAAGGATTTCCTTGCTTACTTCTGATATCTTAAGAAAGTAACAGTGGGACATTCTGGCCACCTACCTGTCATATCCACCAATGACCACTTAAGGGACAGGCAAGTCAGCCTAGCTGAAACTGCAACAGGACACAACCTCAGGAAGAAATAAATAAGTCAAACCAGCACCACCACTATGAACCCAAGTGCTCTGGGGACAGCAGTCACCCTTAGACTGCTACCCTAGGTCCAGCCCAGGGCCCATTGCCATTACTGACAGGAGGAATCATTATGGAGAAGTGGCCAACCTTCTTCACCATCACTGACAATAGCTGCACACTAGGCAAGTAAGCCCAAGAGCCTCAGGAGTGGCAGCACCCCCAGAGCACTCATGCTAGTTCAAGCCCAGACACTGTACCCATCATGCAGGGAAGCAGCTCCCATGGAGAGATAGCCTGGCAACTGCTTCTCTGCTTGCTACAGCCACGGGTATTGAAGCCCCAGAGAAGAGAGTTCTCATCCCCAAAGACCTTGGCACTATCAAATGCGATGACATCAGAAGCTAATAGACTTCATCAGTGAAAATGGTGCTCAAGAAGAGATAGCACTATCTCTATCCCCTAAGGATCATGGGACCTTTACATATGCCTCACTCCTGAAAATTTCTATAAGTATTATTGGAATGTGTTGTCCTTGAGAGCAAAGGCTATCTTATGTTTCTATTTATATACCCAGTACTCAGCACACTACTTTATACAGGGTAAGTGCTTAATAAATGCTCATTAATTCATTCATTCATGCATGCATACATGCCTGCAAGCTCCTGAGGATAAAGGGTGTTTTATTTTTGTCTATGTATCCTCAGTTGCAGGTACATAGCAGGTACTTAATAAATGCTTGTTGCTTGATTCTATAAAGCCTGTCCCAACACATCCAAACTTCAGAGAGCCCTTCTTTCCCTGATCTCCCGTGGCCACTTGGGTCCCAAGTGTTCACCGTACGCCAGAGTAGCCCCCAAATCTGCAGTCCTGGTTCTGAACCTCTTTTGTCAAGTAGAAGATGGATGATGAGAGCAAGGGCAGTGCCTACCTCCAAAGATTTGGGTGTGGATCAAAGGAGATGTAATTTCAGGAGGGAAAGGACATTCTAGATTTGCACAGGTCAGTGGAAGTCACCAGTTATTTCTTTATGCAAATATCTTACTGTACAACAAGATTAAAAGGGAGGGCTCTGCGGCAGCTCCCTGAGTCTGGCATTCATGTTGTAACCTAGTGCTGGGTACAGACAGCATCTTACATAAAATAGGTTTTCAATACATCTGATAGAGGGGGGAGGAGCCATCAAACAGAGAGGCAGAAATGTTTTCCTCTCTCTGACTTCTCCATAAGGGCACTTAGTCCCATCTTGAGAATGTACTTTTTCCCCCAGTAAACAAACCAACAAATCCATATTTAGCAGTAGGTGAGTATTTAAAGGCTTATGCTCAAGAAGCCATCCCCTTGTGCTCCATGGGAGCCTGAAGGGTAATAAGCCACTAGACACATACGCACACAAACCTCAGCCCTTGGGAGTATCGCCTCCTAGTGCACAGTTGATAAATATTTGAGGGTTTTTGGTGCTTCAGGGAAACATTTTTTGTTGCTAAACATTGACTAGGGAGTTAGGCTTTTGCAGGAAACTCAGCAAGAATTCAAAATCCCCAATCATGAGGCTTTTAGCTAATCTATAATTTCTAAACTCCACAGAAAGGAGGCAGGAGCCAAGACTTTAAAGGCTTTGTCACGGAGAGAGATTTCACTGGGAAGGAGGGAAGAAATACCTATTATGGAGTCCCCACAAAAGGCTAGTCCCTGCTGGACAACCAAGGACTCCAATTTTCATTAACATTCAATAGACTTTGCCTAGAGGACCACAGAGAAAATTGGCCATGCTTATGGTGAGGATGGTGTAGTACAAAGAACTTTGGACTTGGTTTCAAAATATTGGTTTGAATCCCAACATTTCTACTTATTGTGTAATGCTGGGTAAGTCACTTAGACTTTCTGGGCCTCAGTCTCCACACCTGTTACAATGTAGGACTATAATGACTCAAGCAACAAGCATTCATTAAGTTCCTGCTATTTTCGAGTTTCTGGAGTAGGTGCTGGAGAAACAAAGTCAAAGTGAAATAGTCCCTACCCTCCCACGACCCATAAGAACATTTATACCTGTGAATATCTATGGGATGGTCTATAGGGAGAATCTCCTTTACTTTTATGTCTGGGTTACTAGACTAGCAGATCAGGGAAGTGTCATATATGCAGAGTGTGCCTGGATTTCAGAAAGGAATTTGACCAAATCTCCAACACTGTCCTGCAGATGAGATGGAAAGAGGCGGGTAAGGCTACAGTAGGGACTGGCCAGTGACTGCCTAACCACATCTGCAGAGAGCTTGGGCAATGAGTTGGGGCTGGTCACTTGAGAGGCACAGAGAGTTTAAGTGACTCTCCCAGAATCATGTAGTTAGTATCTGTGGTGGGATTTGAACCCAAGTATTCCCAGCACCAAATCTAGTGCCCTATTCACAACACCATGCTGCCTTTCCTCAGCAGTGCCAAATCAAGAGACTGGAACAGAGAAGCTAATGGTATGAATTAGCTGGAAATTAGAGGAAGGTGGTATTCTGATGGATGCTACCCATTCTTGGAATTCCTGCATTTTCCTTAGGCCCTTGGCCTGGTCCTTGAATGAGACATGCCCCAGCAACAGATAGTGCAAATAAATCCCCTTGGTAAGGTGGAAGTTTTGTTCAAATGATGTCATTTTGTGTTAGCCCTCCCTTCTCCAGCCCTCTAGCCCCATTGGGCTCCTCCAGATCAAGCAATGAAGGAGTAGAGTAGGGAAGAGAAGTCTTGAGATATGAATGGATGAAGGTGGAGCTGTGAACAACCTTGCTGTAGGTTAAGTTGTGTGACTCAGTGAAGTCTTTATCGGGTGTCAACACTGGGTAGTCAGTCTTGGACAGATTTGCCAGGCCCACCGTAAATCGATACCTCAGTGCTGACCGGTTTGACTGGAGGTGTTGGGTTAGCATGAAGAACGTACTAGCATATTCTACCACATAGATGTTGTCCCTCTCCTCCTCCAGCCCCACCCCACACAAACACACATACATATCTTCTGGCCTGAAGCTCTCTCAAGTGGCTGATGCTACATGAATCCATGTACGAATGTCGCAAAGCCAAGTGTCTGAGAAGTTTCAACTGTCAGCCAAGAGTGGCCCAGCCTATACCAGGTAGTCTACCTCTAGTCCACCAACATTCTTGCAGAGGAATTCCTGAGGGTGGAGACCCACTTCTGACACCCTCTGCTGAAAGATACTTAACACAACTGCAGGTAAGAAAGACTCACCTAGACTGAAACAAGACTGTACTAATTTTCCTGAAACTAAGCTTGGGTAGGCCTACTGAGGACCTGCTATGAGTTAGGGCTAAGGATTATCTGTGGTGTAGGTTGAAGGTTCCAGGTCAAGAGCATGGAAAGATATCCATGGAAAGCTTTGAAGCATAGAATTCCAAGAAGTAGGAGTAATTAGTAATCACAAGGCAACAAGCATTTATTAAGCCTTCACTATGTGCTAATATGTTACAAAGACACATATAGCCAAGAAAAAAACAAGCCATGTTTTCAAGGTGTTTTTATTCTAATGAGAGAAGACAACAAATAAAAGGGAATGGGAGGTACCTATGCAGGAACATGGAGGCAAAATTCAGAGAGTCCAGAGGGGGACCTAGAAAAGGATGGCTGACCTTGATATTTTCTCGAAATAGGGATTCTAAGAGGAACACCAATGGAAAGAAGCTGCTGCAGGGATGGAGGGAACTTCTTGGATAAGACAAAATCCAGACAGAAATGTGATGCCTAGTCAGAGAGATAAGAGTTGAGTTGTGGGAGTATGTGTCAGAAGAATGAAGGGGAAGTAGAGGCTGAAGGTGATATTCAAGGACAAAGACCTTTTTTGAGGTAATCTACTGATAGTGGAGTGAGACCAAGCTGACCTGAAAAAGGGTGAATTGCACAAAATATGCCTCTCCCTTTCCAACCAACCTGGCCCCAGGACTCCACTGGAAGCTCCCTTGCCCTCTTCCTTGACCATAATGCAGAACCAAGGAATCAACATAATAGCTAGCATTTGGACAGCTCCCAAGGTTTGCAAAGCACTTTATATGCAGTATATTACCTCATTTGATATCTGCACAACAGCCATTTATGGAAGCTCCTTCTCACTCCCTCTTCCAATCTCTTTCTTAGGGATTAATAATCAAATTATTATTATCTTTGCTACTGTTAAGGATGTGACATATCATCTACAGACCCCTAGATTCTCCGGAATCCCTATGTAGTAGGGTAGTAGGCTGCCCAAACTGAAATTCCCTTCCCCATTCACCAGTCCCTGTTCTCTCATACCCATCCATAAAGAGATCCATCCCTTCCTCATTCTATCTCAGTTTTCCCTACAATTCATTTGTCACTTTGGCACTCTTTTTCTATTGTTAACAAACTTCCTTTCATATTACTCATGCCCTCCCTTGAAAATTACTTTGTATATATTTTGTATTTATTTGAATGTGTACATGCTGTTCTCCATAGCCCAATACATAAAAACTTCTTGAGGACAGGGACTGGATCACAGACTCACAGAATTTGGAAGTTATGGTCTATCCCAGTGGTGTCAAGGAGAAATGGATCCCTGCATATGGCATATTGAGTTTGAAAAAGCACAAATAAACATTATCTATGTTGTATTTTTTATTTTGTTAAACATTTCCCAGTTACATTTTAATCTGGTTTGGACTACACTGGAGCAGGTCGCATATAACCACAAGGATTTTGATACTTATGGTATAACCCATAAGATAATGATTTGTTAATTTTGTCTTTGTATCCCTACACATTTTAAGTGTTTAATAAATGCTTGTTGAAATTAATTGCCTAGACTAAAATTGGAGTTATTTCTGATGGAACAGAATCCTACCACCTAGCAAAGAGACATGATTTAGGTAAGAGGCAAAATAATGAAGGTCTAGCTTTGATTGAAGGTCTTTATATTTGCTACACTCAGTTTCCTATAGGTACATGAAAGTGTGTGTGTGTGTGTGTGTGTGTCTGTGTCTGTGTGTGTGTGTCTGTGTGTCTGTGTGTGTGTCTGTGTGTGTGTGTGTGTCGCTGCCTTCTGATTTACTCGAAATTAGCTTTAGTAGAAGAGATCCTGAAGTTACCTGCACTATACTCCAAGAAAAAATCCTTTAAGAAGTAACAGTGGACAGTCAGTCAACAAGTTTTACTACTACTACTGCTGCTGCTGCTGCTGCTGCTGATGATGATGATGATGATGATGATGATGCTACTGCTACTACTACTGCTAAATAATAATAATAACAATAATAACAATGCCATTCCTTATTATGTGCCAGGCACCTAGATGGTTCAGTGGATAGATCACAGTGGATAGATCAGGAAATTTGATGTTTAGTCATTTTTCAGTTATGTCTAATTCTTAATGACCCCTTTTGGGGTTTTCTTCTCAAAGATACTGGAGTAGTTTGTCATTTCCTTCTCTAACTCATTTTACAGATGAGGAAACTGAGGAAAATAGAACTAAGTGACTTGCTTAGGGTCACACAGTTCATAAATGTCTGAGGCCAGATCTGAATTCAGGAGTCAGGAAGATCTGAATTCAAATCCAACGTCAGACACTTACTATCTGTGTCACCTTGGGCAAGTCACTTACCCTCTGTTCACCTTAGTCCACTGGAGAACGAAATGGTAGACCACTCCACTATCTTTGCTGAGAAAACCCTATGGACAGCATGGTCCAAGGGGCCACAAAGGGCTAGATATGGCTGAACAACAACTGTTGAATGACTAGACTAAAGGAATCCTTAAAACTGATTTTGTTTCTGGATCATCTGCAAATAGTCATGGTAGATTTTGTTTCTTCTCTCTGAAAAATAAAGACAGAAGGCTGACCTTGACACTTCCTCAAAATAGAGGTTCTAGGAAGAACACCAGTGCAAGTGCTATTCCCTCCAATCCTTGGGTTCCTAACCCAGCTCCCCATGAACATGTTCGCTGCTTACTGTAATTGGGTAAATGATTTAGGGGACAATGTTCTAAAAACTGTATAGGGTATAAGGGAGAGGAAGGCAGGGCCAGTGGGTTTGAAAAGTCCCATTAGATCTGGTGGGGAATCATTAGCTGTTTCAACTCCTCCTTTAAGAACCTCAATGCCCTTTAAAATGATGGAATTATTCTCTTCTTTGGAACCCCTTACACACACACACACACACACACACACACACACACACACACACACACACTTAGAGCTTATCTAAGTCCATTTCCATAACTTGAGTCCAAGGGAGGTTAAGTGTAAAGAAAGTACCAGGATCTGAATCTGAAGCCCAATATCCAGGCCCCAGTCTGACGCTTTTTCTACTACCCCATTGTGCTTTTAAGCTTATTGTTACAGACACCATTTGGGATACTGGTTTAGAGGAACAGCAAGGTAAATCACCAGGGTTCCAGAGGTATTTCCACTTGTGGCCTTGGCAAATGTCAAGGGCATGCAGAACAATCCTTGCTGTAAATGGTGGACCACAGGCTGTCAGCACAGGGGAAAACTAAGAGGAAAGCCCTGAACCCCACATGACTGACCTGGAATGGGCACCTTTCCACCTGAGTCAAAGAAAAGATCTATAGGAAGGATGTCACCTAATGTTTGTCAGAAATCAAATGAGCGGTTTGGCTCTCTAGCTCCTCTTAAGTGTGTTGACTTGGTAATTTTACTCTTTGCTTTCCTTGTTTGCTGTGCTTCAAGTGGGATCATTAGGCCCATCTGCTGTCAGTAAATACAGTGGGTGCCTGGGAACATAAGATTCTTTTAGCACAGGTAAATAATGACAAATGATGCTGGACTTCTGAGAGAAGCCTAACTTAGTTCGTTGAGCTGACAGTGGCTGAGCTCTCTATGGCTTTCAGGATCACGTGTGTCTTCGATGGGACTTCCCGTGTACACAACATGAGCCAGTGTTCTGACTTCCGTGCACCTAAACTAATTGATGTCTCTATAATGCTGAAAAGATGTAGCAATCCAGTGAATTTAATAGGGAAGGAGAGAGCTACGGGCCACCAGAAAAATATGACACTGAATTATGGGCCAAATGCTTCATTTGTCAAGGTATCATTGACCCCCTTGTAACCATTTTCTTTCTGCTTCTCAAGGAGGTGAGTGAATAGCAAAATAACCTTAGGATCATATATCTTGAGCCAGAATGGACATTAAGTGTCATTAAATCCAACCTCCTTCATTTTAGAGACGGGCAAACTGAGTCCCAAAGAGGTTAAGTCACATGAAGGTCTTCCAAACTCCCAGCCTAGTACTATATCCACCACACCCTGGTACCTCTCAAAGGTGCTTCTATCTAACCTCACTAGAAGGCCCAGGGCTGCTTAGATACATCGTGCTATTCCAATGCAGTTCATTTTCCCCAATCAACTCAGCATATGTTAGGTATTGATCACATTGCAGAGTACTGAACTCATAATATTATTATTACTTACCATTATGATTACTATTCTTTCTAGTTAGAAAGGTGCTATGGCATAGCTCATAAAATGTCGGGTGGTCATTTCTAGGCCCGCACATTGTAAGAAGAACATGAATGCCCTGGAGTGTCCATAGGGAAAACAAAGCTTGGGGAAGGTATCAAGTACATGTTCTGTGGGGATCAGTTGGAGGAGCTACATAGATTTAGCTTAGAGAAGATGAGGCAGCATGGGGCAATGGGGATGCTTTGTCAGGTTTTGACTGCATTAAATGCCCAACTGAGAAACAGTTGAGAGGAGGAATAAGAAAATGAATGGACAGCTGGTCATAGAGTCAAGACGACTTGAGTTCAAATCCACCCTTCGTTCTATTTGTGTGACCCTGGACAAGGCTTGGCTTCTCCCATCTGTCACCTCAGTCACCTGTGTATGCCCTCTTCTGGATTTTGCACTTTTTTAAACATTCTAACACTATCCATAAAAGGTTATTGTACCTGTCTGGTTGTGTCTATAAGATGTCCCAGCCACAGTTGGGTTGCTTTGGTCAGTCAACAAGCAAATCAACAAATTCATGGAGAGAAAAGAAATGGATCCAAGGAGCTCTTCCACATGGTGGGACCAGAAAACATGTGGCTTTGTTCCCCATCTGGTTGAGTTAGTGTTGTGTAGACCCAACCTGTGGCTCAGTGACATAAAAAACCATGTTTCAGCTGACCTCTGGAAAGGGTTTGGAGTTCCTCAGGTGTAAGGAGCAATTTCAATTAGGTTGCTTGGGGAAAAGATGCTTCAGAGCTGCTGTGTGCAGTGTCAAGGGACTCAAGCTGAAGCAGGTGGGAGAGCTAATGAGCAGAATTGATCACGACAGATAGGAAAATTGGCTGTCAGACAGAGAAGTGGCAAGAACTCCAGATGACAGATCTGTATGGGGAAAATGAAGGAGAAAGAGCTTTGAAAGGAAGGTGAGGATAAGCAATGATTGGGGAGGGGGAATAGATCATAAGATGAGCATGGGAGTGGGGAACTGATCCAAAAAGGCACATTATAAATTGAGACGAGGTACAATGTACCATGACGGAAATGTTTCTTATAGTATTATTTTAGACTCCCCATTTTCTTCCCAAAGTGAATTCAGGTCATGTGGAGATTATCAGCCTGACTCTATACAGCCCGGTTTTCTCCACTTATCCCTACCATGAACTCTCTCCTATTCCAAATAGCCTCCCTCCCCCATCTTCACCTGTAAGAACAGTAGAGGAGAAATGGGCATTTGTTTCATCAAAGAGCTGCAACATCCCGGCTCGTGCTCCAGAGAGAGCTATGGATGTCTGAGTGACGGACCAGTAGATCCCTCAAATCAGGCCTGCTTGAAATAATGAGATTTCTCTCTGGCTGTTGTGAGAATTCATATGGGACCCAAAGAGCTAAAGAGATGGGGTTCTACAATATTTAGGGAAGTCAGCCAATGGAGAGGTTTATGTAGAGCTATAAAAGGTGAGGGATGGTGAGGCGGAAAGAGCACTAATTGTGACGGACTGAATTTGGGGTCACTGAATCCACACTGAAATTCTGGCTAAGCCAGTTACTATCTGTGAGACCTGGGAGTGTCATTACATCTCTGGGAGTCTCAGTTTCTTTCACTGTAAAAAGAGGGGTTTGTAATAGTTGCCCTCTACCATATCTTTCTGCTTTAGCTTTAATCACCTGGGAAAAATTAATTTGGGGAAGAGAGCATGGTGGTTCCAAGTTCGATAGAAGAAATATTCAGAAGATTGTCCTCTATAGAGGCTAATCAATCAATCAACAAGGATTAATCAAACACCTGATATATGTAAGGCACTCTGCTAGGCTCTGGGGATACAAGTTCAAAGAACAAGACATTTTCTTCTTTCTTCCTTCCCAAGACACCTGGGGTTTATCCACACCATGGAACTTGCTACAAGCCCAGAGAATGGCAGTCACCTGGGGATGGAAGCATAGAATCAGATCCTCTTGAGGAAAGAGAACACTTCCCGGTCTCCCACATGCCAGCACCTAAGGCACAGTCCTATTCACCACATACTAGTCTGCCTCAGGATTGATGGTATAAATGCATTTTCCATTTTAATAATACCCATTTCTAGAGACTCTCAACCCTGATGCAAAATTCCAACTAAAGGGAGAAGTTCCATCTTTTGGAGAGAGGGTTGTATATGAACTGATACACCTGTATCTCCAGTGCCTAGAACAGCACTTGGAACATTAATAATGGTTGGTTGATTTTGCCCAAGTAAAAGTAGGGATAGACTGTGCCCGATCTCTGAGTTTGGACTGGGATGAGAGGTCTCTTTTTGTCTTCTTTTTCAGCTCTCTGTGTATCATTACTGTTCCCCGGGATTGAGCCCTTCTTTCTATCTATACAACAGTTCCTGGTATAGAAGAGGCAATCTTAGAGGATGATCTGTGTTGGGCATAGGAGAATCCATGGAGGGAGCTCCTGGGTCTCAGTTGTCTCTATGTTTCTTCTGTGGGCAATTCCCAGCTGAGAGGAGGCAGTGGCTGGGGGATAGAGGCCAGGTGGGAGGTAGAAACAAGAACAGAGAAACACTCAGTGTCAAACAGGGTTTAAAATATGCTCTTTGCATCACACTTTCTCTTAATTGACACCAACCACCGAGGGACTGATTGGTCACAGCAAGGCTCCAGCAAAACAGATCATTTCTTGCAAGCATTTGAGATTAATGAAGCTCATGGTGGGCCCATCACACCAAAGCACAGTTGTTTGCTGTGTCCAAGGCTCCCTTGAAGGGCTCAGTCTTGGGAGAATTTTTTTCTTCATCTCTAAATGTGGAATACATTTCAGTAGTTAATACCGGGCTCGTGCTGGGATGACAAGAGCTGAATGGTGAATGGAGCTTAGCTCCCGAACTACTTGTTGTAAATTAACTCTTAATGTAATGAATTCATTAAAGGGCAGTTAGGACTAAAGGATGTGCATGGAAAGTCTAATTTCCAATTAATGACAATTCATAAAAGATCCTTATTTGCACAGATTTCTGATGAAAAGTTCATTTTGGAGGAGTCAGAAATAACCATTCCTCCAGAGTGGACTCCATGTGCACTCTCAGACCCCCATGGGTTCAATTCAATAACATTTAGCAAATGTCTAATACATTCGAGGGACTGTTCTCATTATTGGGGATGAGGAGGTCGGAAGTGATTCAAAGAGTTTACAAGGATATTCTCTTTTTATTAATTAATTTATTTTTAGTTTTCAACATTCACTTCTACAAGATTTTGAGTTCCAAATTTTCTCCCCATCTTTCCACTCCCCTACCCCAAGAAAGCATGCATTCTAATTATCTCTTCCCCCAATCTGCACCCCCTCCTATCAGCCCCCTTCTCTTATCCCCTTCCCTTCCATTTTCCTGTAGGGCAAGATACAGTTCTATATCCCATTGCCTGTGTATCTTATTTCCCAGTTGCATGTAAAAACAATTTTTAACATTCTTTTAAAACTTTGAGTTCCACATTCTCTCCCTTCCTCCCTCCCCACCCACCCTCATTGAGAAGGCAAGCAATTCAATATGGGTTATACATGTGTAGTCATGCAAAACACTTCCATGACAGTCATGTAGTGAAAGACTAACTATATTTCCATCTATCCTATCCTGCCCCCCCATTTATTCTGTTCTCTCCTTTGACCCTGTCCCTCCTCGAAAGTGTTTTCTTCTGATTACCCCTTCCTCTCATATGCCCTCCCTTCTATCACCCCCCTTATCCCCTTTCCTCCTACTTTCCTGTAGAGTAAGACAGATTTCCACACCCATTGGAGTGTGTATGTTATTCCCTCTTTAAGCCAAATCCGATGAGAATAAGTTTCACTCATTCCTTCTCACCTCCTGTATTTGGAGGGGTTTGGGGAAGAGCTCAAGCAAGTCCCTGCTTTTACTCCACCATCCTGGCTCCACCCCCCACCTCCACTCTCACCCCCTCCATCCTCCCCACTCCCCCCACTCTTGTACAAGAATATTCTCAAGGATATCCATGCTGGAAGCTAAACTTTCCTGGATACAATCTGAGGTTCTTGGTCTTCCATTGGTTTGCTGATTTCCCTGAAAAACACATATACAATCATAGATGACCAAATTGCAGGTCTAAGCACATCACTCTACTGCATTAAGAGGCTCCAATGGATCCCTCTTACTTCTAGGGTAAAACAAAAATCCTATCATTGAAACAACAAATCACTCTATCTTTAAAAATCCTTCCCACTTGAATCCTCCACAATCATCCCAGAGTTTTTGAATAGTTCTCCCTTTTGCTCACTCCACTTTCCAGCCAAACTAGCCTGCTTCTTGTTTTTTGTATGTGACATTCCTTCTCCAGTCTTCATGAACCATCACTGGAATGCCCTTCCTCCTCCCCTTCCCCCCTTAGAGTCTTTTCCTTCCTTCAAGCTGATTCTGAACCCACAACCTCAAGGTCACATGTGGCCCTCCATCTCCTCAAATGAAGCCCTTTGATTGAATCCAAGCTTCACAGAACAAATCCCCTTGATAAAAGAATTTGTCCTGTAAAACTTGGACAGAGTCAAAATGCTATACCCAAGGACCTAGAAGGCCACAAGGCCACAGGTTCCCCCCTTTGCTTAGGAGAACTTTCCTAATTTCCTCCCCCCACCTCCTAGTTACTACTTGAGGGAAGAAAAAAAAGGTGTAGAGGGAGAAGAAATTTACATGATAACTTTATTATATATTTAAAAGGAATAGCAATTTGCACATAATATCTTTGCAGTTTCATGTGCAGTCATCTTTTTATTATACTGTGTTATGGAAATGTTTGTTTTATTACATACACTTAAAAATTTAAATAATTAATTGTTTTTTTTTAAAAAGCTGCTATCTCAACATCTGGTCTACCTGTGTAAATTATTCAAGTGATTGTTTTTCTCTTCTGATTTTTTGGCATCAAGTAGATAAGGCCATGCCTTTGATTACATTCTAGATGGATTCACTATACCAGCAGTAGGAAATGTCCCATGTGTGACCTTTCTACAAGTCTGAAGCACAATCACAACCAATGTTCCTAATGATGATCCTGGGCTAAATACAGGGTCTGCAGATGGACACAGCCTGTGGCCCTCCAGATGTCATGTGCCCCCTTTCCTTCTCCCATTCTGCCAATTTCTCCTTCTCTTCTCTAGTTTATTCCATTTCATACTCGCCTTCACTCAAGGTCTCTAACTGCCTTTCTGGTGCCCTGATTAGCATTGCACTCTGCAGAGGAATTGGTGATCCAAAGAGAAACAAGGAAATCATTCAATGAAGCTGACAAAGGTGAATTCTTCTTATTTGGAGACAGGCTTTGCTGGTGCTGGCTGAAGAACATAGTAGGTGATAGTGACCCTCCCATCTTCTCCCCTGGCCAGGCCAATCTAGAGAATTGTGACCAATCCTGGGTGCTACATTATGGGAAGGTCGTTGGTAATCTGCAGTGTATCCAGAGGAGGATAATCAGTATGGAGAGGGGATTGGAGCCCAAGCCATGGAAAGATGGATTGAATAAAATAGTGAAGCTGGAAGAGAAGACGTGGAGGTGAAGGAACACATGACAATTGTCTTCTAGTCTTCAAAGGGCTGTCACAAGGAAGAGGGGTTAGATTTACTCTGGGAAACTAAGAGCAATGGATGGAAGTCATAGAAAGAGAGAATGAGGGAGATTTCAGTCCCATTTAAAATTTTCCCTGACAAGGAGAGTTGTCTAGAGCTGGACTAGGCTGCCTCCCAAAGGAGTAAAGTCTTTTCTGGAGGAAAACTGGGAAAACCAAACCAAAACAAAACAAACCAAAAAAAGCCCTAATACTCTTTCAGTGTACAGTGACCACAATACTGTAAAGGGAAATAACATTAAAGACATTGGATCTCAGATAAATGCAATGAGCAACCTTGACTCTAGAGATCTGATTATGAAACATGCATGTCTCTTCTTGTTAGAGAGAAGTGGAGAAATACAGATATGGAATGATGCATACACTGAGACATGGTTAAGGCATTGGTTTCTTTTGATTATACTTCTCCATCACAAATGAGGGCTATATTCATGATGGAGTGGTATTGGGAAATAAATAATATAAAAAGGAAACATTGATTCATTATGTATGCATATATACATATGCATAACACATATATGTACACATTTTTGTATGTGCATGTGTATGTATATCTATCAATATGTAGATTGACACATCAATAGAATTATAGAATGACAGAACAATAGAACGATAGATAGGTAGATAGACAGATACACCCACAAAGCAAAGTGCATTAAAATATCCTATCTTCCACTTACTTCCTGAGTGACCTGTGTATATCTATTCAAATTTCAAGGTCTCAGTATTCTGGTCTGCAAAATGACAGGGTTGAACTTGATTCTGTCTAAGGTCCCTTCTATCTGTGAATTTATGATCTGATGAAGAATTAGTTTCACAATCTTTGTGCATGAAGTTTGATGCAAAGGAAAGATGCTGGCATGCTGGACAGACAAAGCCAGAGACTGACATTCATTCTGGGTTCAGACCTTATATCTGCTGCACAAATTAATGAAATGAAACCTCACTTAAGGCAGAGAACTTGACGCCTCCTTCCTTTCAGTGGTTAGGGAAGTGATTGCCTTGCTCAAGAGAAAGTCTGGACTCCTGCCCTTGGCTCTGATTGATGAAGAGAAAGCACCAGTGTTTGAGTCTGACTGAGCAAGGAGGAAGACTGACACCCAAAACATGTCTACCACTCTGCTCATTTTCCTGCACCCATTCTTCTCACAACTTCATTCTCCTGATCCATGCCATGGATTTATTGGAGAAAGCCTTCTAGGAGAGAGCTTTGATTGAGTTCCACCTTGGCTCGGCCTTGCCATTTCTTGGGCTGAACACGCTGTTCCTGATGCCCATTGTCACTTTCCTGGACAGTGGGGTCTCATTAATGAAAATACAGTCATAAATAGGAAGAGAGCAATTAATGCTTCCTAGACTCTTACAAGGTAAAATTCTCCCCGGAGAATCCATTTTGGGGCCACTTCCATTTGTATGGAAATGCTTTGAATAGGAAATGGTGATTTAATTTCCACATAGGCTAGGTGATTTTCTCTGTGAGCAGCAGTGAATTATTGTATTAATCAGTTTTTAATAAAGCAGGAAACTGTCTGAGAATAAAAACCAAACCAAACAATGCACTCCCAATAATACTACAAATTTTGAGCAGCTCTTGATGACTTTGGTCTAAAGGCTCTGATCCAGGCCTACCGTACATGACAAACATCCTTATTAAGATGTCCTGGGGCCTAGCCCAGTCACTCTGTCATCTCAAAATTCATCAGTAAACAAAAATGATAAAATGCTGCCCTGGTGGTTCAGAATAGGTGTGGTAGAGTTTGGTGCAAAGCAGTGATGCTGGTATTCAGGGCAGACAAAGGCAGACACTGGCACTCACTCTTGGTGGACAAAGGAAATCCCCGCCCATGGCTACATGGCTCCTTTGGCCATGATTGATTGCTGTTGCTCAGTCATTTTCAATCATGTCTGATGTGTTGTGACCCCATTTGGGGTTTTCTTGGCAAAGATACTGGAGTGGTTTGCCATTTTCTTCTCCAGTTCATTTTGCAGATGAGAGAATTAAGGCAAACAGGGTGAAGTGACTTGCCCAGGGTCACACATCTAGCAAGTGGCCAGATTTGAACTCAGGAAACTGAGTCTTCCTGACTCCATGCCTGGTACTCTATTCACTGCACTACCTAGCTGCCCTTGTCCATGACTGCCATATTGTATGGAAAGCTCATACCACTGCTTCTCCAAAGTGTGTCCCAGGTATTCAGGGCCCATTGGCCCTCTTCAGCAAGAGGGGCTGCATTTTCTCAGGAGTGAGGTCTAGCTACAGCCTCTGGCTGTCCTCATCTTATCACTAAGATCATGGTTTGAGGTGCAGGATCATAAAACAAGACAAAGGCGGCAAGATCACGCAGCCACTGTGTCGTCACCCTGGGGACAGTGAAACACATGGCTCCAGTGGCAGGGAAAGGAGGCTCACAACTCACCTCAGATACTTGATACCTCTGTTACCTTGGGCAAACCCCTTCACTTCCCTGGCCCTGGGTTGGCTCAGGTCAGAGGAGGTCAAAGGAGATGGTTTCTGGGGCCCCTTACACCTTTCAGCCTCTGATTTAGATAAATCTCAGGTCTAGACAACCTGGGATAAATCCCTAAATTTCCTTGGCCCTCAGTTTCTTCATCTGTAAATGCTTCTTGATGGCCCATCTGGTTCTACCTCTATCTGCGACCTTGGGCAAAAGGCCACTGGGCCCCTAACTGATGAAATCAATGGCATGTATCAAGCTTTCATAGAGTATAGCGCCACTCTTATGAATCAAAGGCTTTCTATTTAGCAATTCAGCCATTGCTACAATAGATTCTAAGCTCCTCAAGGGCAAAGCTTGTGTCTGAGTCATCTCTCATCAAGTGAAATAATGTATGTGAAGAACTTTGCAAAGCATTCAACTTTACATTTGCTGTGGAAAATAGTGTGGAACTGAAGATAGAGAACGACGGCTCCAATCACAGCTCTGCCTCTTCCTGCCTATGTGAGGTTAGGGAAGCCACATGGCTTCTCTAAATTCAGCTTTCATCCCTATAATGGGGAAATGGGCCTAGAAGACCTCCTACTTCATCTATGTGATGATGGTGCCAGGTTAACATGGGCAAGTCCCTTCTGGGTCCTGGTGATACTCTTCAGAACTGGAAAGGGAAAAGCACTGAGCAGGTTTGGAAAGGCAGCAAGGTGAGATGAAAAGAGCACTGGACCAGAAGGGAGAGGACTGGTTCAAATCTTGTCTCTGTCCCTTATACTTTCTGTGACTTGGGGTAAGTTGTTAAAGTTCTCCTTAATTCTTTTTTTTAATACTTATTTTTATTTTTAGTTTACAACAGATGGTTCTACATAATTTTGAGTTCCAGATTTTCTCCCCTCCCTCCCCCATCCCTCCCGAAGATGGCATGGAATCTCATATAACTACCACGAATAACTTTGCATTGACTTAACTTATACACTAGTCAAGTTGCAGAGAAGAATTATGACCAATGGAATGAATCATGAGAAAGAAGAAACAGAACCAAAAAAAAATAACCCAAAAGCAAAAACAAAAGATAAGAGAAAAATGCAAGCATGAAGAACTTCATAGTTCTTTCTCTGGATGTAGATAGCATTCTCCATCGTGAGTCCTTTGGAGTTGTGCCTGCACCTCGTGTTGCTAAGAAGAGTGAAGTCTGTCAGGGTTGGTCCTCACAAAATCCATATATCTGTGGTTGTGTACAGTGTTCTCCTGGCTCTGCTCTGCTCACTCAGCATTATGTCGTGTATGTTTTTCCAGGTTGTTATGAAGTCCGTATTGTCCCCATTTCTTATGGCACAATAGTATTCCATTACCTTCATATACCACAGCTTGTTCAGCCATTCCCCAATTGATGGGCATCCCTTTGATTTCCAATTCTTGGCTACCACAAAAAGAGCTGCTATAAATATCCTTGTACATATGGGTCCTTTTCCCGCTTGTGTGATTTCTTTGGGATACAACCCTAGAAGTGGAATTGGTGGGTCAAAGGGTATGAACATTCCTGTGGCCCTTTGGGCATAATTCCAAATTACTCTCCCAAATGGCTGGATCATCTCACAACTCCACCAGCAATGCAACAATGTTCCAATTTCCCCACATCCTCTCCAGCATTTGTCATTTTCCTGTTTTGTTATTTTAGCCAATCTGACAGGAGAGATGTGGTATCTAAGGGTTGTTTTGATTTGCATTTCTCTAATCAGTAGTGATTTAGAGTACTTTTTCATATGCCTATAGATAGCTTTAATTTCTTCCTCTGAAAACTGCCTGTTCATATCCTTTGACCATTTCTCAATTGGGGAATGGCTTGTATTCCTATATATTTGGCCCAGTTCCCTGTATATTTTAGAAATGAGGCCTTTATCAGAGATACTAGTTGCAAAGATTTTCTCCCAATTTTCTGCTTCCCTCCTAATTCTTGTTGCATTGGCTTTTTTTGTACAAAAACATTTCAATTTGACATAATCAAAATTATCCATTTTGCATTTTGTAATGCTCTCTATCTCTTGTTGGGTCATGAATTCTTTTCTTTTCCATAAATCTGATAAGTAAACTGTTCCTTGCTTTCCCAAATTACTTATAGTATCAGCCTTTACTCCTAAATCATGAACCCATTTTGACTTTATTTTGGTATATGGTGTAAGATATTGGTCTATACCCAGTTTCTGCCCTACCATTTTCCAATTTTCCCAACAGTTTTTGTGAAATAGTGAATTATTAGCCCAGAAGCTGGCCTCTTTGGGTTTATCAAAGAGTAGATTGCTGTAGTTGTTGACTTCTCCATCCTGTATTCCTATCCTATTCCACAGATCCACACCTTTGGTTCTTAGCCAGTGCCAGGTAGTTTTGATGACTGCTGCTGTGTAGTACAGTTTAATATCTGGTATGGCTAGGCCACCTTCTCTAGCATTTCTTTTCATTAATACCCTAGATATTCTAGACCTCTTGTTTTTCTAGATGAATTTTGTTGTAATTTTGTCCAGCTCAGTAAAATAATTTTTTGGTAGTTCGATTGGTATGGCACTGAATAGATAAATTAATTTAGGTAAAATTGTCATTTTTATTATATTAGCTCGGCCTAACCATGAGCAACTGATATTTTTCCATTTATTTAGATCTGACTTTATTTGCGTGAAAAGTGTTTCATAGTTATGTTCATATAGGCTCCGGGTTTGTCTTGGCAAATAGACTCCCAAATATTTTATAGTGTCTACAGTAACTTTGAATGGAATTTCTCTTTCTATCTCTTGCTGTTGGGCTTTGTCAGTAATGTATAGGAATGCTGAGGATTTATGTGGGTTTATTTTATATCCTGCAACTTTGCTAAAGTTGTTTAGAAATGGGTGTTGTATTTTGTCAAAGGCTTTTTCTGCGTCTATTGAGATGATCATATGGTTTCTGCTAGTTTTGTTGTTTATATGGTCAATTATGCTAATAGTTTTCCTAATATTGAACCAGCCTTGTATTCCTGGAATAAATCCTACCTGGTCATAGTGTATTATTCTCGTGATGAGTTGCTGCAATCTTTTTGCTAATATTTTATTTAAAATTTTTGCATCAACATTCATTAGGGAAATTGGTCTATAAGTTTCTTTCTCTGTTTTGACTCTACCTGGTTTGGGTATTAGTACCATATTTGTGTCATAAAAAGAATTTGGTAGGACTCCTTCTTCAACTATTTTCCAAAATAGTCTACACAGTATTGGAAAAAGTTGTTCCTTAAGTGTTTGATAGAATTCACATGTAAAACCATCTGGCCCTGGAGATTTTTTCCTAGGGAGTTCATTGATTGCATGCTCAATTTCTTTTTCTGAGTTGGGGTTATTTAAAAATTTTACTTCCTTTTCTGTTAACCTGGGCAGTTTATGTTTTTGTAGATATTCATCCATATCTCTAAGGTTGTCAAATTTATGCGCATAAAATTGGGCAAAATAACACCTAATTATTGTTTTGATTTCCTCTTCATTAGAGGTGAACTCACCCTTTTCATTTTTGATACTGGTACTTTGATTTTCTTCTTTCTTTTTTTTTAATTAAATTGACCAAAGGTTTATCAATTTTATTGGTTTTTTCATACAGCCAGCTCTTTGTTTTATTTATTAATTCAACAATTTTCTTGGTTTCAATTTTATTAATCTCTCTTTTGATTTCCAGAATTTCTAATTTGGTATTTAATTGGGGGTTTTCAATTTGCTCTTTTTCTAGCTTTTTCAGCTGTATGCCCAGATCATTGATCTCCTTTTTCCCTATTTTATTCATGTAAGCATTTAGGGATATAAAACTTCCCCTAAGAACGGCTTTCACTACATCCCATAAGTTTTGGTATGTTGTTTCATTATTGTCATTCTCTTGAATGAAGTTATTAATTGTTTTTCTGGTTTGTTCTTTGGCCCATTCATTCTTTAGAATTAAATAATTTAGTTTCCCATTAATTCTCAGTTTATTTTTCCATGGTTGTTTATTACACATAATTATTTTTCAGTTTTTTTATTTAATATATTTAGTTTTCAGCATTGATTTTCACAAGAGTTTGAATTATAAATTTTTTCCACATTTCTACCCTCCCCCCACTCCAAGATGGCATATATTCTGGTTGCCCTGTTCCCCAGTCATCCCTCCCTTCTGTCACCCCACTCCCCTCCCATCACCTTTTCCTTTCCTTTCTTGTAGGGCAAGATAAATTTCTACACCCCATTGCCTGTGTATCTTATTTTCTAGTTGCATGAAAAAACTTTTTTTTTTTGTTTTTGAACATCTGTTTTTAAAACTTTGAGTTTCAAATTCTCTCCCCTCTTCCCTTCCCACCCACCCTCCCTAAGAAGTCAAGCAATTCAACATAGGCCACAGGTGTATCATTATGTATAAAGCTTCCACAATACTCATGTTGTGAAAGACTAACTATATTTTGCTCCTTCCTTACTTATCCCCCTTTATTGAATTTTTTCCCTTGACCCTGTCTCTTTTTGAAAATTTTTTTCATTGCCTCCTCTCCCATCTGCCCTCCCTTCTATCATCCCCCCTTTTTATCTTCTTCCTCCTTTCCTGTGGGGTAAGATACCCAACTGAGTATGCATGGTATTCCCTCCTCAGGTCAAATCTGATGAGAGCAAGATTCACTCATTCCCCCTCACCTGCCTTCTCTTCTCTTACTACAGAATTGCTTTTACTTGCCACTTTTATGCGTGATAATTTACTCCATTCTATCTCTCCCTATCTCCCTCTCTCAATACATTCTTCTCTCATCCCTTAATTTGATTTTATTTCTTTTAGATATCATCCCTTCATCTTCAACTCACTCTGTGCACTCTCTCTCTCGCTCTCTCTCTCTCTACATATATATATATACACATATATACACATATATACACATATATGTATATATATATGCATATATATACATATATATACATATATACAAATATGTATATATACATACATATGCATATATATACATACATACACACACACATATATATACATACACACATACACACACACACACACATATATATATATATAAAATATGCATATTTCCTTCAGCTACCCTAATACTGAGGTCTCATGAATCATACATGTCATCTTTCCATGTAGGAGTGTAAACAAAACAGTTCAACTTTAGTAAGTACCTTGCAATTTCTTTTTCTTGTTCTTTTTCTTGATTACCTTTTCATGCTTCTCTTGATTCTTGTGTTTGAAAGTCAAATTTTCTGTTCAGCTCTGGTCTTTTCACTGAGAAAGCTTGAAAGTCCTCTATTTTATTGAAAATCCATATTTTGCCTTGGAGCATGATACTCAGTTTTGCTGGGTAGGTGATTCTTGGTTTCAATCCTAGCTCCATTGACCTCCGGAATATCACATTCCAAGCCCTTTGATCTCTTAATGTAGAAGCTGCCAGATCTTTGGTTATTCTGATTGTGTTTCCACAATACTCAAATTGTTTCTTTCTGGCTGCTTGCAGTATTTTCTCCTTGATCTGGGAGCTCTGGAATTTGGCGACAATATTCTTAGGAGATTTCTTTTTAGGATCTATTTGAGGAGGTGATCAATGGATTCTTTCAATTTGTATTTTGCCCTGTGGCTCTAGAGTATCAGGACAGTTCTCCTTGATAATTTCTTGAGAAATGAGATCTAAGCTCTTTTTTTGATCATGGCTTTCAGGTAGTCCAATAATTTTTAAATTATCTCTCCTGGATCTATTTTCCAGGTCAGTGGTTTTTACAATGAGATATTTGACATTGTCTTCCATTTTTTCATTCCTTTGGTTCTGTTTTATAATATCTTGATTTCTCATAAAGTCACTAGCTTCCACTTGCTCCAATCTAATTTTTAAAGTAATATTTTCTTCAGTGGTCTTTTGGACCTCCTTTTCCATTTGGCTAATTCTGCCTTTCAAGGCATTCTTCTCCTCATTGGCTTTTTGGAGCTCTTTTGCCATTTGAGTTAGTCTATTTTTTAAGGTGTTGTTTTCTTCAGTGTATTTTTCAGTATTTTTTTGTGTCTCCTTTAGCAGGTCATTGACTTGTTTTTCATGGTTTTCTCGCATCCTTCTCACTTCTCTTCCCAATTTTCCCTCTACTTCTCTAACTTGCTTTTCCAAATCCTTTTTGAGCTCTTCCATGGCCTGGGGCCAGTTCATGTTTTTCTTGGAGGCTTTTGTTGTAGGCTCTATGACTTTGTTGTCTTCTTTAGGCTGTATGTTTTGGTCTTCTTTTTCACCAAAGAAATAATCCAAAGTCTGAGACTCAATCTGGGCGCATTTTCGCTGCCTGGCCATATTCCCAGCCAACTAACTTGATCCTTGAGTTTTTCAGTGGGGTATGACTGCTTGTAGACTAACGAGTTCTATGTTCCACGTTTGGGGTGGAGGTGCCAGCTCTGTCAGACCCGCACTACTCCTTCCCCAAGAACCCCCAGTCCAGACTGGGCTTAGATCTTCAGCAGGCTGTTGCACTCCTGCTTTGATCCGCCACTTAATTCCTCCCACCAGGTGGGCCTGGAGCTGGAAGCAACAACAGCTGTAGCTGCCCCACCTCCGCTGCCCCCGGGGCTGGAAGCCGAACCTGGAACTCCTTTCACTCCCACAGCTTTTCCCACTAACCTTCTCTGCAGTCTTTGGTGTTTGTGGGCCGAGGGGTCTGGTAACTGCCACAGCTCACATATTCAGGGCGCTAGGGCCCTCTCCGCCCGGCTTCTGGTCTGGATGGTCCACGCCGCTCAGGCTGGGCTCTGCTCCACTCCGTTCCCAGCTCCCAGCTCCCAGCTCCCAGCTCCGTGTGGAATAGACCTCACCCAGAGACCATCCAGGCTGTCCCGGGCTGGAGCCCTGCTTCCCTCTGCTGTTCTGTGGGTTCTGCCGTTCTAGAATTGGTTCAGAGCCATTTTTTATAGGTTTTTGGAGGGACTCGGGATACGGAGCTCACTCTAGTCCCTGCTTACCAGCTGCCATCTTGGCTCCACCCCCCAGCCATATTTCTGGGTAGACTTCAAGGCTGAAATCATAAATAAAGAGCTCGTTCTCATACTTGATGAGCACCCGCACAAGCCCTTGCATCTAAATGCAAACCAAACAGCCAAAGGGGACAATGGTCTCCTTGCAAAGTTTGGATGGACTTCCCTTCCTCAATATTACAATTCCATGCATATTTATGGTACCTCTTCCATGAGCCCAGCCCACAGCTACTGGGAGGGGGGGTCTGAGAGACAGAAGAAAGTGTTTGCCAAACTCTAAGCTCCCCCAGAGGGTGGGGATTATGTCTCCCACTCCTTTGTATCACTAGACTAATTTCTTTCTTGTCAGACTTCCAGGGTCTTATTCAAGGAAGGACATACTCAGTCAAAAATCAGTGTGTAATTTTTGCAAGCCTGGGGATTAAGGATCTTCTCAATGTGCCTTTTCCCAAGGCCAGCAATGCTGTGGAATAGAGTGGGAAGAAAATTGCGGTTCAAACAAGAGTCAAAAGACATGGGTTCAAATCTCAGCCATGTTATGGCCTGTGTCATCTGACACCAGTCACTTCATGTCTCTGGGTCTCAGTGTCTCTTTCTGTAAAATGAGGAGGCTAGAACTTGATAACTTTGAAGAGCCCTGCAGGCTCTAAATTCCACAGTGTACACTTATTCTTCTATACTATAATGTAATATGAGAGAAACAACCCAGAGTAGTGGGTAGAGATCCAGTCTTCAAGTCAAGTAGATCTGGGTTCAAATCCTGCCTTTGGCATGTGAAAACTGTGTAACCATGGAAGTGTCATGTACTCTCTCAGTGGCCCCAGGCAACTTGCTAAGATTATGCTATAGATGAGTTACTAAGAAGCATCAGTGGAGAGAATGTTCACAATGTGAGTTCCCTATACAGATAATAGTTCTAGACCAGTCCACATCCCACCCACCAAATCAGCACAATCAGTCTTGTTTTCTTCATTCGTTAGAGACATAAGAATAAAAATGGTGCTTCATTTCTAGACTGTTAATTCCTTGAGGGCATGGACAAAAACATATATATTTCTCTGCATGGTTGTTAAGTTATTTCAGTCATGTCTGATTTTTTGTGACCCCATTTGAGGTTTGCTTGGCAAAGATACTGGAAGTAGCTTGCCATTTCCTACTTCAACTCATTTTACAGATGAAAAAACTGAGACAGAAAGGGTTAGGTGACTTGCCCAGGGTCACACAGCTGAATTTGACCTCATGAAAATGAGTGTTCTTGACTCCAGGCCCAGCACTCTTTTCACTGTGCCACCTACCTGCCCCTCTCTCCATGGAGTATGTCCTTAATATGTTTTTTCTTTTCCTTTCCTTTTATTTTTTAATTTATGGAATAAAACAAGAATTTCCATAACATAGTACAATAAAAAAGATGATTGTACATGAAACTGCAGATCTATCATGCACAACTTGCTATTCCTTTCAATACGAAACAAAATTATCATATAAATTTCTTTTTTTCTCTTCTCCCCACCCTAGAGATGGCTACCATTAGACACAAGTTAATATATGTTTGTTAACATAATGAATAAATGACTTTCCTCCAGGAGAGGTGAATTCAACATCTCTCACATTCATCTCCATCTCTTTGTTTACACCTCATAGTCCAGGTTCTTTTCACCTCTTAACTGAGCTGTGGCAATGGTTTTTGTATTAGTCCCTTTGGTTCAAGTTTCTCTTCTGATTTCAGTCCATCCTTCATTGATAAGTCAAATTGATCTTTCTGAAGTGCCGGTCTAACCACAACTCTACCCTACCCCCAACTGAAGAACCTCCAGTGGCTTCCTATTGCCTCTAGGATCAAATATTAAATCCTTACTTTGGAATTTAAAGCCTTTCACATTTTGGTTCCCACATACCTATCTAGGTGGGCAACTAGGTGGTGCAGTGGAGAGAGCTCCGGTTCTGTAGTCAGGAAGACTCATCTTTTTCAAACACTTATTAGCTGTGTGACTCTGGGCAAGTCACTTCACCTTGTTTGCCTCAGTTTCCTCATTTGTAAAATGAGCTGGAGATCCAAGGCAAAAGACTTTTAATAAAATAGAGGACTTTCAAGCTTTCTCAGTGAAAAGACCAGAACTGAATAGAAAATTTGACTTTCAAACACAAGAATCAAGAGAAGCATGAAAAGGTAATCAAGAAAAAGAACAAGAAAAAGAAATTGCAAGGGACTTACTACAGGTGAACTGTTTTGTTGACATTCCTACGTGGAAAGATGACAAGTATGATTCATGAGACCTCAGTATTAGGGTAGCTGAAGGGAATATGCATACGTATATGTTTATGTATATATATGGGTGAATGTGTATGTATGTATATATCTATGTGTGTGTATATATATATACATATATATACACATATATATATATATATATATATATATATAGAGAGAGAGAGAGAGAGAGAGAGAGAGAGAGAGAGAGAGAGAGAGAGGGAGGGAGAGAGCGGACACAGGGTGAGTTGAAGATGAAGGGAAGGTATCTAAAAGAAATAAAATCAATTAAGGGATGAGAGAGGAACATACTGAGAGAGGGAGATAAGGAGAGATAGAATGGGATGGATTATCTCCCATAAAGGTGGCAAGAGGAAGCAGTTCTGTGGGAGGAGGGGAGAGGGCGGATGAGGGGGGAATGAGTGAACATTACTCTCATCAGATTTGGCCTAAGGAGGGAATACCATACATACCCAATTGGGAATCTTACCCCACAGGAAAGAAGAGGGAAGAAGATAAAAAAATGGGGGGGATGATGGAGGGGAGGGCAGATGGGGGTGGAGGTAGTCAAAAACAAACACTTTCGAAAGGGGACAGGGTCAAGGGAGAAAATTCACTAAAGGGGGATGGGTTGGGAAGGAGCAAAATATAGTTAGTCTTTCACAACATGAGTATTGTGGAAGGGTTATACATAATGATACACATGTGGCCTATGTTGAACTGCTTGACTTCTTAGGGAGGGTGGGTGGGAAGGGAAGAGGGGAGAGAATTTGAAACTCAAAGTTTTAAAAATAGATGTTCAAAAACAAACAAAAATGTTTTTGCAGGCAACTAGAAAATAAGATACACAGGCAATGGGGTGTAGAAATTTATCTTGCCCTACAAGAAAGGAAGGGAAAAGGGGATGGGAGGGGAGTGGGGTGACAGAGGGGAGTGCTGACTGGGGAACAGGGCAACCAGAATATACGCCATCTTGGAGTGGGGGGGAGGGTAGAAATGGGGAGAAAATTTGTAATTCAAATTTGTGAAAATCAATGCTGAAAACTAAATATGTTAAATAAATTTTAAAAAAATGAGCTGGAGAAGGAAACCCCAAATAGAATCATAGAGAGTTGGACATGACTGAAAACAACTGAACAACAATTACGACTATCTAGTCTCGTAATATGCCCTTGTGAACTCTTGGTTCAAACAAGTCACCTAGCTATCTCCTTTGTACGCATGGTTTCCAGGACTTCTCTCTCTCTTCTCCTCTCCCTCTCAGAATCACTAACTTTCTTTCAAAGAGGGCTCAGGGGTCACCTCCCACATGTGCAGTCTCTGATTGCTCCCAGCTGTTTGAAATCACTATTTTCCTTTCGAAATTGCTTTGAATAACTTTTTCTATACTTTGTATCTATGCATAGACACGTTGTATCCTCCTCTATAATGGAAGCTCTCTGAGGGCAGGGATGGCTTCAGTTTTTGTCTTTGCAAGAAGAGTGCCTGGAACATAGAAGGTCTGTAATAAATGGTTTTGAATTTGATTGAATTCATTTTTCAAAAGTCAGACTCCCAACTAAAGTGAGAATTCAGACTCTGCCCCACCCCAACATACATCTACATGTTCATGAGGCAAAACTATATCAGAATTAGAATTTTTACATCTTCTAGTTGGGAGTTATTCTCTCCTCCCACCACCTTTCACATCCCTAGAATGCCATGGATAGCTTTTAACTTATTGATTTATTTTTTCTCTTTAAACTCCCTGGTTGAAGAAGTGCCCCAGCTGCCCAGTGGATAAGAGAAACTGAAATGTAATCTGCCTTTGGAGCCACCCTGAGCTCATGGCCAATTTCCTCTTGAGTCAGGGTCCACAGAGCCCAAGATTTCCATCCTGCACCCATGACCTGACACTCATTTTCACACAGGTATAGGCCATGCTTCACTGGTTGGACATTATTTCCACCTCATCAGAAGCTGTCTGCCATGTCAGAGATAAGGACTCATACTCTTAGGTGGTAGTGGTTTCTTGTTTGCAGTGTTAGAAAGAGTGTCAAATCTCATCTTGAACCTGAGAACCCTGAGCTGAAGTGAAAAGCAAAGCTAGAGGAATTTGGGAGGGCTGCTGTCTCTGGGGGCAGACTCAGCTTTCTCCCTGGCTTCATGCAGAATCAGAGAATCACAAGACAGTAGAGCAGCCTGGAAGCTTAGGAATCTTCTGTTCCAAACCCCTGACTTTTCATGTGAGAAAATTGGATCCCAGAACTAGAAAATAACTTAGCCAAAGGCACACAGTTAGTAAGTAACAGAGTTGGCACTATGTAGAATGGAAGGCAAGGGAAGGGAAGCCAGACAATGGTTGGACATGAAGTCAACAAAGAGGTCCCTCCCATCCCCAGTGCTCCAGGAGCTGTGATTGTGGACTAGGTTCAACTTCCATTCCATACCACTCACTTCAACATTCATCTATGAAATACCTCCTTAGGATAGGCATTGATCTAGGTACTGTGTCTATAAATAGAAAAAAAAAAGCAGTTGCAGGGGGTGGGGGCTGGGAGTGGGGGGGGTGGTTAACGTCTGCACAGATGTTGCTTATCCTTTGTCCTGGAAGAGGACCAAAGACATCAGGAAGGGATGTCTTGACTTACCATTGAATTGGATTTTAGTGAAGCAGAGTCAAAGTCGTCAGCCTCACTCTCTCTTCCAGAGTCATCAAAGTCTAATGGCCACTAGTGATTGTAGTAAAGAGAAGCTGTTGAGAGATAACAAGGGTCTGAACTAAGATGGCGCCCATACGAGTAGATAGAAGAGGACAGATACAAGAGATGTTATGGAAATGGAATCTGTAGAACTTGTCAGTTGATTGGATAGGGGCAAAGCAGGAAAGGACAGTGCAGGGTAGAGGCTGAGGTTGCAGCCAAAGTCTGGGGATGTGGGGAGACAAAGACACATAAGCCCCAGTGTCTACCTTCAAGAATGTCCCAACTCAAGAGGGAGATGGGGCATGTAACAGAAGTAGGGAGAACATAAGAAGTGTGGAAGCAACTTCGTGAGAAAGCTAGAAGCTCTGCAATATGAGCTAGTATTAACAATAATAGCTAGCATTTATTTAGTGCTTTAAGGCTGGCAAAGCGCTTCACAAAAATGAGCTCATTCGATCCTGGGAAGGAGATGTATTATTAACTCCCATTTTACCTATGAAGAAACCAAAGCTAAGGGAAGTGGCAAAGTGACTCACCCAGGGTCACACAACCAGTAAATGTCTGAGAGGATTTTAACTCAGATTTTCCTAACTCTGCATGGACCACCTAACAGTGTGTTATTATTGTTCTTGCTTTTATTAAGTGCTGTTATCCCACAAGTGGTCTGGAAGTTCAGAAGACGGGGAATAGAAGCATTGGGGATGTCTGGGTAAGGAAGAAACTTTGAAGCTGGGCCTTCAAGGCTCAGAGTAGGTCCATTGCCCCTCTCCCTCCCTGTCTAGACATAGCTCATCTCTTGGGCTGTGTTAGCCCAAGGGATGGGGGCTCGATCTCAAGGAGTATGGGGGTGATGAAAACGACTTTCTAATCTCCTCATAAAGCTGGAAAGAGACTTTAACCAGCAGGCTGTCTAATCTGTTTGCAAATAACAGATCAGCCCAATGAACCTTGTTATTGCTGCTACATCGCTGTTTTTCAAATCATTTTTCATCTGAACTAATCAGAGGATTCTTCTGCCCCTCCTCCCACTGCCTAGCCCTCCCTCACATGTTCCCTTCATCTCTCTTTCTTATGACTTCCTGCTGGGTTGGGCGATTTGAAATCGGGCATAAAACACCCGAAAAGAGCTGTAATTTTATGGTTTGTCTGTGGGGAATGTGTGGTAAATACCAGCTCCAGCAGCTTGGCTCTTCACATCAGTATTCAGGGCCAGTGCCAGGAGCATCCTTCCCCAAGGAAAAAGAGCCAGGCCTGACAACGGCCCAAAATGGAGCTAACCTGGGGAGGCTAATTCAGACAGAAGTGAGGGCAGGTCTGAAGGCTTGGGGAAGCTTGGAGAGGCTCCATTGGGTCTCGACACCAGCTCTGCTCCTGGGATTTTAGGGAAACCTACTTCAACATCAGTGCTACAGCAGCTGGAGGGCTGGCTTCAGACAGGCACCTTGTCCACCTCTGTGGCACACTGACTGTGTGACCTTAGCCAAGTCACTGCCTCTCAGGGTCCCAGCAAACTCTCTAATAATAAAAGCCAACATTTATCTAGAGTTTTAAGGGCTGTATGTGTCTTCTCATTTGAGATGACTATTATTATCCCATTTTACAGAGTTGAGGCTGAGGAGTTAAGTGACTCACCCAGGATCACACAGTGAATGAGTGGATTCAAACTTAAATTTGCCTGACTCTAAGCTCAACATTCTAAGTTAATAATAAGAGATAACATTTCTGTAGACAGCGCTTACCAGGCCCTGGGCTGAGGGCTTTACGAATATTATCTCGTTTGAACTTCATAACAACCCTGGGAAGCAGGTGCTTTTATTATCCCCATTTCACAGGTGAGGAAGCTGAGGCAAAGTGTTGTGCCCAGAGTCACACAGTTAGTAAGTATCTGAGGCTGGATTTGAACTCGGGTTTCTCTGACTCCAGGCCCAGGGCTCTAGCCACTGCACCACCCAGCTGCTGCCAATTTGTTAAAAAGTTCCAACTTGTGCCAATAGAAAGGAGCTTTCTATACCAATAAAGTCACATATGCAGCCTCTCTCCCTATCCTGATCCCTGAGGTAGTGAGCCTTGGATTAGAGTCAGGAGATGGCAGCCTTCTTTTCTTGTGCTTCATTCCTAACATTAGAAAGTTTGGGCTGCCTCATGTGCCTAGCCTGATCACTAACGCCCCCCAGATCCTCGTCCCTCACTCTCGCCAAGGCCCCGTTCCTGCCCAGTGGGCCCAATGCCTAGCACATGGTGCTTTGTCCCATGGAAGCCCAGTTCAGCTTTCCACAAATAGTCCATGATTCTCCAACTTTTCGACCCCTATGTCCCCCTCTTTAACGGAAACCTCATTCTGCCCTGAGGATACACAATCTCCTGCCACACTGGCAGCTAGCTGGTGGTCACTCCTCCCACTTAACCAGGGTTAGGGTTAAGAGGGTTAGGGGAGGGCTGCTAGGTGGCACAGTGGATAGAGCACAGGCCCTGGGGTCAGACAGACCTGAGTTCAAATCCAGCCCAAGATGTATGACCCTGGGCAAGTCACTTAACCCCTATTGGGGAGAGGAGGAAAGGGGGAGAGAGAGAAAGAGAGAGAGAGAGAGTTGGCATGTTCCTTGATTCCCACATACTCCAATGAGTGTTAAAAACCCTTTACAACCCCATCTCTAACCTGGCCTTCTGGGCTTCTTCTACATTACCCTCCTCTACACTCTCAGAACTTCAGTCACATTAACCTTTGGTATTCCTCACACATGACACTCTTATCTCCCACTTCCATGCCTTTGCACTGGCTGTTCCCCATTCCTAGAGGACACTCATGCACTTCCCTCTTACCATTCCTCCTTTCATTTAAAGCTCTGCTCAAGTACATTCTCCTTCATGAGACCTTTCTCTCTCCTCACCAGCGTCTCATGTCTCCTTTCCCAACCTAGCTTGTATTTACACAGTACGTATTTTGCGTATACTTAGACTATACATTTGCATCTGTCATTAGAATGTGAGCTCTGTGCAGACAAGGCATTTCATTTTTGTTTATGTATTCCCAGAGCTTAGCATGTGGTCCAGACCGTTGTTGTTTAGTTGTTTCAGTCATATCTGACTCTCTGTGACCCCATTTGGGGTTTGCTTGGCAAAGACACTAGAGAGGTTTCCAATTTCCTTCTCCAACTCATTTTATATGTGAGGAAACTGAGGCAAACAAGGTTAAATGACTTGCCCAGGGTCCCATGGCTTAGAAGTGTTTGAGATCAGATTTGAACTCAGGTCTTCCTGATTCCAAGCCCAATGTTCTATCCACTAGGTGCCCCAGGTCAGGCCCATAGCAGGAACTTAATAAATGTTTGATGTTTTAATCACAGCTTCCATATTGTTCTTCCACCACCAACCTGGGGCCACTCTCTAAGACTGTTACAGACAAGTTGCTAGTCTGAATCAATGTTTGTGGAGGTAATTTTCCACTTTGGGGGCTCCCCACATGGGTCCAAACTGAAAGCTGAATCCCAACTCAGTCAACACTGCTTGCCCACCACCACCAAACAAGAAAGGAGAATGTTGTTGTGAGCTAATGAGGAGGAAGTGCCTCTCCCACCTCCAGCCACTCCATGCCACCATGGTCCTTCTAAAACAGTCTTCCTGGACTGATCAGTTTTGCAGGAAGCTGGTTAAGGCTGAAATCTGGATTGAAAAGAGAAAAGCCATAAAGTATTTGAATTGAGTCGACAAGCTTTTAGCTGCTCCTTGAGGAGAAATTACCCTCCCTCCCTTCCTTCTTCCCTACCTCCCAGGTGATGTGTGATTTTCTCTGATGATTTCACTAGTAACGATTGCTCTTCACTCACTCTGAAAGAAAAATACAGGTTTAGAATGAAATAGTGACCTTAAGGCCCTGCCTCTGAAATGAGATTCAATTTCTTAACACTCTATACCCCCAAACACAGGGCAGAACTCATTAGCCTTGAAGGAGGCCAGAAAATTTCCATAAAGTGGGCAGCTCAAGCCAGTTCCCATGGGCTAGAAGTGCCAGTCTGTGTCCTAGGGTTTTAAGCTTCTTTTTTTTACCCTCCCCAACTGCATCCTGGGCCATCTCCAATTCTCCTGATCTATATCTCACCACTTGACCCAGATGGCTCTGGAGAAGAAGGTGAGGCTGGTGACCTTGCACAGCCCTCCCTCACTTTATTCCAATTCACTTGACTGTCATGGTATCACCTTCCTGATGTCGGGGTCCTCTTCAAGAACAAAGGCCACTAGCCCACTGACTTTCCTCAGAGGTATTGGGCCCTTGGATTTCTTTGAGGTAATGAACTCTTCAAGGAGAAATTCCTGCTACCAATACAGCTCAGTGTTCAGCTCTGATGAAATGATTTGACCAGGGTCAGAATATGTCGGATATGGGTCTGGAATCTAGGTCTTCCTAACTCTGAGAAGGGTTGTTCTGTTCCACTCTGCTGTACATGGATATGAATATGGATAGGAAAAGGTTATATATGTTCACTTGGGTTGTCTATGGTTCATGGAGAGGCTTTGATGGATATCTGGAATCTTGCCCACTTCTTTCAATTCCTCCCTGGAGGGAAGCTGGAAAAGGTGCCATGGAGCTGGTCACTCTGAGCTCCTCTGAGAAAGGGTTACTAGAATAGAACTATGGATGTCATTCATGCTAAATATTGCTGCTCTAGGGGCATGAGGGTTGGTTTTTTTTTAGGTTCAAGCTGATTTCCACTATCTCTTAAGGGGATGGGGGCAACCCCAAACTTGCAGTTTCAAATCTTTCCCAGCAAATGCTAGCTATACAAAAGACCATCACCAATGGTGAGCAATGAGTAAATACATTTATCCAACCAGATAGCAAGCAGAAATTCAAGTTAAACAGATTAGAAGATACCAGATAATACACAAACTAAATGAAAACTCCCAATGGAAGGGAAATACCTAGGCTAAACTGGGAAAGAATCCTCAGTCTCTCCTAAGGAGAAATTCCATCAAGAGTCTAGGGAAGTAAGCTGGAAATCAATGAGCCACTCCCACACATCTGCTTCTAAAGTCTTTTTTCTCTCTCCACCATTCTTTCACCAAAGACAGTCTAGAACCATGCATTTTTCTAAAAGCAGGAAAAAAATTTCCTCTCTGTAAATCTTGTACTAACTCTACCCCTCATGAAAGAAAGCCGCATTGAATGAAATACTCACTTCTAGTTAGGACAGTTGCAGCTTGAAAAACACTTTGGATTTGAAATTTGGCTTACACATGTGAATGTGTAGTGTGTGTACACATATGTGTACATGTATGCATACATATGTGTGTGTTTGTTATTCAGTCATTTTCAGTCATATCCAACTCTTTGTGACCCCATTGGGGTTTATTTTTTAAGATTAATTCATTTTTAGTTTTCAACATTCATTTTCACAAGATCTTGAGTTCCAAATTTTCTCCCCATCTCTCCCCTCTCCCTACCCCAAGATGGCATGTATTCTCATTGCCCTTTTCCCCAGTCTGCCCTTCACCCCACTCCCCACCCTTATCCCCTTTCCCTTTACTTTCTTGTAGAGCAAGATAGATTTCTATATCCCGTTGCCTGTATATCTTATTTCCCGGTTGCATTGTAAAAACAGTTTTTAGCATTTGTTTTTAGACCTTTGAGTTCCAAATTCTCTCCCTTTTTCCCTCTCCACCCCCCTTTCTTGGGAAGGTAAGCAATTCAATATAGGTTATACATGAGTTATTATGCAAAACACTTCCATAATAGTCATGTTGTGAAAGATTAACTATATTTCCCTCCATCCTAGTCCATCCCCCATTTATTCAATTTTTCTCCTTAGACCCTGTCCCTTTTCAAAAGTGTTTGCTTCTGACTACCCCCACACCCAATCTGTCCTCCTTTCTATCATCTCCTCCTCTTATCCCCTTCACCCCTACTTTCCTGTAGGGTAAGATGCTCAATTGAGTGTGTATATTATTCCCTTCTTAATGAGAATAAGGTTCACTCATTCCCTTTCACCTCCCCCCTCTTCCCTTCCATTATAACAGCTTTTTCTTGCCTCTTTTATGTAAGATAATTTACCCCACCCTATCTCTCCCTTTCTCCTTCTCCCCATTTGGGGTTTCTTGGCAAATACAGGAGTGGTTTGCCATTTCCTTCTCCACCTCATTTTATAGATAAGGAAATTGAGGCAAACACAGTCAAGTGACTTGCCTAGGGTCACACAGCTAGTATCTGAGATTAGACATGAACTCGAGAAGATGGGTCTTCCTAACTCTGGGTCCAGACCCCTATCTATGTCTATATAATATATAACCTATACACATATGTGTGTATTTTTTTCCATCTCCCCCTAAAGAATGTAAGCTCCCTGAGGGGAGGAACTGCTTGACTTTTTTTCTTTACATCTGCCCACCTGTCACATAACAAGTACTTATTAACAATCAAAGCTGTCCCAAAGTGGGTGCTAAGAAAAGCAGTAGATTCTTCCTTATCAGAGGTCTTCAAACAGCCTGGTTGACCCTTTACTGAGGTCAATTCCCTATAGCAAAGTCATCACAAGGTCACTGCTTCTATAAAGCAGGGTGGGGTGACCCATGTGATGGAATGGGAAGAAAACTAGGCTCAGACCTAGAAAAACTCTGAAAAAAGATCTCGCACGTAACTGATGGTTGGTCACCCTAGATAAGCCCCTGAACCGCTCAGGGCTTCAGGCACCTCTCATGCTGTGAATTATAAAGCAGGTGCACATTGACTTTGGTGGAGGGAGCTTCCTCACATAGAGACTCTTCTTCACCAAAGAAATGAAATCCCTAGCCCTCAAGTGCATCCTCAAAGGAAAACAAGTCTTGTAGAAACATCATGAGAAATATCAAACACAGACCCATCTGATATGTGGGCAAACTGAGGCCAATGGTTTCAAATTCTGCCTTAAAATCAATGTTTTTCTGCGTTTTCTCTCCGCCTAATGAGCTCTTCACCATTACAAACCCTATTTGCTCTTGTAAAAGCCTTTAGGATGGAGAGGTCCCTTGGGGACAAAGGAGATGGGAGCTCTTAGGGCTGGTCCTGGCTCAGCCATAATGTGCTGTGGTACCTTGGGCAGGCTGCCTCCCCTCTCTGATTCTGGGTTTCCTCATGTTGCACAAGATGATGATCTTGAAGACCTTTTCTGGTCCTGAGCTTTGTGGATTCCATAAGTCTAAGAAACCCAAAGGAATCCACTGGAAGCTATTCAGACCTTGCTGCAACAAATCCAGAGAGGCCGTAAAGCCAATGAATCGGCATGTCAATAGGCTAACACACTGTGGCTGGGTCCTGGGATGGAATAGGAGCTTTAATGGGGGATATAACAACTTGCCTCCTGCTCACCATTTGGCTCCACTGGGGACTCATTCTCTAAAACATTTTTCCTAGCAGCTGCCATAGGAAACATGATAAAGCCGGCCTGACCCCAGACAGTGTGAGGGGCCCATCTGTGAGCTCCTCTGACTGGTCAGCTTGACCAGAAGCCAGAGAAGGTCCAGGTCTCCTGACCAGTAGAGAGTCAGGCTGTGGGGAGAGAGCCAAAGGAGGAGGAATATGGCCTGGGCCAGCTCCAAAGGCATGAGCCACACAAATGTTGAGTTGTGGGATTTCCCAAAGTGCACATTTGTGGATCTGCAAAGAGCTGAGCTCTTTTGGCCCTTGGGGCATGTTGCTTGGAGCTACTTTTTAACAGCCTTAATTCTGAGGCTTTATAGCCCCCACTGAAAGAATAGGACCAGCCACCTGC
Source organism: Trichosurus vulpecula (assembly GCF_011100635.1). Classification (NCBI taxonomy): domain Eukaryota; kingdom Metazoa; phylum Chordata; class Mammalia; order Diprotodontia; family Phalangeridae; genus Trichosurus; species Trichosurus vulpecula. The sequence continues at coordinate 432,428,555 of NC_050576.1, read as the reverse complement.
AAACAGAGTCCTCTAGAAAGAAACTTTTTCCTGTTCTGCTGCTCAGTTTTTCAAGAAGAGACAGGGCAGAGCAAGTACATACTGGGGATTTAAATGTTTGGTGGTCCACCCAGTTGAGATAGTACATAGTACAAGACTTTGGACCATTCAGGTAACTGGTCAGATGATCATGGATTGGGGAAGGTGGAAGGGATCTTGGAAGTCATCTAATTCGACCTGTTCATTTTACAGATGAGGAAACAGAAGCTTAGAGATTTGTATAACATTATAGAGATCGCACAGGTAGGATCCAATCTTGGTCCTCAGACTCCAAACCCAGCACCCTTTCTAGTGCTGCACACTGCCTCCTGGGCCATGTGGTGGAGGAACTGATGGAAGTTTTAGCTTAGGCAAAGGCTTCTTTAAAGAAGCATCTTTAGAAGGTGGACTTGAACTCCTGAAAGCAATAAAGAATTCAGCTTTAAGGCCCTTTAGCGGAAGAGATGTTACAGAGAGAGAGGCCTGGGCCAAGAATCATCTGCCCTAGCCAAAGATCCCTGGGGGAAGTTGGGACCTGGTATCTCTGGGCTTACAGTTCCTCTACTGCTGGATACTTCAAAAATATAGCTACTCCATGCCTCCATCAGTGACTCAAAACCAAGGATCCCCTGGAATTACAGTGCCACCCTCTTCCCCAGACCACCAACCCTTCTATGAGCTAAACCCTACAGTCATTATCCAGGAGAGAAAGAAATAGGACCCGTCAACAGCCCCTGAAGGTGCTGGAGTCCCCACCTCCTCATTACCCACAACAGATGAAGGCCTTGGACAAATGCGGGTGGGGGTGGGGGTAGGGAATCTCTTAACTAGCTCAGCATTAGCAGGGTGTGGTTTACCAAAGGAAATGGCGTCAATGAGGCTTCATCCCACACCCTGAGGATCACTGGATCTCTCCATCTGAAACCTCTAAACATGGGTCATCTCCTCCCATTAGAATACAAGCTGCTTGGCACTGGGCTTTGTCTCACTTTTCTGTTTTTATCTCCAACACTTAGCACAGTGATTGGCGCACAGTAAGTACTTAATGAATGTTATTTTTTGTTCATTTATCCATCTATCCATCCATTCACTCATCAGTGAGGGCTCATATTCATCCTTTCCCAGTCAGCTCCTAAGTATTAGTCCTGGACACCTCCTCCTAGATTCTTGGTGGACTTTAGGTTGTGACTCATACCTATATATCCCCTAAGACAATGTAACATTATCTTGGATGAGACTGTCTGAAGACCTGCCTCTCCCACAGGGAAGTGGTCTAGCCTTGTCTGCCTCCCATACATTCCAGAGACAGCATTGGAGTAGAGATAGGAATAAATCAGGCAGTCAGCAGGTAGATATGATATGATATGATACGATACTATGTTGTGTTATGTCATATCATGTCATGTCATTTCATATATCTCCTTATGCGCTATGATCTGGGCTAAGGATTGAAGATCCAAAGAAAGGCAAACACACAGTACCTGCCCTCAAGGGGTTCTTGTCCTAATTGAGGAGACAGTATGCAAATCACTCTATGTGTACAAGAGTGTGTGTGTGTGTGTGTGTGTGTGTGTGTGTGTGTTTGTGTGAGTGTGGAGAGAGAGGGGCATGGTGGGGAGGGAGAGAGAGAGAGACAGTGAGACCAAGATGGAAGGGGATCTCAGAAGGGAAGGCACTAGCCAGGGGAAGATATCAGGAAAGCTCTCCCACAGAAGATAGGAGTCAAGATGAGCCTGAAGGAAGCCAGGAAAGCTGGTGGGTGGAGGTGAGGAGGGAGAGTCTTTCAGGCCTGACAAAGAGTAGGTCCAAAGGCTGCCTCCTTGATCTGCTTCTAGGCCCCCTAGCCTCCTTTGAGGCCACTTCAGATGCTTCATCTTCCACAAAGCCCATCCCAAACCACCCTCCCAAGTTGCTGGCACTCTTTCCTACCTCACTTTTCCTTGTACTATACTTTGGATCATAGATTTAGAACTGGAGGGACCTCAGTCTAATCCTTGCATTTTGCTGTTGAAGGTGTTGGGGGTAGGTGAAGTGACTTGCCCAAGGTGACATAGGTATTAAGCTTCAGAGGCAGGATTTGGAAATAAGTCCTGCCCCCCCCCCACACCCTTTCCTTGCACCAGTGCTGTGTGTTTGCCTGCCCCATTACACTGCCTTTCCCCCCACCCCCATAGAACGGTAGCTCGTTCTTCTTTGTTTTTGAATCCCCAAGGCCAACACAATGCCTGGAACATAATAAGCACTTATTAATCATTTGTTGAATTGCTTCCCCTAAAGACAGCATCAAGGCAGATTTACACAAGGACCCAGGATTAATCTTGACTTATTTCTCAGAGCTTGGTTTAAGTCTAAAAGCATTCCCCTTCCCCCACGTCAGGGTGCAAACCCAATTGTGGTGCAGACAGTGTGTTCCTGCAAGCTTCAATTTTCTAAATAGAACAGCTTCGCTAAATCATATCAGTAATAGAAGTCTCAGATAAGAGCCTTGGGCAGAATGGCAAAAGCGGGGGGCCTAGGATATGAGTTCGTCTGAGGAGATGGGAGGAGTGCAGATGCGGGCAATCAAACTTTGATTGGTGCCACTTACCTGTGCCCTTTTTGTCATGGCCCCTTGCGGCAGATACTTCCCTTGTCCCTAGTCCTAAAGGGGAAAACAGAATGCAGGACCTAAAGGACATCAGAGTTGCCAGGGACATGGTGGGGAGGGGTCATCAACATACCTGATAAGAATGGTCCCTGGTTTTAATGGAAACCAACACAGCCAAAAGTTCTCTGGGGGCCAGGCAATCTTGGCCTCTTAGCTGGTTAAAACCTGCTGGGGACCTAACGGGAAAATAGCCACCAACTTCCCCCTGTTGTAGTTCAAGTGCTGTCCATGGTAGTAATACCTGTGTGTCCTTGGGCAAGTCACTGTGCCTTCTGAGCCTCAGAAGGGCCCTATAAGGAGGGGCTGGGCCAGATGGTCCTTTCCAGTTCAACATCTATGATCCAGTTTCCTAGCTCATAGTAATAATTCACATTTCTATGGCATATTAGAGACTGCAAAGTTCCTTCTCACAATCAGCAGAGAGATAGGGAGGGCACATCAAATTAATTCCATTTCACAGACAAGGAAATTGAGGCTCACAGAGATTCAAGAATGTTCCCAAGATCCCACAGTTAGGAGGCTTTCCTGAGGGTCAAAGCACATCTGTCCAGCATACAGTCATCCAACTTCAGTTTCAAAATCTCCAGTGACGGGAAACTCACTACATTACAAGGCAGCCTGTTACATTTCTGGCCAGCTCTAATTTTCTTAGTCGAGTAAGGACAGGAATTCTCCTTTATATTCAGGCAATGTTCACCTTATTCTGGGCAGTTTCCTTAAGACCTCCTAGAGTTGTCCAGCTGGGTAAGCAGTGCTTTGAAAACCTTAGAACATGGCCCATAATCAGTATTATTCATGGTTAGTCATCCTGAGACTGGAGCCCAGGCCTGTGGGCCCCAGGGCTACTGTGCTTTCCACCAGGCCCTGCTGCCTGTGCTACAAAAAGAAGTCAACAGAAAAATGATCCCAGAAGTTCATAGCTCAACAGTGATAATTTGTACTAAATCTAAATCATGTTTACCCTTTTCAATCTTGGCTCATTATTCAATTCCCCAAATGACCTTTGTGCCTCAAGGGGCTGCTAGGGCCTCAGCCACTATACAGATGTTGCCTTCTGAACATCTGTATTTAATGCCAAGCATCTCTGAGCAGTTTATCTCCTTCCCCTGGGGACAGCTCCAAGGGAGCTCATCTTCCGTAGCTGTGACATTCAGTAGAAAAGGCTTCATTTCTTCCAGTTAAGTGCTGTGGAAGGTACTTAATGTCTAGTCTGAGACACTGACATTTTTCCTTTGCCCATCCAACATCAAAATAGAAATCAATACAGTGGAGCTTTTCTGAGCCTCTTGCTTATCTAATGCTGTGACTCATTAGTTTGGATTTATTGAACAGTCTCAATCAATAAGTACAAATTAAGTGTCTATGACATACTACAGGCACTGTTTTGGGGATGTCCATGAGGGGCTTATGTTCTAATTAGAAAGACAACAGGAGTATTTAAAGGTGTATCAAACTCCTGGGTCCAGCATGGCTGGGGACCCCTCTCCTGCTATGTGGTCCCAGCTCTCTGAGTACTGGAGCCAGTCTGGGGAAAGCCTGGCCTGGAAAAAAGAGAGGACAGGCTCATCTCATTGCCATTGGCTCTTTTGCCTCTATCATGGATCTCCATAGGAAACAGTTTAAAGCTTAGGCTTGACTCAAGTCCAAGGTTTGTTAAAAGGGTTGAAGAAGGTCCCTTCTATAAAGGTACCAGCTATAGGTAGCTGTTAGTCACTAGGTGGCACTGTAGTGGATAGAGAGCCAAGCCTGAAGTCAGCCTGGAAGAGTCATCTTTCACGGTTTAAATCTGGCCTCAGACACTTACTAGTTGTGTGACCCTGGGCCAGTCACTTAATTCTATTTGCTTCAGTTTCCTCATCTGTAAAATGAGCTGGAGAAGGAAATGGCACACCATTCCAGTATCTTTTCCAAGAAAACCCCAAATGGGGTCATGAAGTCAGACACAACAGTAAACACCTAAAGAGCACCAACAGCTATGATTTCTCAAAAGGGTTTAAGAAGGTCACTTTTATAAAAGTTCTAGTTATAAGACAGCTATTTATTTCCTTCACATGTAAGAAATGCTGAATTCAAAAGAGTCAGGAACATACATTGGAAAAGATTTAGAGTATAACTCTTCTAATATGCTCCCAAGATATTGCTACTTAAGACATTTAGACATGACATGACAAGACATGACCCATCTATGGGACTGTTGAATAGGCATTTAACCTTCATTAGAGCTCTGCACTATCCACAATCACTTCCTCAAGGCCTATAACTTTGGGCAAGCCAAAGTATTGCTTATCCATCCTCTTGTCAGTGGCCATATTCTCCTCAAAGAAGCACTGATTTGGCTGTTGGGGAGAATTCTACTGCCAGCCATTAAGTCAGCTTGGTGACTCCAGAACACAAGTTCACGTATCATCAGGACTGGGAACATCCACCTAAGAACTGATGTACAGTCACCTGTATTCAGAGAAATCAACATAAAACCAAAGGTAGCATAGTAGATAGAGTGCTGGGCTTGAAGTTGGGGAAACTCAAGGTCAAATCCCACCTTGGGCACTTACTAGTTGTGTGTTCCTGGATGAGTCACTCAACCTCTCAGTGCCTCAGTGTCCTCATCTATAAATGAGGAAATTGGACCTGAAGTCTTCTAATGTCCCTTCCATCTATAATTTATGATCTTATGAGGCATCTAGGACTTTGAAAACCAATCTCTTCAGGCTTAGTGAGAGCAGCCACCACAGCTACCAGAGGAAGGAGAAGCACAAGAGATTTCTAAAAGTTCTCAAGCCACCATTTTAGTAGATAGTAATAAGAGAATAAGAATGGGAGTTGTCTCCCAAAATTCTTCACTATTCATCCACGTACATGATGGGTGCACCGGCAAATGATGTAACAACTGGCTCTCTTGGGGAGCAGGGGGAATGTGCATGATACACACCTTTAAGTTTAGTTGGCATTATTATTTTTTCTATGTTGACTTTCTTAAGTCTAGTGTCAACAAAAGGATGATAGCATAATGGAGGACAAATATCCACAAAATCCTTTTTAACTCTTATTTTGTTTTGTTTACAGGATAAGGAAACTCCAGCTTGGTTGTAAACAGCAAGGAAGGAATCAGTCAACAGGCAGACAGAAGAAATGAAATGTCTGAATGTGCCCAGGGACGAACACTCTGCCAATCACTGTTGCTTTTTATTAATGAGTAGAATAACAAGAAGAGGGTACAAATAAGAGGGATTCCAGCAACTCCCCTATGCTCTTCGTCAATATCTCATTGGGGGGTTCATGATGAGCAGAATGTGAAACCTAATCCTCTCAGCACCATTAACCAAACTCATTAATTATTAGAATGCCTTTCAGTGATGGGGCTCCTGATAATTGATTGTGTGGCAGCAGTGTGGTGGGCACCATACAGAATGAAAAGCTTTTCTCAGATTCTGTCTAATGGGCTCCCAGTCTAAACTTGACAGGCAGCCCCCTGCATGGAAAGTCTCAGGAGAAAGGAGGGTGCAGACTATGGTATTGTTCAGCTCCATCTGGTTGTCTTGAGGTAGGGCAAATGGGCTTTATTCCTTTCTTCAAGGATGCATTCTGACAGAGCAGAGAGATGTTTCCTTCTGTCTCTTCTATATTCATCAGTTCAACCATATTTACATCTAAAAAAACCCGGGTCCCATCTTGGTCCAGGTAGCACCTTCTCTTCTTCCCTTCACTGCCAAACTCTGAGGGAAGGTAAGGGGGAAGCGAACGGGGAGGAGAAGGGGTTTTTCTAAGAATTGCCTCAGCACTAACTGGAAGTCACAGCAGTGGCCGGTCAGAGAGAGCTCCTTTTTCTAAACTCAGCAAGTCTTTTTATGTCCCACAGGCAGCTTTAACAGGGGATAAATCACTGATGCTTTAGCCTGTTTTCTTTGTCAGGCTACTTTCTCCCACTTAGGTTTTATGCTCTCTCCTCTCTCTCTCTCCTCTCTCTCTCTCTCTCTCTCTCTCTCTCTCTCTCTCTCTCTCTCTGTCTTTCTCTCTCTCTCTGTCTCTCTGTCTCTCTCTCTCTCTCTGTCTCTCTCTGTCTCTCTCTCTGTCTCTCTCTGTCTCTCTCTGTCTCTGTCTGTCTGTCTCTCTCTCTCTCACTCTTCCTCCCTCTCTCTCATCCCTTAGACCACACTATTTAACGTTCCAAGAGTAGCAGATAATCAAAAACCTCTGCAGCCCTTCTTCACACCTCCAGCCCCACGCCCCCCCCCCACCTCCACACACACTTTCTTTCTCCCCGAGGGGATCCCTCCCATTGGAAGTTTAAATATAGCCAGAGCCATAGACTAGATTACTCAGTCGGAGAGCAGCAGATTGCTGCAGGCCAATCCATACAACCTCTAAAATTATCTCACTTCCCCAAAGCTGGCTGACTGACAGCTTGGGTGCATTTCACCCAAGGAAATGAAACTTCCCTACTATTGAGATGGTGCCATGTAGGAGAGAAGTACGTTTCCCCGGAGGAGGGGAAGGAGCTCACTTAGCATTTCGACAGCTTTGTCAACTAACTCTTCATTTTTTATGATAAAAATGTGATTGTTGCCTTTGCTTTTTACATCATTCAATTACTTCTGCATGTCAATCAGACCTCAGTCCATCTCCCGTCCAATCTACCCTAGGCTATGCCATCAAGCACACTCCTGACCATGTCACACCCTTCTAAATAAACTCCAGTGGCTCCCAATTGCCCCCAGGATCCAATTTAACCTCCTCCCTTTGGCTTCCAATTACCTTTACAGTCTAGTCCCAGTCTTCCTTTCTAGATTTCTCACACACAATATGACTTCCTTGCACACCCTCTCTGGTCCAGCGAGGTCCATATGCTGTGCCTCACCCTCCATTTCCCTTCCCTTTGCTCCACCTAGCCCCTGTGCCTGGAATGCTCTCTCCTCTTTCAGGCTCTTGGAATCCCTGCTCTCCATCAGTACCACCTTCCTCCAGAGACCTCACCTGGGGTACAGCTTCCAGGGCCTTCCTCTCCAAGGTCTCTTTTACATGTTTTGTATATGCCTACCTGTACATATATGTGTTTTCTCCTCCATTAGGAAGCAAACTCCTAGAGGGCAAGAATGTCTATATTTGTCTTTTATCACCAGTGCGTGGAATATAGGAAGTGCCTAAGAAGGATCATAGGGTCATAACTATAGGACTAGAAGGGGCCTCAGTAACCATTTAGTTCCTCCCCCCATTTTAGAGATACGAAAACTGAGGCCCAAGAAGAAGGTGTGACTGATTCCAGGTCATACAGGTACTAAGTGACAGGGCCAGGATTTAAATTCCAGTCCCTTTAATTTTCCTACTGCAGAAGGTTTGCCTGACTAATGGGCTGGTCACACTACATTGAGCTTCATTTTATCATCCCCTTATGTGGACATGATTGCAATCCTTTGTCTTCCTGGCTCTGTTCACTTCACTCGGCATCACATTCTACAAGTCTCTTCTACCAGCTTTGTTTAGCTAGGGCATGTTTACTTGTAGCTGGTGGAGACTTGCTGTTCCTGTGGGAACCCTCTCCAAGCAACACCTTGTGCTGAAGAATCAGCCTGCATCTCGAAGGGTCAGCAAAGAGACTATGTGGGGATGTTTTCTTGCTGAAGGAAAGATTACCTGGCTTTGATTAAAGATCAGGGAGCTCTGTTGGCTGCACTGGAAAGCACAAGGGCCGTCAAAGCATGGCAAGGTCTGTACTGGGAAAAACCTCTCCTGCTTTTAAAGAGGATGGTAATGGCCACACATGGGCAGGCCTTCCTGCCACCCCTCGCCGCTCATGAGGTGCCACAGCATTCTCTGAGAGGGGACCCTGATTTGAATAAATGTTGAGAATTGAAGGGGCAGTAATAGCACCAAGTTTTCTCACCCCATGAGGAGAACTTTTGGAAGATTCCAGCTTCTAACTCATCTCCATTTCTTCTACTGAAGATGTTCATTTGCTCTCCCTTTTTCTTGAGCAGAGCTTTCTTCACAACACGCTCATGGCTTTTGGCCTTCAGAAAGTGTGCATGGATGCCCTGGAAGAACCTCTGCCCTCAAACCCTAGCATGTGGGCACCTGCATGACACAGTGGATGGAACACTGGTGTTTAAGTCACGAGCACTTGACTTTAAATCTTACTCCAGACGCTGCCAAGCTGTGTCACCCTGGTCAAGGAAGTCACTTAGCTCAGCCCAGTCACAGACTTACCACTAAGCTTAGCATGGTGACTGGTGCTTGATAAAATGCTTATCAGCTTGCCTTAACCCTCTCTGCCTCAGTTTCCTCATCTGTAAAGATACACTTAGCTCACAGCATTGCTGTGATGATCACGTGAGATAACATTGGAAAAGTGCTTTGCCAATCTTAAAATACTACATAAATGATAGCTGCTTCTTGTTCTTATTATATTTATTTCCAGATGGATCTCATTTGAATTAAGAGAATACACACATCGTGTTACAACTTAATCAGATCTACCACTTCTTTCTTCCTGGAAAACAGAATGTGTGAATAAGCTTGAAAAGGTAAGTTAAAGCAAGATTTCTAGTCAGTAAAAGGGAGATCACTGAACAGGAGGCCCAGTCATTAAAAGTATCTCAAAGCATAGGTTAATTAACAAATGCCCATTTAGCACCTCTGGTGCTTATGGCCTCCCAGGAAGGCAGAGTTTGGTTTTACCAGATGTGATTTTCTGGGCAGCCATGGGAGCTGTCTGGGGGAGAGGCACCAGGGTCCCTGACCTTTAACCAAAGCTGGGTAATCTTACCTTCAGCAAGAAAACACAATAACATAGTCTCATTGCTGAAGTCTCATGGGTCGTGACCACATTCAGAAACCTGCCAAGGTACTCATAGGCTTTTGACTGCTCCAAAGAGGTGGTCACCATCCTAGCGCAGAAGAGATTGACTTTATGGAGTGTGGACTGCACAGGAATTATTCCTGGAAGCCAGAACTGATAGCCAAAGGACACCAAAGAGCAGAAACTGAGCAGATTAAATTCCAGAGCCCCCAGTCCATTGGCCATAGAAGTTTTATATTTTCTGGATCCCTCTTGCAAGGTCATGAGACTGCCCACCTGGCCTTCATCTTTCCTTTCTGGGAAGCTTCATTTAGCACCTTAAACTTTGACTTACATAGACAGTAGAAAAGTCACCGCCAAACCTTTTCTGCCAAAATCAACCCTGATGAAACCTTCCCCAACTCTTTTCATCTTTATGGCTAAGTTAGACCTAAAGGTTTATCTACTAAAGTGTGATTTTACTTTCACACTCCCTCTAAGCTCCTGCTTGATTTCCTGTTCCTCTTTACTAACTCCTGTTCCCCTCCACGTAAAACACCCTCTCGTTTCTCCACTGATTTTAGACCTTCTTCCATCCTAGCTCTGATTCTCTCCCCTTAGAGCCATAAGCTCTAGCACTGAAGATCTATGCATGCACTGGGTGGGAAACCATTCTGTAATCAGAAATCATATTTTGAACCGGAGGCCCCTAAGTCTGTGCCAGCTTCTGGCCCAGAGGTAGCTTTCTCTCCTTCAAATTCATCTGCATATCACCATCTGCCTCCTTTACTCTATAAAACAAACAAACAATAGAATCTGAATTTGAGCACCATCCATATAAACAGACATCCCTGAACACAAACAAGAATAAAAAAAACAATCCCACACAGACTCATAAACTTCAGTTATTTACAGTTTATTTTAATTGTGCATATTTGCTTTATTAAGGTAGTAGGGAAAATGTCCTGTTTGTTTCCATGTCCTCTTCTGAACTCTTTTTCTTGTGTTCATTTTCTGGGGTGGGTAGCTCTCTTTATTAACATTGATTTAGTTGCAGCTGGGGTGGAGATTGTTATTTTGGTTGGGCTTCTCTCCCTCTGTCCCATAAATCTTCCCCAATTTCTTTACATTCTTTATATTTACAGTCACTTATGGCACAATAATAGTGCATTAATCCACAGACCACAATCTGTTAAGATTTGGATTGAAATGCCTATTGTCTTTCTTTGGTTCTGACCCATGAGTAGGTCCATCCGTCCCCGCAAATGGGAAAGAAACTTCCTCACAGACAATGAGCTGAGCCACGAATAGGATCTCTTGTACTCACATTGTCTACTTTGGTTTTTGTTTAATTTTTCCCTTAATACTATTTTATTTTTTTCAATTACATGTAAAGAGCTTTCAACATTCACTTTTATAAGATTTTGAGTTCCAGATTGTTTTCTCCCTCCCGCCTTCCCTTCCTCCTCCCACCCCAAGAGACCAAGCAATGTGATATAGGTTATACATGTACAATCATTTTAAACATACTTCCATATTAGTCATGTTGTGAAAGAAGAATCCGAACAAAAGGGGAAAACTACTAGAAAGGGAAAAAAGATAAAACAGTCTGCTTCGATCTGCAGTCAGATTCTATAGTTCTTTCTATGGATACGGACAGCATTTTCTGTCATGAGTCTTTTGGAACTGTCCTAGATCACTGTGTCACTGAGAAGAACTACATCTATCATGGTTGGTCATTGGCACAATGTTGCTGTTACCACGTACAATGTTCTCCTGGTTGTGCTCATTTCACTCAAGCATCAGTTCATGTAAGTCTTTCCAGGTTTTTCTGAAATCTACCTGCTCATCATTTCTTATAGCACAGTAGTATTCCGCTGCACTCGTGTACCACAAATTGTTCAGCTATTCTCCAATTGATGAGCATCCATCCCCTCAACTTGCAATTTTTCACCACCACAGAAAGAGCTGCTATAAATATTTTGTACGTGTGGGTTCTTTCACCTTTTTATGATCTCTTTGGGATACAGACCTAGAAGTGGTACTGCTGGATCAAAGGGTATGCACTGTTTTATAGCCCTTTGGGCATAGTTCCAAATTGCTCTCCAGAGTGGTTGGATCAGTTCACAACTCCACCAACAATGCATTAGTATTCCAATTTCCCTACATCTCCAACATTTATCATTTTCCTTTTCTGTCATATTAGCCAATGTGGTAGGTGTGAGGTGATACCTCAGAGCTGTTTTAATTTACATTTCTCTAATCAACAGTGATTTTGAGCATTTTTCATACAACTATAGATAGCCTGAATTTCTTCTTCTGAAACCTACTTGTTCATATCCTTTGACTGTGTCTACTTTGTATACATGTTATGTCTATTGATGTGTTAATATGTTATTTCCCCCTTGATGCAGTATGGAGACACTAGACTACTTGAGGAAAGAGACTGCTATGCTCCTATCTTTGTCTACTGTGTGTCTGGTATGTAGTGACACCTAGTAAGTTTTTGTTGACTGATTGTTTGATAGAAGGATGAGAGTAGTCCCTACTACTTTTAAGCAATTGTTTAATGCTTTAGTTGACTCCAAGCTTCTTCTTGAAATTAAAGTTAATTTTATATTTATTTCCAATTTATTTCACCCTTTATATCATCCACATTTGCCAGTATATTACACACTCACTCACTCAGCAAGATAACCCTTATAACAAAGAATAAAGAAGAGAAGAAAATAGGGAGACAAAACTAACCATCACCCAAGTTCAGCATTATAGGGAGTGTTCATACCTTTAGTGTGAACAGACTCCTGCGAAGAAGGGAGAGAGATACCTGCCCGTCTCTCTTATTTGGCAAGACCATCTTTTAAACATGACTCTTCTTTCCTCGACGTCCTGAGTCATGGGCTATAGCAGTCTGATTAATCATCCAAATAGCAAGAGAGAAGCATACGCAGCATGTGAGTAGGCTGTGATATATCGCCAATACAAAACTGCACGGGAGAAGGGGGGTAAAGGATGAGATCAGACAGACTAGAAGGGATACGGGAAGTCACAAAGTCAATGAAGTCATGTAATGAAAACAAGGGGCACCTGATGGATTGGCCGTGCACTCGGGGGTATTCAAGCCGCATGAGAGGTCAAAGAGGAGGCTCCACGGCACATCACGTAGAAATCCTATGAGAGAAGATTGAAGATGGCTCCTGCTCTGTCATGATGAGAGTAGGGGCCCATTGTATCAAAAATCTTCTGAATCCCAGAGTGAGACAGGTCTTCCCTCATAAGAAGTAGATGGGGCTGGGGTGGATACACACTGGCCCACTCCCGGAAGGGCGTCTTTTTGGAGCAGGCCTGGGGAGCAGCAGACCAATGGTGAGCCTGAACTTGCCCTCTGCTAGCTCCTCCAGTCATTTCAAGCCTGGCTTGTTTGCCCTTTCCTCTTAAGACCATGAGGCGCTATAGGGTATGAGAAGAGCTGGGTTCAAATCTGAGCTCAGACACTCATTAGGTGTGTGATCTTAAGGAAGAGACTTTGCCTCTCTTGGTCTTCATCTCCTTATTTGTAAAGTGGAAATAATGATAGCATCTGTCTCCCGAGGTCGTTGTGAGGATAAAACAAGATCCCATTTATAAAGCGCTTCATAAGCCTCCAAGCACTCAAGATTGTTGCTGTTGTGGTTCAGTTCTTTCAGTCATGTCTGACTCTTCATGACACCACTTGGGGTTTTCTTGGCAAAGATGCTGGAGTGGTTTGCCATTTCCTTCTCCAGCTCATTTTACAGATGAAGAAACTGAGGCAAACAGGGTGAAGTGACTTGCCCAGGGTCACACAGCTAGTGAATGTCTGAGGCCAGATTTGAAGTCAGGAAGATGAGTCTTCCTGGCTCTTCCTGGCCCAGCACTGTGTGCACTATGGTGCTGCACCCCTAGCTGCCTCCCAAAGTGCTCAGTAAATTATCCCAAGTACTACTGCTCCTCAAAGTCTCCCTCTTTGCCTACTCTAGCATTGCGCTGCCCACTTCTGTGGCCATCTAGTTTGAGAGCCTCTGTTCAAGTAGGACTTGGGCCCCTACTCCTACCTCATTCCTACCTCAGCTCCTGGAACTATGAGCAGCAGCAGCAGCCTGTATTTCTCCAGAAAAACCGAGTTCCACAAGGTAGCACATGACTCTCCACCTCCCAGTTCTGGGCTTTTGCACTGGCTGTGTCTCACACTCAGGTTCTCGCCTTCCTCCATGCTCCTTTGGTTTCTTCCAGACTCAGCTCAAATCCCACCTTTTGCAGGAGTCCTTTCTAGTATGCCCTGCTGCAAAGACTTTCCCTTTCCTGAGGTTACCTTCAATTTACACTGCACCTAGCTGTTTCCATGTTATCTCCTCCATTAGAATGTCAACTCTTTGAGAACAAGGGCTGTTTTGCCTTTCTTTGGATCCCCAGAACTTAACACAATGCCAGGCACATAATAGGTCCTCAATAATCACTTCTTATGAGTGTTTTCCCAGAACAATGGACCAAGAATTGCCATGATCAGTGATCTCCCTGCAGAGGCAGTTGAGCAGACAGCCGGGGGACCAGAGTGGGGAGACTGGCATCATTTTAGGGCTTTCTTTTGCAGGGAGATTGTGAGCTCCTTGAAGTCAAGCTTGTGCCTTTGGGCCTCATGGCACTTTTCCCATCTCCATGAAGCCAAACACAGTAGGCACTCAATGACTGAACTGGGATAAAGCAGTTCACTTAGTCTATGGAAAGGAAGGCTTTTTTAAAAAACTTCCTTGCCCCCTTTAGGAAAGAGACTCTCAATCTGAGTGTGTAGATAGATGTCAGGGGCTCCATGACCTTAGATGAAGTAAATAAGCATCTTTATTTCAAAATCACTGGTTTTTTTGTAACACTATATAATTCTTTTTAATTTAAAAACAGTATTTTTAAAAAGGCTCTATAAGCTTCACTAAATTTTTGCCCAAGCCATAGATGATACAAAGGGGGGGGTGGTATTAAGAAATTCTGGTTTCTTCAATCATTCCATCTATAACTTGACACCAAAGCCCTTCACCTCCTTTTTATCCTTCTCTGGATACTCCCTCCCTTTGAACAACTTCTCCTAAGAAGGTTTCTCCCAGTATCTACACCGTAACTTATTCTGATAGGCCTTTTATCTGAACTATATTTTGGGTTTGGAAGGTGTAATGTTAATGGGATATGAAGATCTTCCCTAACCATTAATAGGCTTTATGTGGAGCCCATTAAGGGAAGCTTGCTTATGGGAGGCTTGCTTATAGGAAGGCTTTCACATTTTTTGCTAATCTCTAATAGGCACTGAGTCACAAGGCATTGTGATGCCTTCTGGCTCTGAGAAGTGTATATTTACTCTGAGTTGGTATTTTGCTTTGGGGGTTCACTTATGAGAAGTACTTTGTTATTCCCTGGTCAAGACTCTGAGAAGCCATATGTTCAGAGCTCCCTGACTGCTCACATGTAAAGGCTCTCAATCCAGTGGTGATTGTAAAGTGTATAGCAATATTGCTTTGATTCAGGCAATCAGAACCCTGTCTGTTGGTCTTTATGCTAATTTCTCTGCTTGTATTTTCTCTGCTTGTACTTTCTCTGACATTCAGGGTGCTGACCAAACTTACCTTGATCTAATGAATGTAATTAAAAGAAAGATTGTTAACCCCTTTTTGAGCAATCTTTCCTAGAAAAGCAGATCAAAGAACCTGTGCTAGCAGGCTATCCTGGGTATGCTAGGGTGCCTGCTGTTACAGTCTAATGACTGATCTCCTTTAAGGTGTCGCTTGATGTCCCTTCCATGAGCGCTTGAATTCATATAAGGAATTCTTGAATATGGAGGAGCCCCAAGCCGAGTAGGAATACAATTTCAGGAACAGAGATGATCAGATGGATTCAGTATTTTGGGCACTGAGCCATTCCCAGAATCCTTCAGGTGATGCCATGAAGCCACTTCCATAGTCTGCCAGTGTGCAAACCCAGTCCAAGGAGTTACAAGTTCACAGACTTAAAACTGGAATCAATGCATAGCCAGGGAAGAGACTTTAGAAGCTGTCTAGTCCAGTGCCAATTGCAAAGCATATAGTATTGAAGTGCTTGAATTTTTTTTCATTCATTCATTTTATAGATGGGCAAACTGAGGCCCAGAGAGAAGTAATTTGCCCACGGTCATACGGGCAGCAAGTATCAGAGACCAGATTTGAACTCAGGAGAAATGATAGCTCTGTCTCTTGAACTTTCTTCAGATAAGCAGATATACCACCATCCACTTTTATGATATTAATCCTTTCTGAAGGGGGATGGTCACAATGGGGATAATTCATGGCCCTGCTGCCTGCTCAAGGGTTTGTACCATGTATTACCCCCTACCAGTTCAGCTTCTTACTCATTTTCGGCTGGCTGACCCCTCCTCTGTTGATAATATGACATCCCAGCTTCCTCTCTATTTCCAAGAAGGACATAATGGGCCAATTCTGTGCACCAGCACACTGCTCCCCCAGCCCCCCAGCTCCACCATCTAATTTCCACAAGTTAATCTGCTCAGCTGTCCCTCCAGAGCAGCATGAGGTATGCTCAATTGGGTCTGACAACCACCTGGAGGGCTGGATGCATATTCAGAAGCATAGAAGCCCCCACTGAAAGTTTCTCCCCTCCCTGGACTTCAAAGGTACCAGGGGAGGTGAGGACTGGGAGATTGGGTCACTGCATCCCGGGGGCAGGGAATAAGTGTGAAATACCATAGGGAATAAGATCTAGGCTCTGACTTCTCTCCTTTGAATGCTCCTTGTAGCACATCGGTTGGACCTCTTGACACCTCCTGGCTCTTGTTATAGTTTCCACAAATCGGGAAGAACATTGGCCTTGAAGTCAGAAAACCTCAGGTCCCCTGATTTGTCCTTCCAGCAGCCCCGGGTGATTCGTTGTCCTCCTCTAAGGCAACCTGGCTGAGTGAGTGAAGAGGGCCGGACCTGGAAAAGGAAGCCCTGATTCCAATGTCACCTCCTCACTTTGCTGCATGGTCACTGGCAAGGTGTATCACTTCTCTGTGCCTTTGTTGCTTCATCTGTAAAACGAGGTTGACATCAGATCATCAGTTTAGAGTTGAGAAAAAACTCAGAGGACATTTAGTCAAATCCCAGTACCTTTTTGTTATCAAAAACAATGTTCTGAATTCAGTTTAACCACAAATTAAGCAAATATTGTCATATCATTTGCAGTAAAATTAATTAAATATAGTCAGCAAAAAATCCTAGCTGTTTGTATTGATAAATGTCTTTCCAATGCTTATATTTTATGAAAAATTTTTGTTACCCACAAGTTACATTTGTATTTTAATTATATATAACATGACTATAAAATATTACATATGTGTGTATGTACAAACATTTCTTTGGAAGCCCCCGTCCCATGTGGGTCTGTCCCCTCTAGTTTAGATCTAAGTTTACACCATTCATCTCACTAGCAGCAGGATAAATTTCATCTGATGAGAAAATGCTGAAGAGGAAGGATAATAACACAGAGCACTGAGATAGCACAGTGGATAGGATGTTAGACCTCATCCTCATGAGTTCAAATCTGGTCTTAGGCACATACTGTGTGACCTTGGACAAGTCATTTAACCTTGTTTCCCTAGGTTTCCCCATCTGTAAAATGAGCTGAAAAAGGAAATGGAAACCACCCCAGAAGCACTCCAAGAAAACCCCAAATAGTGACATAACTGAACAACAAATATAATAACCAATAACATTTCTTTATATAGAGCTCTAAGATTTACAAAGTATCTTATTCCCAACTATATAGTTAATACTCATATTACTGATACCATTTTACAGTTAGTGAAAGTTAGAGACATTGAGTAATTTGTTCAAGGTCGTATAAGTGGTAAATAGTACAACCAGGACTGGAAGGCAGGGCTGACTACAAAACTAACCACCCTGCTGCACTGCTAACCACCCTTTTATGCACATGAACAAATCACCTTTAAAGAAAAAAAAGAATGAAGAGTTCTTAATTATTCAAAATAGGAAGAGAACCATGAGAATAATTCATATTATGATTCCAACTATAAGGAGTAGCTAATTTCCTAGGTCAAAATGATGGAAATCTTAGGAATAACCACATCTGCAAAATGTTTTGCTTGACTATGCTTATATGATAGAAAAGTTCTGTCCTTCTTTCTTCCATTCCTCTCTTACTTTCTTTTCATTGGGTGGCAGGAGGTAACGCTTAACAACCGAAAAAAAAATTTAAGAAGAAGTAACTATGTTATTTTAGGAGCTCATGATAAAAAAGAGGAATCCAAACACAGCTTAATGACCACCCTAAATTTGGGGAAAGTAGATTTCCAAAAAGTTCATAAAAATGAAACAAAGGATACTATGATCTAAAATTCCACAGGGAAAGGTAGCTGAATGGCAAACCTCAGTGCTTTACAGATGAGGGAAGTAATGTCCAGGGAGAGGACAAATGGCTGCCCAAGGTCACAAAGGTACTAAGTGGCAAAGGCAAAATTTGAACTCAGGTCCTCTGACTCCAAATACAACGCCACTGTACTCTATGGGGTCACTAGTATCTATGCTCCCATCTTGTGCTAAATCCTAGAATCTGAATCTCAATTTCTTCTTTTGTTAAATAAGTATAATAAATATTGCTTGTGCTAGCTACATCATAGAGTCTCTCTGAAGAGCAAGCTTGGTAATATAAATCATGTTATATGGGACCGAAAGTGCTATATCTGTAAAAGCTGCAATTTTTGGACTTGATCTCAAGATTATAAATTTTTTGAAGGCAAGGACTCTGTTTCATTCATTTTTTACCTCTCTGGCCCAGAAGGTATCGCTTGACACACACTACAGTCAATAACCAAGAAATGGCAAATCAAGAACAGTTTATGCAAAACGGAATTCAGTACAGCCTCATGCCAGGCTCAGTGCTAACCTCTGAGGAAGCACGTATAGAATAAAGCATAGATCTCTCCCTCAAAGAAATTACAGTCTGGGGTGGAGGTAAGGATGGCAAGATATGGCATGTAGGGCAGGCTACTATTGAAGCAAAGGAGAAATCTAGACATAGAACGTTAGGGACATTTGAGGAAGGAGAGGATGAGAGAATGTAGATTAGTGGAAGATTAGATGGAGAAGCCTTGAGAAGAGAACTGACAAATATCCTTTTGTATTTGAGGGGTTCTTTGAGTGAAGAAGACTTTGGTTTGCTGCTTAGGCCCCATGAGCAGAATTTGGAGTAATGATAAGAGAGAGAGAGAGAGAGAGAGAGAGAGAGAGAGAGAGAGAGAGAGAGAGATTTAAGTCAGAAGTAAGAAAACCTTCAGGAAAGAATGAGCTTCTGCTCATTGGAAGTTGGGGTCAGGGCAATGGGAATCTCAAACTGGTTGGTTTCTGGGGGCCCTTCCATCCCAAAGATTCTGGGGTTCTGGGAACTGAGAGAAAAGCTTGAGAAGTCAGAGTGAGGAAACTGTCAGTTTCACGGCTTTACACAAGATCGTCCCAGAGCCAATTTAATTTAATTTGACCAATTTGTATTAAGCATCTACTATGTCCCAAGTACTCTGCTAAGTTTTGGGGATCCAAACTTTTATTTAATAACGCCATCCCTAACCTTAGGAAGATTCAATTGATTTTAAATCTCATGTGGTATGACATAAAGGTGAGGTCCAGGAAAAGAGCCTCAGGAACATTTGAGGGAGGAGGGAACTCCTTTCTGGTGAGGTGGGGGAGGCCTCATGGAGGAGGTGTGGGCTGAACATTTAAGGATGATGATGATGCTGAGGGACAGAGATGAGGAGTGAGTGTGGTCCAGATTGAGGGGGAAGAGAAGCCCAGACCAAGGCACAGACTTGAACAAATGCCTACTCATGGAATCTCAGAGCCCTCTCTTCCCTCCTACTAGGAAGAGTATTCAAAACTTCCTTATCCAATATAAACTGGAAGGAAAGTTTCAAAGTAGGCTGAGGGTGGGGCAGCCCCTCTGTTTGGCAAGTCCCCTAAGCTCCATTTGGCACTCTTTGCCAATCTGGAGGACTGGAGATGTTATTTTATTACCTGCCCTCCCCCCACTCCTTTACCCCAGGGAACCTTGCAAACATTAACTCTGCTCTGAAAGACAAAGCATCCCAGTTCTCATGGACCAAAACTGCTGCTGGGGTGTTTCCCACTCAGCAAAAACCTCGATGTTTTGGCAAAAGCTCAGGGCTTAGAGCCAAGGCAGTAGATTTGTTGCCAGCCCTGATGCATCTGTCTAGGAATAGGAAACTTACTAGAAAGAGGACCCT
The DNA here is from genome assembly GCF_011100635.1 of Trichosurus vulpecula. NCBI lineage: Eukaryota > Metazoa > Chordata > Mammalia > Diprotodontia > Phalangeridae > Trichosurus > Trichosurus vulpecula. Next base: position 432,408,830 of record NC_050576.1, on the reverse strand, counting down.
TCCTGATCCTTCTGTTAGGAAAACCATCCTCCTCCACCCATTGTTCAGTGGGGCTTCCTCAGGACAAAGGCCAGCATCAAGGGGAAAAGGAGAGCCTTGACCTCTTCCCTAACTTGCCCTTTATTTGCTGAATGCCCATAGATCAAGCGGTCCACTTCAAGGCTTCTCTTCTTCTGCAGAGTGAAGGAAATGCTCCCCAGACTTCTACCCAATAAAATCAGGTTCTTATGATAACAGCAACTGATGCTGAAATAAGGTTTGCAAAATATGTTGCATGCATCATCTCACTGGAGACTCACGGCAACCCTGTGAGGTCTGTGTTATTCATTTTGCAAACCAGAAAGAATTGAAAACCATCAATGACATTAAAGTGACTTGCCCATAGCCACACAGCCAGTATTGGTCCTGCTCTGGTCACATCTGTGGCAATATGTTCAGTTTTAGATAACACATTTTAGGAAGGATAAGGGAAAGTGAGTACAGAGGAGGAGAAGCAGAAGGGTGAAAGGGTCTAAGTTTCATGTCATACACGGTTCAATTGAAGGAATTGGGGTAATCAACCTGGAGAAGAGAAGAGAAGAGAAGAGGAGAGGAGAGGAGAGGACAGAAAAGAAGAGAAGAAAGAAGGAGAGGAAAGCAGGAGAGGAGATGAGACGAGACAAGACTTAGGGCAAAGCATGATAGTTGTCCCCAGGTATTTGAAAGCATCACATGAAAGCAAGGTTAGACATGTTCTGCTTGTCCTCAGAGGGCAAAAATAGAAGCAATGGAGCATAGGGGATGGGATACAAGCCTGATGTAAGGGGAAATCTTCTAAAAGAGTTATTCAAAAGCAGGATGGGTTATCATGGAAGAGAATAGGTCCCCTTTTGTTGAAGTCTTTGAAGCTCAAAGTCAAACAAACTCCCAAAAGCACAAATCTCCCTTATCTCTTTGAAAAATGATAGATATTTCAATTATGCAGCACAGAATAGGCAAGGAAGCAAGAATGGAGAGCAATTTCACACTCATTGTTGTTTACTACCATTTTAGATTCTCCCCAGAGACTACATGCTTGCAGTTTAACATGGAATCGGGGTATTTTTGTCCACTAGTGATCACAGGGCCTTGCCGTCCACCCTGCAGCTTCATTCTCAGCACTTCCAGGACTTTCAATCTGACCTAAATCTGAGCTTGGCTCATAAGAAGCACTTAATAAGTGGTTTTGTTCATTGTCAGAATTAGAAAGGACCTTGGCTACCTTCTAGTGCAGGGGTGGGGAACCTGTGGCCTCGAGGCTACAGCTCATCGACCTCTGTCATCTAATATTATCATTGCATAGATTCTATTCAGATCAGTTAAATAGACAACACATGCAAGGCACCATGCTAGACACTTGGAAGAATACAAATATAAAAAAATGAAACAAATGAGGACATCAGGCTCAGAGTAGTACCTCGGCTAACCTAAAGTCACACAGCTCGTTAGCAGCAAAGGCAGCATTTGGGCCTATGTCTGCCAAATACAGAGCACTTTCCATTGCACAGAATGATGGTGTGTTTGATGACTCAGGTAACAGTGAACCCGCTGTACAAATCTCTCAAGATATATGGGCTTATGGACTCTAAAGGCATTCATTTAATACATATCCAACCTTTACAATGTATTTATCTATGAATTATTGTCAATAACCACTTATATAGCATAGTCAGAAATTAAGTTCTGGAAAAATACCCATTTTGGATGAAGAAAACAAATGTAATGACAAGTTGGCATGCATTTGCCAGGACTTATCTTCTGCTGGTCCATTCGCCAGATCGATAACTAGGTTTGCCTAAATCGTAATTCAGTACTGGGTGATATTCTGCAGTTCTCTCTGAGGCATCACAGAAGCTACCAGCTGGGCTTGTCTGGAGGCTTATCTCGTTAATCATGGCTCCAATGATTAATGTTCACTGTTATCACTGAGCCCATGGCTGTTTGGGACTCTGGGCATGGAAAAGTTGCTCATATTTGCTCTCTGTGTGTCTCTATCTAATGAAGCCTAACTGGAGAGAACATGGCCTCTGTCTGGCTTTTCTTCGGCCTGTGACTATTTTCTACCTGTCGTGGAAAGTGGAGTCTGAAATGGAGATATACGGTACCTTGCGCTTCCTTGTTGTTTCCTTTCTTGTACACGCCTTTCCCCTCCCAGAGTAAGGCATGCTTGATGTCAATGGTCAGTTCATCAGAGTCTCCTGGTTTCTGCAGAAGCCCCTCAGGAAAGTTTGTCACTTGAAATCCAGCTGACAGAAACCTCTTCACCTATTCCTCATGACCCAAGCCATAGAACCATATTTGGATCTAATGAGAGTAATGGTCATGATGATGACAGCTAAGGTTTGAGAAGTCTTTCATACAAGTTATCTCACGTGAGCTTGGCAAGAAACCCTGAGGTTTGTTGTACAAAAAGTACCTGAGGTAGGTGCTAATATCATCCTTGACTTTGAGAGGACACTGAGGCAGAGAGCCATCCAAAATCTAATCAATACAAACACTTTTAAAACAACAAGAATTGTATTTTCCCTACAGTCTAACATCATTTTTTCTGATCGAATGGAAGGAACCTTCTTTCTGGTCCCACCACTTAGTTTTTCTGATGGGACACAATGAGGGCCCACAGAGGGTATGTGCTCAAGGCAACACAGTAAAAAATCAGAGGAGCTGGGACACAAACTCTGGCCTTCTGGCATGATATACAGTGAGTGTCCTCTCCCTTGAACCATCTACATCCATTGGAACAAAAGGCTCCTATACTTTTGGACATGGCCAATGCAGAGGTCGTATGTATTTTTGCTTCCTCAATGGCAAGATGTGTGGGGGTGGGGTGGGGAATGGGGGAGGGTGAAAATGAAGATCGAAAAAGAAAGCTGAATTTTTTAAAGTTTTCACTTCCCTCCCTGTCTTTTCATTCTCACAAGAACCATCTTGGGGATGGGGTTCTGCAGGGGAGGCCACAAAGCTCAAGGTCTCCTGAGAAGAGGAGGAAGGGAAGGCTGAAAAGCAAACAGCCCCTTCTGGGGCACAAACTTGGCCCATTTTGTGGGTTTGCCTGGAACAGAGAAGAGAATTCCATGTGGATTTTATCTCTGCCTCCTGCTAACTTAAATCTGAGTGCTTTCTTCGCACATTACCCAGGCCCTGCCCATTACCTAGTCTCAGTTTTGCCACTATCTAGGTATGTGATTGTGGGCAAGTCTTTGCTCTCTGAGCCTCGGTTTCCTCATCTATAGTCTAAATATATCCGACTAGGTGAGCTCTAAGGCTCCTTTTCGCTCCAGCATTCCACGAATGACAATAAGGAAGCAGAGGTATGGTAAGGATTAAGGGGGTAATAACGGATGTTTGTTATTGCTTGGAGAAAGATGTTCTATAAATAAAGATCATTATGACCCAACTGTCCCTGATGGATCGGCCTCAGAGAGTCAGGTATTTTAGGCTGGTGCCGGGGATTAAGAGGTCTATTAAGGACTCACTACATAATAGCTACACTTTCTCCCATATTCCCCATCTTTCCTTTATTGTTTAACATTTTGATCAAGGCAAGTGAGCAAGTGAGCCTTCTGGGAAGAGATTCTAGCAGCAACTTAATTAAAGGTGAAATTCCAAGTAACTCACTCTCCTGGCCTGTGCTTGGGTAGAATATTTCTATCAAATTTTATGCAAGTGACATGAAATTGGAAATCATCTCAGTCACTGAAGTGATGGGGCTCTCTGAGGACAGAAGTAAGGATCCATTTTTCCCTTGCCAAAGACAAACCCACTAATCTTGATTTGATTCCTTTTTTTTTGAAGGCTAGTTTGTGTTGCCTAGGGGAAGCTAGGTGGATAGAGAGCCAGGTCTGGAGTCGGGAAGACCTGAGTTCAAATCTGGTCTTACATTCTGACTAGCTGTGTGACCCTGGGCAACTCACTTAACCCTGTTTGCCTCAGTTTCTTCATCTGTAAAATGAGCTGGAGAAGGAAATGGAAAACAACTCTGGTATCTTTGCCAAGAAAACCCTAAATGGCGTCACAAACAGTCAGAAACAATGAAAATTACTAAACAACAGCACGTTGCCTAAATCCTGAGATCTCGTGAATCAATGGCTGATTTCATTTCTACTCTAGGGTATATCAAGAGGACTGGGAAACATTTTGCTAATCAGAAAAGGGGGGAAAGGTACATTATTCCAAATTATAGGATAGGAGGAATACATCAATCAGTAAATGCCTACTAAAAATATATGCCAGGAAATTTACTGAATGCTGATGGTACAAAAATGAAAATTAAACCACACCTGGCACATAGTATATGATTAATTAATGGACTTTAATTGTTAAACTTGAATTCAAATACTCATTCCCAGAAAAATTCTAAAATACAGTGTTGAAATGGAATTGCTGCCTATCCAGAAAAGGAACATTTTTGTCAATGGCTTCAATGAAGTTGAGGTTGACTCAAAGTTGGGAGGGTCATATAACCCACTGGATGACAGAATAAGGGTATAAAATGAGTTCAAAAGACTAGAAATTGGGATGAATCTAAAAAGATACAATTTGATAAGGATAGGTGTAAAATCCTGCTCTTGGATTTATTGATTGGCTGATCCTCCTCTTAGAGATGAGACAGCTGAGGCTAAAGCTATTAACTAACTTACCTGGGGTCACACAGCTAGAAAATATCTCAGGTGACATTTGGTGTGTGACCTTGGGCAAGTCACTTAACCTTGTTTGCCTCAGTTTCCTCATCTGTACAACATCTTCTTGACCCCAAAACCATTTTCCTATCCATACCTAGAGGCAGCAAGATTGCACAGGGGACAGAGTGTCAGACCTGGAATCAGGAAATTGTTCAGTCATTGCAGTCACGTCCAACTCTTTGTGACCCCCATTTGGGGTTTTCTTGGGGAAGGTACTGGAGCAGTTTGCCATTTCCTTCTCCAGCTCATTTTACAGATGAGGAAACTAAGGCAAAGAGGGTTAAGTGACTTGCCCAGGTTCACACAGCTAGTAAGCATCTGAGGCTGGATTTGAACTAAATTCTTCCTGACCATAGGCCTGGTACTCTGTCAACTGTATTATCTAGCTGGCCAGTCAGGAAGATCCGAGTTCAAATTTACCCTCATGCATTTACTAGCTCTGTGACTGCTGGTAAGTCACTTACCGTCTGTCTGCCTCAGTTTATTCATATGTAAAATAGAGATGATAATAATAGCACCTATTTCCCAGGGTGGTTGTAAAGATCAAAATGAGTTATTATTTGTAAACATTCTTCAAACCTTAAAACATTATATAAAATGCTTGAAGGCAAAATGCTGGATGAAAATTGTTGTTGGTTTCCAAGTGGACACCTGCTGAGAAAGTGGCAGAAGAGATCATTGTTTGTATGCAGATTATCTGAGGTGACCACTCAGATACCTTCTTATAGTATACCATCAGGTCTATTTGGTTCTGTTCTTTATATTCCAAGGAGAAAAAAACATTCATTTACTTAATGCACAGATAGGTGGCTTGGTGACATTTGGATGGTCCCACTGAGTTCTCTAGTACCTTGGGGAAGGGATTTTTATACTGTGTCTGTCACATTTTCCTCAATAATAAAAAGAAGGAATTGGGCCATATGTACCCTAAGGTCCTTTCTAGTCCTGAATTTCATTATCCTAAGCCAGATGTGCTGGCCCTGCCATGAGCTTCCTGGAGTCTTAACCATGAAGAACCCAGAAATGTCAGGCACTGATGTTCAACAAATCACATCTTTGACAAGATCTTGTGAGCCCTTGTTTCTTCACTAAGGTATTCTTGGGTATATCCTTGTCATAGAAGGTGGGACCCTGGCATCTATGGCCAGTCTGAAAATCAAATGAGAAGGAAAAGAAAGTGTGTTGTTTTAGAGAATATTTGCTTTTAGAATAATTATCCCGTTGAGGATATGAACACTTTCCAGCAACATGGAGGCCATGTATAAAGCATCATGGCTTTTCTAAAGTCTGTCTGTATTTGATCAGATTAGAACAAGCCCTTCCTTGTTTAAGGTCACACACAACAGAGGCTGGGCACCTATTCAACAACAGAGTTGTTATTTAGCTGTCTGGGTAGGAGGCGAAGAATCCTGATTCCCATTGTTAGGAATGAGGTGATTCTGAAAAACATGTTCCTATTCTGATTGTGATTTACAAGTGATCCTGGGTTCTCAAAGATTATCTCAGTGGCTTCTAAGCTGTGGCAGGTCCTGGCAGCTTGCAAATAATTATAAGAATAGGCTTGTCAATGGGCTTTCTGTCCTCTGAAAACCTGCTTTGGTAAGACTGGAGAAGCTTATCACCAGATGTGTGGGCAGCAGGTGAGGAAGCCTTTGATCATGGCAATCCTTTGGTTTCAAAAGAACCCTCCTTCACATTTCCAGTGCTCTGAACATAAGACAATTACTGTGTGAACTTAGCCAGAACCTGGGTCTCAGTTTTCTCTTTGTAAAATGAGAAGATTGGACAAGATGAATTTCAAAGTGCCACTTCTCTCCAGTCCATGATTATGGGACAGTCATTGCCTACCAATTGTCCATGATGTGAGAATGGCACACCAATACCTTCTTTAGTTTTTTGTACCTTATCCATTATACGTATTACTCTGGCAGGGGAAAAGGAAATCTCATTCCCTCTTTCTGCATAGGTGATAACTTAATCCCAGGCAAGTGAAGTCTCCTGACCAACTTGCTCCCAGTATTAAAATTACATCTTTCCTACCACTGAAATATGTCGGTACTTCGAAAGTGACAAGATGATAGATTTGAAGTATGCATTAATGGAGCATAAGATGTTGCTCCAAATGACTTACAAGGGACGGTCCTCCTCTGGACAGGAGCAGGAAGCCATACTTTGCATGTGATATTGTTGAGAATCTGAATGAGCACCCTGAACCAATAGGTGACCATGGCCAAAATATTCATCCCTTAGCAAATAGGTACAGTAGTAAAACAGTAAGGCAATAATAAAAACGTAGATGATAATTGTCAAAATGCCTCTGTGGTTCTGTATCGCAAAGTATACGAGACCCTCCACATAGAAGGTAGAAGAAGTGAACCATTTATTCAGACACCAGAGAAGCATATCCCATAACCAAATGTTCAGCTCTCACAGCCAGTCAGTACACTTCATCATAACAGCAAGGAACCCAAAACATTCAATACAGGAAATCACAACATGGAGCCTCAACATCCCAAAACCTCTCCGACCCCCTGCTGGGGTCTTCCCCAAAACAAACTCACAGTACAGCTAAGTCAGCCTGTTCAGTTCTGCCATTAGCAGCCACCAGCAGCCATAATCTCTCTCTCTCTCCCCATTTCCTGTGACATAACTTCCTTTTCCTATCAGGAAGCTCCTCCCACCATGTAACTTAGGCTTCCTGTGATGTAAGCAGGTCATATGGCCTATTAATGGGTGGGAAAGATCTTCAAATCTAATTGCTAATACAAGTAGTAGACAGAGTGTTGGACTTGGAATGAAAAAACTGCACCAGGTACTCAATATCTGTGTGAAACCGGGCAGCAAGCCTCTTAGCTTATTTCACCCTCAGTTTCTTCATCTCTAAAATGGAGATAATAATGGCATTCCTCTGGTAGGATGGCTGGGAAAATTAATTAAGGTATCATCTCTGCAAATTGGCAAATCTTAAAGAGCCTTCTCAAGAATGCTTCTTCTTTCTCCTCCTGTCCCTCTTCCCCCTCCTCCTCCTCCTCCTCCTCCTCTACCTTCTCCTCTTCTTTCTTCTTCGTCTTCTTCTTCTTCTTCTTCTTCTTCTTCTTCTTCTTCTTCTGCTGCTGCTGCTGCTGCTGCTGCTGCTGCTGCTGCTGCTGTTGCTTCATCTTCTTCCTGTTGTTGTTCTTCTTCTTCCTCTTCTTCTTCTTCTTCCTCTTCTTCCTCTCCTTCTTCTCCTTCTCCTTCTCCTTCTTCTTCCTCTTCTCCTTCCTCTTCTCCTTCCTCTTCTCCTTCCTCTTCTCCTTCCCCTTCTCCTTCCCCTTCTCCTTCCCCTTCTCCTTCCCCTTCTCCTTCCCCTTCTCCTTCCCCTTCTCCTTCCCCTTCTCCTTCCCCTTCTTCTTCCCCTTCTTCTTCCCCTTCTTCTTCCTCTTCTTCTTCTTCTTCTTCTTCTTCTTCTTCTTCTTCTTCTTCTTCTTCTTCTTCTTCTTCTTCTTCTTCTTCTTCTTCTTCTTCTTCTTCTTCCACTGTATTTAGCCAGACTCAAAACATGGTTCATGTACCAACCAGCCATAAGGCAAAAAACAAAACCTCCCTGGTGTGGGATCCTTACCCTCTTCCATGCTACTGCCTTACCTCCTAACCCCCTTTCCACTCCTTGCTCTTTCTCTTGGAAGAGTAATCAAATCAATACTACCATTGCTACTGGCCTGGGTAGCACAAGGGACTGCCCTTCCATATAGCTTCACTTATAATACCTATGACTCCCCAGACAGAAACTCGATTCCCTAGTCAACATTTTTCTGTATATGCTGTCTTCCTCATTTGAACGTAAGCTCCTTGACAGTGAGGGCTGCCTTACTTTTTTGAGGGGGGAAGGCAGGGCAATTGGGGTTAAGTGACTTGCCCAAGGTCACACAGCTCATACGTGTGTCAAGTGTCTGGGGCTGGATTTGAACTCACATCCTCCTGATGCCAGGGCTGGTGCTCTGCTCACTTCGAAACCTAGCTGCCCCAGCTGCCTCACTTTTGTAAATGTATCTCCAGCACAATGTCTGGCCCATAGCAAGTGCCTAATAAATAGCTTTTCATTGATTCATTCGGAGAATGGCCATGGGCTCCAAGACCTCTGTTTAAAGAGTAGGCTCAGCCAAATGTATAGAAATACAAGTCATTCCCCAATTGAGAAATTCTCAAAAGATATGAACAGGCAGTTTTCAGAGGAAGAAATTAAAAATGTCTATAGGCATATGAAAAAAATGCTCTAAATCATTATTGATTAGAGAAATGCACATCAAAACAACCCTTAGGTACCACATCTCTCCTGTCAGGTTGGCTAACATGACAAAACAGGAAAATAATAAATGCTGGAGAGGACGTGGGAAAATTGGAACATTGTTACATTGTTGGCGGAGTTGTGAACTGATCCAGCCATTCCAGAGAGTAATTTGGAACTATGCCCAAAGGGCTATAAAAATGGGCATGCCCTTTCACTCAGCAATACCACTTCTAGGGTTGTATCCCAAAGAGATCACACAAGTGGGAAATGGACCAGTATGTACAAAAATATTTATAGCAGCCCTTTTTGTGGTGGCAAAGAATTGGAAATCAAGGGGATGCCCATCAATTGGGGAATGGCTAAACAAGTTGTGGTATATGAATGTAATGGAATGCTATTGTGCTATAAGACATGAGGAGCAGGGGGCGCAGAGCGAAGATGGCGGCTGGTAAGCAGGAACTAGTATGAGCTCCGTACGGAGTCCCTCCAAAAACCTATAAAAAATGGCTTTGAACCAATTCTAGAACGGCAGAACCCACAAAACAGCAGAGGGAAGCAGGGCTCCAGCCCAGGACAGCCTGGATGGTCTCTGGGTGAGGTCTATCCCACACGGAGCTGGGAGCTGGGAGCTGGGAGCTGGGAGCTGGGAGCTGGGAGCTGGGAACGGAGTGGAGCAGAGCCCAGCCTGAGCAGTGTGGACCATCCAGACCAGGAGCCGGGCGGAGGGGGCCCTAGCGCCCTGAATCAGTGAGCTGCAGCAGTTACCAGACTCCTTAACTCACAAACAGCAAAGACTGCAGAGAAGGTTAGTGGGAAAAGCTGCAGGAGTAGAAAGAATCCACGGTTCCACTTCCAGCCCCGGGGGCAGTGGAGGTGGGGCAGCTACAGCTGTTGTTACTTCCGGCTCCAGGCCCACCTGGTGGGAGGAATTAAGTGGCGGATCAGAGCAGGAGTGCATGGCCTGCTGAAGATCTAAGCCCAGTCTGGGTTGGGGGTTGGGTAAGGAGCAGTGCTGGTGTGGCAGAGCTGGCACCTCCCCCCCAAACGTGGAACATAGAACTCTCTAGTCTGCAAGCAGTCATACCCCGCTGAAAAACTCAAAGGTCAAGTTAGTTGGCTGGGAATATGGCCAGGCAGCGAAAACGCACCGAGATTCAGTCTCAGACTTTGCAGTCTTTCTTTGCTGACAAAGAAGACCAAAACATACAGCCTAAAGAAGTCAATAAAGTGCAAGAGCTTACACCAACAGCCTCCAAGAAAGACATGAACTGATCCCAGGCCATGGAAGAGCTCAAAAAGGATTTGGAAAAGCAAGTTAGAAAAGTAGAGGAAAAATTGGGAAGAGAAATGAGAAGGATGCGAGAAAACCATGAAAAACAAGTCAATGACTTGCTAAAGGAGACCCAAAAAAATACTGAAAAATACACTGAAGAAAACAACACCTTAAAAAACAGACTAACTCAAATGGCAAAAGAGCTCCAAAAAGCCAATGAGGAGAAGAATGCCTTGAAAGGCAGAATTAGCCAAATGGAAAAGGAAGTCCAAAAGACCACTGAAGAAAATATTACTTTAAAAATTAGATTGGAGCAAGTGGAAGAGAGAGAGAGAGAGAGAGAGAGAGAGAGAGAGAGAGAGAGAGAAAGAGAGAGAGGGAGAGAGAGAGAGGGAGAGAGGGAGAGAGCAGACACAGGGTGAGTTGAAGATGAAGGGAAGATATCTAAAAGAAATAAAATCAAATTAAGGGATGAGAGAGGAACATACTGAGAGAGGGAGATAAGGAGAGATAGAATGGGATGGATTATCTCCCATAAAGGTGGCAAGAGGAAGAGGAGGGGAGGGGCGGATGAGGGGGGAATGAGTGAACATTACTCTCATCAGATTTGGCCTAAGGAGGGAATACCATACATACCCAATTGGGAATCTTACCCCACAGGAAAGAAGAGGGAAGAAGATAAAAATAAATGGGGGGATGATGGAGGGGAGGGCTGATGGGGGTGGAAGTAATCAAAAACAAACACTTTGGAAAGGGGACAGGGTCAAGGGAGAAAATTCACTAAAGGGGGATGGGTTGGGAAGGAGCAAAACATAGTTAGTCTTTCACAACATGAGTATTGTGGAAGGGTTATACATAATGATACACATGTGGCCTATGTTGAATTGCTTGACTTCTTAGGGAGGGTGGGTAGGAAGGGAAGAGGGGAGAGAATTTGGAACTCAAAGTTTTAAAAACAGATGTTCAAAAACAAACAAAAAAATAAGTTTTTGCATGCAACAAGAAAATAAGATACACAGGCAATGGGGCATAAAAATTTATCTTGCCCTACAAGAAAGGAAGGGAAAAGGGGATGGGAGGGGAGTGGGGTGACAGAGGGGAGCGCTGACTGGGGAACAGGGCAACCAGAATATATGCCATCTTGGAGTGGGGGGGAGGGTAGAAATGGGGAGAAAATTTGTAATCCAAACTCTTGTGAAAATCAATGCTGAAAACTAAATATGTTAAATTTTTAAAAAATATATAAAAAAATATTAAAAAAAAATAAACTCCCCACTTGGACTGAAAAAAAAAAAAGAAATGAGGAGCAGATGGACTTGATTACAACCTGGAAAGACTTATATGAACTGATGCTGAGTGAGGGGAGCAGAACCAGGAGATCATTTTACATGATTATAGACACACAGCATCTGTAAGGACTAACTTTGATAGACTTGGCTCCTCTCATCAATGCAAGGTTCAAAGACAGCTCCAAGACTCATTATGGAGAAAGCTATGCACATCCAGAGAAAGAATGATGGAGTCTGAATGCAGATTGAAGCAAACTATTTGCTCTCTTTTTTTTTCCTTCTTTTTTCGTTTTGTTTCTCTTTTCTCATGATTGATTCCATTGGTTAGAATTCTTCTTTACAACTGGACTATTACGTAAATAAGTTCAATGTGAAGGTGTATGTAGAATCTATATTGGATTACATGCCGTCTTGGGGGGAGGAGGGGAGGACAGGGAGGGAGAGAAAATTTGGAACCCAAAACCTTTTGGAACTGGGGATTGTAAACTAAAAATAAAAAATAAATTTATTTTAAAAAATAAAATAAAAAATAAAGAGAGATAAATAAAAATAAATAAATAGATAAATAATAAATAATAATAAATAATAATATATAATATATATATAATATATATTATATTATATATAATATATATATAATATATATAATATATATATATTATATATATAATATATATAATATATATATAATATAAAAAATAATAAATAAATAAATAAAGCAGATAAAAATAAACTCAGGAGAGTTTTTCTACCAATTCCCGCAGCCACACTGCTTTAGTACATCTTTGGAATTCTCCATCATGCCTCTGTGTGAGGTATCTTTTCTCTATCACCCTTTTCAGCTTCCTTTTGTGTGTCTTCCTCCATTAGATTAAGCTTTAGGGGGGCAGGAACTGTCTATTTTTATTTGTATCCCCAGAACTTAGCATAATTCCTGGCCCACACTTAATAAATGTTTGGTTGATTTTTTGACTGATTCATCCATACTCAAACATTCTACCATCCCAAGTATCTATTGCACTGGCCTGCCACCATTAGAGCTCATGAAAATCCTCTCAGCATCCACTGCTTCTTTAGATTCATTTAGAATTAGGGTAGTCATTAATTATTCAGCTTTCCCCATAATACTTAAGAGGACAATAAGTTCCAAAGTGTTTATAATTTAAATTAAGGCTTATCATGTAGCTGTGTAAGGAAGAGATAGAAAAGAATTTGAAAGAATTTCCCGTGCCTAATTATCATGTGTAATTGGATGGGGAGGGGCAGGGGAAGGAAAGCTGGGTTTGGAGTCCCAGAACCTGGATTCAAATACTCCCTCTGCCACACACCACTCATACAGCTTTGGGCAAGTGTTGTCCACACTCTGTGCCTATTTCCTTACAGGGAAAATGGGTTGGAAGGGTGTCATATTAGATGGTCTTCCAGCTTTAGAGCCAGAATCCTGTGATCTACACAGGCAGGAAATCACAGAAGTATAGTACTTATTTGGCACCTACCAGATACAGAGATACCACAGGAGAGAGTGAAAAGGTACAAAGTAGACAATAGAGTGTTGTTCCTGAATAGAAAAGGCTGACAAATGAGGTAATGAGTTTATCCAGCAGAGGCAGCCTCGGAATGATCAGAGATCCAAGTACCAAGTTACCAAGAGGGGCAGCTAGGTGGCTCAGTGAGCAGAGCACCGGCCCTGGCATCAGGAGGACCTGAGTTCAAATCTGGCCTCGAACACTTGACACATGTACTAGCTGTGTGACCTTGGGCAAGTCACTTAACCCCAATTGCCCTGCCAAAAAAAAAAACAAACAAGTTACCAAGACCTGGGCTCACATCCTACCTCTGGCACACACTGACTATGTGAGTCCAGCCAGGTTACATGTAACCCCAGGCAAATCTGTCATCAATAGGACTTGCAGGGCAGGGGCTGGCACACCTCTGGGTGAGCTCCCGCCACACATGAAGTTACAAGTCTGGTTGAAAAAAAAGGACCGCAGCAAAATGCCCATGTGACCAAGATTGAAATTTCATAAACTAAATTCAGGAATAGTGAGAGAACAGCATAAGGAGTGAGGGATAAAACTAATCTTTGAAGCTTGATTAAAAAATTGGAGTAATTATTTTCTTTTGACACTGTATGAATGAATCCCTTTTTATTTAGCCTGACAAAATGATGCTCGTGGGGTACATCTCTGACTGTTTCCAATTATGTGTGATGAATTTTTTTAAAAAATTCTCAAATCAAAACTAATGTTTTCGTTTTTGTAAAAACAAAAGTGTTCTTTTAAATAGCAGAGAATTCTAGCCCTACTCCCAGGCCCATGGCAGCTAGAAAGGAGACTATTGTCTTGAGACATGTTGGGCTACATGGACTCTGAGGCCTCTTCCAATTCTGACATTCTGACATGAAAGGACTGGCCAGAAAGGTTCTGCTATGCCCATTATGCCAGGAAGCATTACATTGGCACCAATGGATTCCAATGCCATACAATATTTATTAAGTGTCTACTGTGTGTAGGTCACTTTACAAGTTCTGAGAATATAAAGCCAAAAAATGAAATAATCTCTTCCCCTGGAAACCTGCCATTCTAGTGGAGCAAATGGCATGTACACAGGTAAGTAATGAATGACAAACTTTCTGAGGAGAGAAAGAGTAGGAACAACTGGGGAAAATAGAGATTTCACAAGTGAATAATTCCAGAATTAAGCCATGAAAGAAAATGGTATTCTCACAGGGAGAGATAAAAACGAAAGATTTTCCAGGCATAGGAAACAGCTTGTTCAAATGTGTAGAGGTGGGAAATGGAATGGCAATTTCAGGGAACAGTTTATGGTATAGTTGGGGCAAATGGCAGATTGACCAACTAGGTTCACCATCCCTCATTCATTTATGCGTGCATGCAAGGAATATCTTCCAATTATGTTCTATGAGCAATGCATTACACCTGCACCTTAGGAGATTCAGAGGTGAATACATTGAATAAGGTCTCCATGCTCAAGGTGCTTCCACTCTAGTGAGGATGATGGGAAAGGCAGGTGAGGGCAAGAGAAAGCATAACCTAAGGTTTTCTGGGAAATTTAATAAAAGAGAAACAAGCACCCTCTGTGGGAGTCCAGAACAGGAAGAGATTTCTCTTGGCAGAAGAAACTGGAAATGAGACAGAGGATTAGCAAGTTTGGTTGGAGAAGAGGAGGCAATAGTTTTAGGGATATGTGATCATAGATCAGGAACCTCAGAGGACATCTTGTCTCACCCTTACATTTTACAAATGGTGAAATTAAAATCTAGGAGGGTTAAGGGACTTACCCTAAGTCAGACAGGGAGTAAATATCAAGAGGTAGGTTTTCAGCTCCAGTCCTCTGACTCCAGAACCCAACCTTTCTCCACTGTGTCACTTTAAAAGGGTGCTACTTTATGGGAGACCTGGGAGGATGAGGATGGGGGCTTAGTCCCTGCAGAAGGTTGTTTGGATATTGAAAGAGGGGAGAGGAGGGGAAGTTGATAATGACAAAATAGTAACCTACTTTATAACTTTTCCTGGGTCTGGTCCTGCATCCAGGAAAAAAAGGAAAAATACCCATTAAATTGGCACTTGAATTTTCTCCTTCCTCTCCCTCTTTTTTTCTTATTTCTCCATTTTTTACTTCCTTCTCATCATTTAAGACCAAGTAACTAGAGACCCAGTCATTTTTGTTCATGCCACCAAGAGAACCAAATTCCTTGATTGTGGCTGAGAACGTACTGGGATCAGTAAGGGAACATCAAAGTGAGAATCACAATTGGGTAATTACTGTCACTGATCTGCCGTATGACCCCACAAACCTCCTGTTCTCGGCTAACAGAGATATCATTTAAGAACTCATTGTTAAATAATGTTTCTCATGAAGAAGAAAGATTGCCTTTCAGTTTCAGCCAGGGTTTTTCATCTGCTGGTTATTTATCCTGGTGAGACATTGGGGTACCTAAAAAGGAGGCTAATATGCAGGAGAGGGCAAGTCTCCAACCCAATGACCTTTGCACTGGTTTGACTTCCTTACTAGAATAATTCAGCTACTAATGGACTCAACAGTTTATGGAGGTGGAAGAGAGAACATGAAGAAAGCTTCCAAGGGCTGGAGTGGGGCTTTTCAAGCCTAGGGATGATTTAGGTTTGGGGTGAAAGAGACTGGGACTGGAACAAATGACCCCTGGAGGTCGCTTTCAGGACAGCAACGAAGCAAAAGTGATGTGGCTCTCTCCGGATGTCTCAGGGTCCTGAGATGAATACCTGTCAGGCTCCGGTGTCCTCTCTTAGAGGTCCACCTTAGAAGAAAGGGAAAGGCTCAGAGGATGTTCCTCAGCAAGGAGCTATCTGTGGCCAGCCTTGGGCGGAAGTCATCACTCAGCCCTTTGGCCAAATTCACTGTAAAACTGTAAGGTGCTGCAGCAAAACCAGATGAATGAGACTTCCTGGAGGACACACAATTTACAGAACCAGCCCTTTCCTGGTAACTTCTCTCCTTAACCTCATCCTCCATCCTGATGACAAGCTGTGGCCTCTGAGCCCAACCTTGTTCCCTCAATCACCGCTGTTTTGGGCTCATTCTCCATTAACAGAAGGAAACAGCACTGACTCCACCCATCCTCCAACTGTTTGCCCTCATGTCCTTCTGTTCACATCCGATAATCCTTGACCTTGGATCTCCCCCACCTTTTCTATTCCTCTCTGGAGTGGCATGATAGAATAGAGAGGTAGACTTGGAATGTGGAAGCCTTGAGTTCAAATCCTGCTTCAGACACCTAACAGCTATGTGACCCTGGGCAAGTCATTCAACTTCTGTCTGCCTCAGCTTCCTCCACTGTAAAAAGGGGATGATAAAAGTACCTTCCTCCAAGACTTTTTTTGACAATTAAATGAGACCATTTTGGTAACAGCACTTTCCAAACCTTAAAATGCTATGTAAGTATTAGCAATTATTTTTCCTATCAGCTAAATATTCTCCACTTCAAATTCCTCTTGCATAACCTCAGCTGAGCTCTCAACATCCCAGGCCATTCTTTCAGTCTTGTTTGATGATTCTCAATCACGCTCCTTGTACCATCTGTTTAAAACTGTCTCATCTTTTTCCCTTTCCATTGTCTTTTAATTTGTAGAAAATTACATTATTTCGTATTTTACTGAGGAAATTGAATCCCAATGTTCTGAACTCATTCTTTCTTCTCTACCTCAAAAATTTCTGTCCAACTTTACTCATCCTCTCCCCCTTTCTTCCAGTGTCTGTGAACAGGTGGCAGTGGATGGAATGCTGGATCCAGAGGAAGAAGACCTGAGTTCAAATCTATTCTTAGACACTTACTAGGTGTGTGATCCTGGGTAAGTCACTTATTCTCTGTCTGCCTTAGCTTCCTGAGCTGTAAAGCAGGGATAACAATAGCACTTACTTCGCAGGGTTGTTTTGAGGATCAAATGAGATCATATTTGCAAAGTGTTTAATACAGCTCCTGGTACGTAATAGGTGCTTAATAAATGTTTGCTCCTTTCCTCTCCCTCCTCTTCCCTGGCAAGACTAACTCCCACTTTTATGCTCCTGATCCCCACCATTCCCATCTCATCCAGGAGCCCCATCCCAGTTTTTGAATTGCAACATTTATTAAGTATCTACTATATGCCAGACACCATTCTAAGTGCCAGGGATACTAAGAGGCAAAAGACAGTCCCTGCCCTCTAGGAGCTTCCAATCTAATGTGGGAGACAACACACAAACAAATATATGAACAAGCTCTGTACAGGATAAATTAGAAATAACTAACAGAGGAAAGACATTAGGGTGAGGAGGATTGGGGAAAGATTTCTTATGGAAGATGGGATTTTAGCTGGGACTTAAAAGGAGCTAGGGAAGTCAGTGGTTGGAGCAGAGATGGGAAAATGTTCCAGGCATGGAGAACACCCAGAGAAAATCCTCAGAGCAGAGAGATGAAGTATCTTGTTAAAGTATCAGCCAGAAAACCAGTGTCACTGGATTGAAGATTGCATGCTGGGGAGTGAGGTGTAAGAAGACTGGAAAGGTAAGAGTGAAGTGTTTTGAATGCCAAAGAGAGGTTTCTGTATTTGGCCCTTGAGACAATAGAAAGCCACTGGAGTTTATTGAGTAAGGGGATGACATGAATGGATGTGAAACTTAGGAAAATCACTTTGGTGGCTGAATGGAGGGTGGACTAGAGTGAAGAGAGACTGGAGGTATGCAGACCCATCAGCAGACTTTTGCAGCAGCCCAAGCATGAGGTGATGAGGGTCTGTACCAAGAGAGTGTCAGCGTCAGAGGAGAGAAGGGGGCATGTTCAAGAGATGCTACACAGGTGAAGTTGACAGGCCTTGGTACCATATTGGATGGGGGAGGGTGAGAGAGAGTGAAGAATCAAAAATGACCCAAACATCCAGGGAAGTAGAAGGAAGGCTCTGGAGATAGGTGGAAAAAAGAATAGAGGTAAATGTATAGCCTCAAATTCATGTTTCAAGTCTCATATGTTGAGGATAAGAAGTTTTGTCCAGTAATCAACCACAATAACTAATCAAGGGAGCTATCCAAAAGAAGTCAAAAGACCATGGGATTTTTGTGTAACCTGAAAAGAATATGCTGATTGTGTTTCTACCAATATCGTGTAACAATTATGTGTGTACAAAGTGAAAGCTGGTCTTTTCCCTAAGGGAGAAAGGGCTCAAAGAGTACATTTCTACTCTCCAGATTACCAGATAGAAGAAAGTAGCCCTTGAAGGAATGGAAGAAATGTTTCCAGGGGATGAGACAGGCAGTAACTGTCGTGTAGATGGGCTGTCATCTGTAGGAAAGATTCTCGCTTGACCCCAGAAGGCAGAGGAGGAGCAGCGGGTGCAAGTTATATAGAGACAAGGTTACTCTTGACTAAAGGACAAAAATAAACATGCAAACAACTGGAGTTATTCCAAAATGAGGAAGTGCTGCCTTCGAAATGGTAGCTTCTGTTCACTAGAAAGCTTCAAGCAACAGCTCATTCACCACCCATTGAGGATGGTATGGAGCGGGCTCCTACTCAAACACCGGTAGGTCTAGAGGCCTCTGGGGTCCCAGCCATCTCTGAAATTCTGAGATTTTATGGACAGGTCCATTGCATAGGTAAGAATAAATCATTTCACAGAAATGTTGGCAGAGGAAGACGCCCTGCATATAACATACAACACACAGCTTCCACCAACAAGGACTGGTGAGGAGAAACTTACCGACCCTACTAAGTACTTGTGTTGTGGCCATAAAGCCGCCTTGCTCTAAAGCTCTCTTCATCTGCCGGTGGGGTGACCTTCTTCAGGGCCAGAGGACTCCCTTTCTGATATTTCCCATTAACTGATTAAAGAGACCTTTACCAGGGTGCTTAATGAAGGCATCTGGGTTGATTAGGATGTTGTCAGCCGGGAGGTCGCCCACACAGCTATAGCTCTGCCTGTCTCTTCCCGCTGATCCTGGGCATGCTTTGCTAAAAGCAGAGCTCTCTACCTCTTTATCCTTTCCTCTCCCACCTATCAGCTTTTTTGCCCAAGTGTGCCTCCCACCTAGGTGATCCAGTGGAGGAAAAGGAGAGCAAGCATGCCCTAGGTTCTCAGGACCCAAAGACATTGCTGTCTGATGAGATGCCTCAATCTCATCAGTTAGGATTTGAATATAGCCATGGAAAGTATCTAAGTAAAAAGAGCTCTACTTCCACAGAGCAAATGGAATCAGATGTCAGTAAATGAACCTGAGATTGGGGAGGGTTTGTGGAGAAGGGGCAGCTTGGGAGAAAATGGATAGCCCTGAAGATTTGAATTGTTGAGACAGTTTTGAGAGCCGGATGTGGAGTGAGAACTTGGGGCTGAACCAACTATCTCTGTCCAAGCCGGATGAATAAACTCATGCAGCCTCTCTTGGATGACAAATGAGAAAGAAGGACTACACAATCTCTAAAGTGCCTTTCAGCTCTAGAGTTTATGAAATCTGAATTCTGCAATCTAGAGAACTCTGAATATCATGACCAGATAGGTTTGTTTTACAAATACTGGGCAAGTAGCAACAACTGTACAAACCCTGAGGGTGTTCAGGGAGGCCCAACCAACCAAAAGAAAGCCAGACGCTGTCACAAGATCATAGATTTAGAGCTGAAAAAGACCCTGATGTGTCTGGTCCAATTCCTCCATTTCATGAATGAGAATGGAAGCCTTGTCCAAGGTTACAGAGGTAGTTTGTGGAAGAGGAAAGACTTTAACCGAGATCCTTTAGCTCTAAATGAATGCTCCACATTGCCTTAAAATCCCAGCCCATTTCATGAGCATAGGAGATAAGGGGAGCTGTCCATGCTGCTAAGAAATCATGGAGTCTCTGTCCAAGCAATATCTCCCCTGAAAGCAATGAAGAAATACTGCATAAAAATCAGCAGCAGAGACAGGTATGATGCTGGGCACCTGCTGATCTGAGTTACTTGTCAGGATATGGATGGGAGACGTTCTTTTAGCCTGATTCCTCTACTGGTTACAAGGCTATAGAAATAACTCTACCTTCCCTCATTATTGTCTCAATGTTATACTTTATCCAGTTGTGTGCATTTGTTTATGTCCCCTCCCATTTTCTGTGGCTTGCTTATCTTGTTTTGTTTTGTTTGTAAATAGTATTTTTTCCAATTGCATGTAAAGATAGTTTTCAACATTCATTTTTTACGAGATTTTGAGTTTCAAATTTTTTCTTCCTTCCTCCCATGCCCCTCCACAAGACAGCAAGCAATCTGATATAGGTTGTACATGTGTAATACTGCAAACATATTTCCACAGTAGTCATGTTATGAAAGAAAAAACAGAACAAAAGGGAAAAGCACCCCCCCAAAAAGAGAAAAAAGTGAAAATAGTATGCTTCAATCTGCATTCAGACTCTAGAGTTCATTCTTTCTCTGGCCGTAGTTAGCATTTTCCATCAGGAGTCTTTTGGAATTGTCTTGCATCATCGTATAGTTAATCCAGTTAATCCAGTTAATCCAGTTAATCATCATACTATGTTGTGGTTGCTATGTATAATGTTCTTGTTCTGCTCATTTCACTCAGCATCAGTTCATGTAAGTCTTTCCATACCTGCTCACCATTTCTTATGGAGCAACAGTATTCCATTGCATTCATATACCACAACTTGTTCAGCCATTCCTCAATTGATAAGCAACCCCTCAATTTCCAATTCTTTGCTACCAGAAAAAGAGCTGCTACAAATATTTTTGTACATACAGATCTTTCCTCCTTTTTATGATCTCTTTCGGATACAAACCTAGTAGTGGTATTGCTGGATCAAAGAGTATGTGCAGTTTGATTGCCCTTTGGACACAATTCCACATTACTCTCCAGAATGGTTGGATCAGTTCACTCACTCTATCAACAATGCATTAGTGTCCCAATTTTCCTGTATCTTCTCCAACACTTATCATTTTCCTTTTCTTTCATATTAGCCAACCTGATATGTGTGAGGTGGTGAGTTGTTTTGATTTGCCTTTCTCTAATCAATAGTGATTTTGAGCATTTTTTCATATGATTGTTTCATATGACTTTAATTTCTTCATCTGAAAACTGTTTGTTTGTATCCTTTGGCCATTTATCAATTGGGGAAAGACTTGTATTCCTACAATTTTGACACAGTTCTCTATATATTTGAGAAATTAGGCCTTTATTAGAAACACTGGCTATAAAAATCATTTCCTATCTTTCTTCTTTCCTCCTAATTTTGGTTGAGTTGGTTTTGTTTGTGCAAAAACTTTTTTAATTAATGTAATCAAAATTATACATTTTACATTTAATAATGTTCTCTATCTCTTATTTGGTCATAAATTCTTCCCTTCTCCATAGATCTGACAGGTAAACTATTCCTTAGTCTCCTAATTTGCTTATGACATCGATGACCCTTTATGGCTAAATCAAGTACCCATTTTGACCTTATCTTGGTTTGTGATGTGAGATGTTGGCATGAGAGGTTTACCTTGTTTGTTTTCCCTGGAGAGCAAAGAACTCTGGGTGCACATTCATTAGTCTTCATTTATCTGTGGGAAGAGTGGGGAACCAGCTTGGACTAGTTAAATTGCTAAGGGAGAATGCCCTCAGTGATCATACTCTCCTTAATTAGCTATGTGTCCGAATTTATGTGTCTCTGCAACTCTTCCTCTTCCTGCTGTTAAGGAAGAAAACACCACGGGACAAGCATAGCCCCTCGCAGGTGATTCCTCATCTCTCCCATTTTATTAGAAAAGCTTGGACTGCCTTAGGGTCAGCATTGTTAAAGGGCTAGTTGATATTTAACCTACTGAGCAGCTAATGCAATGTTTTAATGATGTTCTCTAATCAAATGAAACTTGAAGATGTAAAAAGAAAGAAAAACACTGCACCTGAGGACAAAGGAGGTTACATCTATTCCCACAGTCGCATTTATTAAATCTATGGCCATCCTATCTGGAGGTGTAGAGCAGAGAAAGGTGAGTGCACCCCTAGGGAGTCAAAAGCACCACAGGCAAGCATCTGCCAGAGATGTGTATATTTCCTTCGAGAGAAATTGAGAGAAATTCCAGCACTAGAGAAGGGATATACCCAAGTACTGTTAGTCATGGGAACTCTGAAACTGGTCTGCTCTTAGAACCAACTCGAGCTAAAGGGGGCATGTGAATGACCCCCAATCACCAAGTCAGCAAATATCATCCTAACCCCTCTGCTCCTTTATCCCTTACCTCCCCCCCCAAAAAAGAAAGAATAATAGTAAATGTGGGTCTTCTGTGTGTGTTGAAGTAGGGTGTTCCTTAGAGAAGGGCGATAGTCTTGTTTTCTACCTAGAACAGGCTGTCAATGTCTTAATACCTTTTGTCCTTGCTATTAACAACAACATAGCACTTTAAGGTTTGTGAAGTACATTACAATGTTAACTCATTTTATCTTCACAACAACCCTGAGTAATAGGTGCTTTTATACAGATGGGGAAACTGAGGTAAAAAAAGATTCAGTGACTTACCCAAGGGCACACAGCTAGTTAGAAGTAGTAAGTAAGATTTGAGTCAGGTCTTTCTGATGCCAGGCCAAGTATTATGTCTACTGCACCGCTGTTTCAACAATTCAGCTAGCAACTGCTGTGGGGGTGAAAGAGCAACACAAGCCCAACAACAATAACACTGCCAGCACAGGTTCTTTTGATCTGCTTTACTAAGGAAAGCAACGTTAAGGGGCATATACATATATCATTCACTTAGTTCAGGGGGAAAAGCCAGCACCCTGAACTTCAGAGCAAATACAATCAAATTACAAAGATGCATTTATAAACAGACCAAATACAATTCATAGTTACCAAGAAATCATCAACATCTGAGTTCAGGCGCCGGGAAGCTCATAACAACGGCTAGCCCACAGTCACTCGCCACTCCTGCTGTGGCTCAGAGCCCCAAAGGAGAATGCCAGCCTCTGGGTTTATATATCTTATTCAGAGTCAAAGGTGAGTAGCACATACGACTCACCCACGTGACCTAAAAGCATCACAAAAATGCAACTTAAACTTACATGGTCTAAAAGCCTCTGATGTCACAAACACGTCACTCAAACCCATGTAAACTAGGCTTTCCCTTCAGGCAACGAGGTCATCCAGGACACCTAATTTAATCAAGGAAACAGAGGCCAAATCTGTAAGGGCACTTGATTGAATAAGTGTTAAAAGCCCTCCTTAATTACCAATACAACCACCTAAGCTTTCTCCCAGAAAGCAGTGGCAAGAGGGGAAAGATACTTCCTCTGTCACTTTCTCTAACACTTTCGAAAAATATGACCCTGAAAATGCAACTTAGCCTCCAAGTACTGTCAATAGCACGTACTTAGAGACTCTGCCCCAAATATTCACATGGACTGTTTGTGCCCAACTTGTGGTAGAGCATTCCGAGTCTCATCAGCCACAGTCAGACACACTGAAACTAGTCTCTAGCACAGTGGTGTCATTTTGGTCCTCCTCGAGAATGAAGGACAACAACCAACCAATAATTATTAATCTTCTAAACTATAGACAGGTTGTGATTTCCTTTTAGTGGAGGCATTTTTGCATTGGGTAGTGGATTGAGCTCTAGATTTGGAGTCAGGAACACCTATATTCAAATCCTGGACTCAGATATTTACTAGCTGTACGACCCCAGCAAATCACTGACATATCTCTACTTCTGTAAGTAAATTTGTGTCTATGTCTTGTTCATACTTAGCCATTTGCATGGTGTCCCCTCAAAAGGCTGTGTACTCCTTGACAGTGGGGATTGCCTTTTGCTCTACTTTGTATCCCCAGTGTTTGACACAACATCTGGCTCATAGTAGGTGCTTAATAAGTGGTTATTGACTGACATGGCACTAAGCTTGTTTCTTCCTATGTGGTCACATGGTACAAAGACAGCCAGCGAGTTCTCTGGTCAGACTGGGTCAGCCTAGATGTAGTGATCCCTCCCTTATCAGGAGCCCAAGGCTCCAGTGAGTAGGGCAGAAAGCACCCACAGGACAGAGGGAAGAATGGTGAGAATAGGAAAGGAACTGTCCAAGGATTGTTTGCCTGGGACAAGATAGACTGGGTTGAGGCAAAATCCAGATGAGATCCAGAGACGGTCTAGATAAGATTAGCATAGAAGGAGAAACGGGGCATGTTCTTCCTTGGATGTTTTGCCAAGGAACTGGGTATGGCAAAATTATGGAAATTTTAGGATTAGATTATTACATTTCATAAAGTCTTCAATTGAATTGCTTTGTTTTATTTTATTTTTCGCCTTTATTCCATAGGAAAGTTCTTTTTAAAAAAAAATTTATCATGGTTGGAGTAGGGAAGAAGGACTTGCCCATACCATGGGCCAAAGAGACTGGGTTGTTCTGAGTGCCTCTAGACCCAGGTTAGATGGGGTGGCAACAACAAGGAGTCTCAGCTCCTCCCTGGCCCCCTGAACTCCCATGGTTCTCTGATATCTTCAGGATCAAACAAAACCTTCCCTGTTTGACACTAAAGCTCCTTCCATCTGGACCTCTTCCTACCTTAATCTTTGCTCCACCCCCACCCCACCCCCACGTATTCCATGATACATGTAAACTTGCAGGCTTGAAATGACTCAAACGCGGCACTCCATCTCCCGACTCATTGGCTGCCCCACACGCTCAGAACGCTTTCTCCCCTCACCTCCATCTATTCACTTGCCTGGCAACCTCACCTTCTGAAGGAACCTCTCCCTCAGCCGCTGGTCCCTTCCTTCTTAGATTTCCTTTCATTTGCTGTTTATATCCTCTATACGTCTAGTTATTTACGTGTTGTCTTCCCCATCAGAATGGGAGCTCCTTTAGAAAACGAACAGAATTTGGTTTGTTTTGTTTTGTATCTATCTATCTCCAGGGATACCTCACTCCCTCACTCTAAGTAAGTATATGAAAAGGCCTTAGCCTAAAAGGGCCAGGGTCTCCCATTGCATCCTGAATCATCTCCAGTCGTCCTGATGAATATCTGGTCACTGGATCGAGACGGCTCTGGAGGAGAAAGTGAGGCTGGTGACCTTGCCCAGCCCTCCCTCACTCAAATCGAAGTCAACTGCGAGTCGTGTCATTTCCCTGATGCCATGGTCCTCTTCAAAAGTGAAGGACAAACACAACAACAACACAACAATAACAAGAAGCTTGGTACATAGAAAGTGGAAGTGCTCATTGACTGACTCACTAACTCTTATGTCATCCTCTTAGCATGGAGACCCTCAGGTGGAATAATTCAGGACTTGTTTTTTAGGCTTCTTTTCTCCCTCAGAATTTCCTGCCACTCTCTTTCCTCCTCCCTTGATGCTCATAACCTATGCAGATGGATAGCTTCTTAGAGGTCCTCTCATAGAACCTCCTCATTTTACAAATAAGAATACTGAAGCCTAGGGAGGGAAAAGGACTTGTCCAAGGTCGCTTGCATAGTAAATGCCAGTCAGGTCCTTGGACTCTTCCTGCTGTACCTGATGCTTTGGCCCTGTATCTACCCATGTTTGGAGATTGAGCTAGCAGGCACTCCAGCAGCTACTTTTTCTCAGTCATTTCTAGAGTCCAGACAATAGAATCAATCAGCCGTGTAATTCATCCAGATTGGCAACTCAACTTGGGGAGGCTGAGAACATTCATCAGCCTGCTTTTCTTTCTCTCATTTTTTATTATGATATATGGTCTTGGTCAGTTTTCTAAAGCTAACCATGGACAGAGACACAGATAATAGGATAAGATAATCACAGAATCAGTCTCTAGTGGAAGATATATCCAATCCATCTTGTACACCACCACCGCCACCACCATCATCATCATGAGCACTTATGTAGCTCTTTAGGGTTTATAAAGAATTTTACGATGTGATCTCATTTTATCCTCACTACAAACCTGGGAAATGGGTGCTATAATTATCACTATTTTGAAGATGAAAAACTGAGGTTGAGAGATGTTAAGTGATTTGCCCAGGGTCACAAGCTAGTCTTAGGTGAGATTTGAACTCAGTTTTTCCTGATTTCAGTTCATTACTCACTATAGCACCTGGCAACCCTATAAAAACTTCCTGCGATAGAGAATTCATTCTTCTCAAGTATCCATTTTTAATGGCTTTCATTATTAAGAAGTTGGTCTCTTGCTTTGTGCTTAGATCTGCTTCTTCTACCCATTGCCTCCATTTCTGCCCTCCAAAGTCAAGGAGAACAATTCTATTTTTATTTCTATTAGGGAAGCCTTCAAAAGTTTGAAAAGAAAAATCATATCCTCCTTCAGGCAAAACATCTCATTATCTTTAGTGGATTTTTTATGACATTGTCCTTAGCACTGTCATCATCTGAAAGTTCTATGGCTTGGCTTGTCCTCATGATCTCACCAATGTCCATATTCCCTCTGATGAAGTGGATGACAAGTCATCAAGACAAAAAGCATTTATTAAGTGCCTACTATATTCTAGTCACTGGGCTAAGTGCATACACATTTTCCCATCCTATACCCTTCTTGTTTATGGCTTCCACAAATCCACAGAATGGAACAGGAGGCTTCCTTTAGGACTTTCACAATTTTGGAGGGACCAGTCCAGTGCAGATTGTTCATAGGTTATTTAGCTCTGGCCTTCTACCTCTTTTTTCTAATCACAGATTTCTTCAACTTCTTTCATGAAGGTCATTATAGTTAATATGTCCCTCCATGGCCTGAGCTACTTGCTATCTTGAATGGGATCCTTTATGAATGTCATGTTCCCTGGCGTAGAACCCTATGATGTCAGCAGAAGAATAATCAAGTCCTCAAAAAGGTTTACTATTTCATTAGTAGGACAACTAGGAGGCATAGTGGATAGAGTGCCAGGTCTAAAGTCAGGAAGACTCATTGTCCTGAGTTCAAATCTGGCATCAGACACTTACCAGCTGTGTGACCCCAAGAAAGTCATTTAACTCTTTTTTCCTCAGTTTCCTCATCTGTAAAATGAGCCAGAGAAGGAAGTGGCAAACCACTCCAGTACCTCTGCCAAGAAAACCCCAAATGGGGTCATGAAGAGTCATATACAACCGAGAAATGACTGAACAGCAACAACAAATGGGCCTACTATGGGCCAGGCTCTGTGATAATCACTGGAGATACAAATAAAGGAAAGCAGAATCATCCCTAGTCTCTAATGAGGGAAGACAACACAAAGGAGAGCTGGAAAGGAGGGCATAAGGGAACCCTTGGGGAGAGGAAAACAACAAGGTCACTGAGGAGGTGGAGCTGTCCAGGGAGAGAGGGAGCTCACAGTCAAATGAGCATGGCTGGGCCCCCTCAAGCAATGCCAGTCCAGGCCAGGGACTCGCCAGTTAGACTGTCAAGGACAGACATCCTGATGTGATTCTCACTTAGGTGGCTCTGTAGGATTCCTGGGCTGGCTTCAGTCAGCAAAATGCCACCTACAAATAGAAAAATCTATAGGACATCATCAAAAAACATTCTTTCTTCTATTTTAGCTCCATAGTGACCTTCCTATATGGGATGACATTCTTTGATGATCTAACATCATTGGTAAGCCTGGGCCTCTCTTTTTACCATGCTGAATAAACAGAGGATCAATGAACAAAGTTAGTCGTTCACTATGTAGCATGGCATCTTGGATGTGTACATTAGGTGCTTGATAAATGATTGTTGAAACAAATTCCATTGAAAATCTGTGTTCAAGTCTAGGCTTTGCAACTTCCTGGTTACCTGTCTTGGGTCATTACTTCTCACTGAGCCTCCGTCGCTTCATATGTAAAAAGGAATAATTGTGTCCTTGGCCAACTCCTACTCTGATGCTTCAAAGCAGTAGGGGGTCATTGATGGTCTCAGAGAAGTGATAATGCTAGGACCCAATATCCAGCAGGGTCTTCTAAAATGGAAACATGTCTGGGGTGGGATGGGTGACAGATGGATGGGCTGGTCATTCAAAGACCAGTCTTGTTCTGAGATGTTCATGAATATATGATTGGCCACCAGGTGGTGAGCTTTTCTAGCCCCAAGAACTCATGAAGACTATCTCCTGAGATATAGAGGCTATGAGGTAAATCACTGAGAAAAGTCCCCATACCGAGGAACCCCCAGGTCGTTGAAGATCTAAAGCAGAGTACTTAACTACCCATCTCCCAGGGTTGTGGCAAGGAAAACATGGTGTAGAGTGCACTGGGATGGGTAATAAAGGCATTGTGCAAGAGTGAATATAGCACTGGAAAACCCGAATTCAAATTCTCTCTCAGACACTTCCTAGCTATGTGGCCCTATATAAGCCACTTAATAGTAGCTAGTAGTAACAATAGCTAAAATTCATATATTTCATGCTATGTGCTAAATGTTTTTAATTTGATCCTCCTGAGATGTAGGTCCTATTATTATCCTCATTTATCCCCATTATCCCCAGATGAGGAAACGAGTCAAACAGTGGTTAAGTGCCTTGCCTAGAAGAACACAGCTAGAAGTATCTGATGTCAGAGTTGAACTCAGGTCTTCCTGACTCCAGGTCGAGCACTCTATATACTGTGCCATCTATTTGTGGTTCATTTCCTGCCCCCCCATAGATGAAGTTGGACCCATCTAGAGACTGTCATAGCTCTAAACTCATGGTACTACGATGTTGAGATATTTTTCTTCTTTGCTTGTCCCTGGTGGACTTAAAAGTTCATCTTTTTTCATTTGATTTGCATGATGAATGAGAAGTGTGCCAGAGAAAAATTGAATGTGAAGGTGGAGATTCTGTTTCTGAATCCCATGTCATCCTGGACAAGGCAATTTTCCTTTTGAGGCCTCAGTTTCCACCTCTGCCAAATGAAGAACTTGGACCAAATGACCTTTAAAGTACTTTTCAAAGCCAGGTCTAGGATCCTTGGATCTCATGGAATCCTTGGATCTTATCACTCCCATAATTTTCACCATTTCTGGGTGCTCCTCCTATTATCCCTAGGACTTATGCTTTTAAAAGAGCCAAAGATAAGAGACCTTCATCTCCTTATCTCATACTGGTTTTAGCCACTTGGGTTTTCTCCTGTTAAGTTATTCCTACTCTCCTTGCTCCTAGAGATAGCCATTCCCATTCTGTTGCTGTGGATATGGTAACCAGAAGGACCATCTGGGAGTATGAGACTTCTCTGCCTAGAGAAAGCTCTGATCCCCATCACTGAGTGCATCACCTTCAGCACTTCATCTTCCCCCCAGTACTAAAATCAAATGTGAAATCTAGTCCTCTGCCACTCGGAGGACTGGTGCTCTATCGGTATCAATGCAGGAACATTTTTAATACCAGGGCAGTATGAACCAGTTGAGAAATACAATGATTCTGTCAGTGTCAGGGGACCAGCTATATGTTTTCTATATGAGGCCTTTAAAAAAAAGATGAAGAAAAAATAACTGTGCACCCTTTCGACCAAAAGGAACAGGCGTGTGACTCATGGTTCAGCTCATCCATTAGCAGGAGTTAGAGAGGAACAAGCCTTAATGAAATCA
This sequence comes from Trichosurus vulpecula, assembly GCF_011100635.1. Taxonomy (NCBI): domain Eukaryota; kingdom Metazoa; phylum Chordata; class Mammalia; order Diprotodontia; family Phalangeridae; genus Trichosurus; species Trichosurus vulpecula. Next base: position 432,379,323 of record NC_050576.1, on the reverse strand, counting down.
GAATAATGCAGTCATTAAGTGGAACAGCGAGAGGCAGGCAGCTGGGGGGGGGGATATTGGAGGGTGGCTTGGAGGTGGGGTTGTGGGGGTGACACACTGGCCGGAAGGTATTCTTGCTGGAAAGAACATTAGAGAGAACTCAGATGATGAATAGTGGAAAGATTCTTGTTCTAAGCTCCCTCTTACCCCACCCCCAAAAGAAACCCACCCATAACCAAACAACCATCAGTGATTATGGGCTGTTTGTGGACAAATTCCAAAATAAACATTCTTGCCCTTAAGGCTGTTCATAAGCCTGACCACCAGCTTAAGTATATTCATTATTTTAATGCCCAGGTGACAGGATGCAAGGTTTAGGGCCCCACCACCCAACTCCCTCCAAAAAGGGTCTGCCTGGGACTTGTCTTGGGAAACAAAAATGTCTCTGGAATGTTTTTCTTCATTCACCCCTCCCAGAAAAGACTGCAAGAAATCCAACATCAAGATCCCAGAAATGAATCTTTCAAACCAAGCATTAACAGGAGATGAGGAATTTTCTCAGCAACTCACTGAGATCATTTGCTGAGGAAGGGAAAAGGAAGATTTTCTTAGGTTTGGAAAGAAAATGGAAAAATCCAGTCAAGTTCTCCAAAGAAAGCAGTCACTCTCGTTTCAGATAAAGACAGAAAATGAAGTAGATGAGAGAGACAGAGACAGAGAGATAAAGAAATATGGAGAAAGGACATGGATAATCCAATTGGAGTTCAGTTAAATCCATTCTGTTAATCTAGTTCTCTCTTCTCAAAAAGGGAGCAGAGAAGATGCCACCCATTTGTTTGCCTAAAGCACATGGGTGCTTAACCCTTTTTGTGTCCTGGATGCCTTGGGTAGTGGTCTGATAAAACCTGTGGCCCCTTTTTAGAATAATACTAAGGTGGAGGATTACAAAAGAGACTGATTATACTGAAATGCAGTTCTCAAAATATTTTGTAAAACAAATCCACAGACAGGCCCCCACCTCCCAGTTAAAACCCTAGCTGAAGAAGCAAGTTGCAGGAGAAAAGAGCAAGAGGTAGCCTGTGCCAGGAAAGCTGGACCAGCTCTGTCGCTTTACCCCCCATTGTCCAGCCCTGACCATCCTCCTTTTCTATCTGTGTCCCCAGCACTTAGCACAGAGCTTGGCACATAAGAAGTAACTAATAATTGCTTATTCATTCCTTCATTTAAAAGGAGCCCTTTGCAGTAAAAAGAGGTATTTTGGACAAATTTTGCATAAGGGAAAACTACCATAAATGAGGCAGAGGAGATGTATGAATATGTAGTCCTTTCTAGGCAAGGGAGGGGGTTGATGGGAAATGGAACTTTTGCCAACTGGAAGGAGAGAGTGCAGGGTAATAGAAGGTGATGCCAGGGACTGAAAGGCCCCCAAATGACAAAGCTCTGGGAGCGCCCTTGTGGAAAGGCAGCATTGAAGGGAATTAGGAGGAAAGGCTGCCACTTTCCTGAAAGGAATATAATCATGAAGAGTTGGAGCCTTGGCATCCAAGTGGCTCCATTTATCTTTAAGTCTGGTTTATTTGTTTTTTGTACTTTTATAATGGCTTTTGTCTCCCAATAAAGATTAACTGATTTTTCATGGAATTCTGAATGAATGCCTGCTATCCTTAAGGACTTACACTTTGTCTGGGGAGGGGGACAGGGTGAGAATGGAAAGGGAAAGTGGAACCTCAGGACAAGTAAAGGAGGTTTAACTGCAGCCTCTACTGAAGCTTCCTCTCTCTGGGGACAAGGAGAGAGGTTTCAAATAAATAGGTGTGTGAAAACTCTCAGGCATTATGGTAAAAGCTGGGGACACAAATACAAAATCAAGATTGACTCTGACCTCGAAAAGCTTACATTCTAGTGAGGTAGACAACACAATAAGGCTGTGGTAGCCAGAAAAGGGAATTATGCTATGGGAAATCACAAGGGTGGTGGTGAGCAGAAAATAGAACTTTATTAATACACCTTTCCCAAGAAATGGTGATTTGACTACAGTTCTCTGAGAAGAGGAGAAAATAGAGGGAAGGGAGGAAGGGGGCAGAAAATGGCCAGAAGTTAGGATAGGGTGTAATGGATAGAGAGCTGGCCTCACAGTGTGGAAGACCTGGATTCAAGTCTTGCCACAACAGCAGCGGTGGCAGCAGTGACAGTTTTATACACTGTTTTAAGGCTTACCAAACAATTTTTAATTAGGACATTGTTTTTATCCTCACAACCACCTTGGGAAGGATTATGATCTTAATTTTATAGATGAAGGAAACTGAGGCAGGCAGAGGTTAAGTGATTTGCTGGGGTCACACAGCTGGTAAGTGTCTGAGGTTGGATTCAAACTCAGGTCTCCACTGAGTCTTCTAGTGCCATGCATTCTAGCCATCTGACCCAAAACAAATCTCAAACTCTGCTGCACAACAAGTACTTATCTTCATAGGTGGCGAGTTTCCTCATTTGGAAGTCCCTACCTGAATGAAATTACAATTTCATCAATTAAAAAAATAGAAAGATACTGTGAACAATGCCTCCTGTTCTACATCATCAGTGGGTGAAGGAAGAGGGAGGAAAACCAGGGTCTTTTGACTCCTAGATTCATGTGGTTATAGAAGCTTGGTGTCACTCTTCTCCCATCCATGCTTTTTTTTTGCCTTGAATGCTTTTATCTCCCACTTCTTTGATCACAGTGAAGCCAAATGATAGAAATAATAGAAATGGACATTTCATCAGTCCTGAAGTTACCTGCCTAATAAGCTTTAGCAGGTACTTTCTAGGGTGTTAGTTATGATTCACAGAAAGCTATTCTCAGGAACTTTGCTACCTCTATTGCTTTTACCTAATTCCCTCTCTGGCAGTCTGAACATAAAACAAATTCAATATCTATGTGGACAGTTACCTTGCCACTAACTTGCACATCCTACAGCATCTGCCTCAAAGCTGGGAACCAGCTCATTAGACTCACCTTCTAAAAGGTGCCCGATTTGGAGAGATAGGGGGTAAAGATGATGGGATATTGATTTTTATATTGTCACTGAAAAGCAGTCCTCTTATACTGGCTGCTATGGCTATGATGGCTTTTAAGACCAACATCAAAGGACTTGTTAGAAGATGAGTCTCCCATCTAAGGGGATATTTCATTTTTCCAGAGAGTGTCCATTAGAAAATACTGAAACCATTGAATCTTTGGAGTTGGAAGGAATTTTAGTCTTACCTCCTGCCCCACCCAGTGGTCCCTGTTATAGCATCCTTGATGGGTGGGCCTTCAGAGTCTCTGGTAATGGGGCACTCATGAGCTCATAAGACAGACCACTCCATTTCCCAATAACTCTATTATTGTTGTTCATTATTATTGTTATTATTATACCAGGCTGAAATCTGTGCCCCTCTGACCCCCAATCATTGGTTTTACTTTTGTACTACATCCTCAGCCTGCTTATTACAGACTAGGTATCTATGTATGAGCAGCACAGGATGTCTATTCCTTCTACCAGCTAGGTAGAGGATAGATAGATAGATAGATAGATAGATAGACAGACAGATAGATGGATAGATGGATGGATGGATAAATGATAGATAGATAGGAGAAAGAGAGAGAGAAAGAGGGAGAGAGAGAGAAAGAAAGAAAGAAGGAAGGAAGGAAGGAAGGAAGGAAGGAAGGAAGGAAGGAAGGAAGGAAGAATTATATAGATAGAATGCCGGACTTGGAATCTAGAAGCCCTGAGTTTGGATCTAGCCTCAGACATTTACTATGTGACCCTAGACAAATCACTTAACCCTGTTTGCCTCAGTTTCTTCATCTGTAAAATGTATTAGAGAAGGAAATGACAAACCACTCTGGTTTGTCTTGGTTGCCAAGAAAACTCCAAATAGGGTCACAAAGAGTCAGACACAAATGAAAACATCTGAACAACAACCTCTCAGGATTGTTATTTGGATCCAATGAGATAATACAGGGTGTTCCTAAAGTCTGGGCACATAGACAAAAATGCATATTTTCAAGAAATGAAATGATTGAAATTTTCAACAACATTTTATTTAATTGGAATATTAACAAATAACATCTTCAACTTCAAATAACATTACATGATTTCGTATTCATATTCCAAGAGTGAATGTGCTAAAATTGACAGCAATTGTGGAGTTATCGAGTTATTGCACCGAGTTCACATGAATCTTGCAAAGCACATCAATCTTTGCGTCACAAATGATGGAAATCATATTGAAGATGTAAGCTCCTTGAGTGCAGGAACTGGTTTTGCCTTTCATGGGGGTTCAAACAGAAGAGGTGAATGAGAATCTTCCAAGACTAGGACAGCTGGGGCAAGGGTGGGGGTTGGGGGAGAGGGGAAAACAGTTTTCTCTACTCAGTCAAGCCACTCAGTGAGGTAGAGAGGGAGAGTCATTGGGAAGTGAGAATGATGTTTTTAAAATGTATCAATGAAATTTTTTTAAAAAGAAACCCAGGAGTATCTAGGTAATGCAGTGGATAGAGCACCAGCTCTGGAATCAGGAGGACCTGAATTAAAATCCAGACTCAGACACTTACTACCTGTGTGACCCTAGGAAAGTCTCTTGACCCCCCATTGCCTTCCAAAAAAAGAAAGAAAGAAAGAAAAGGAAAACATAATGGAAAAGAAAAGAAGATGGTGGCTGGAAAGCAGGGACTTGTGTGAGCTCCCCGCCACGTCCCTCCAAAAACATATAAAATATGGATCTGAACAAATTCTAGAACTGCAGAACCCACAAAATAGCAGAGGGAAGCAGGGATCCAGCCAGGACAGCCTGGATGGTCGCTGGATGAAGTCTATCACACACGGAGTGGAAGGGAGCAGAGTTCAGCATGGGAGGCAGCAGGCCCAGCCAGACAAGGAGCCAGGCAGAACAGGCCCTAGCACCCTGAATCAGAGACCTGTGGCAGTTACCAGACTTCTCAATCCACAAACACAAAAGACAACAGAGAAGGTTAGTGGGAAAAGCTGTGGGGGACAGAGTTCGTGGCTCAGCCACTGCCCCAGGGGCAGCAGGGGAGGTGCAGCTACAGAACTACAGCTGCAGTTACTTCTGGCCCCAGTCCCACGTGGTGGGAGGAATTAAGCGGCGGATCAGAGCAGGAGTGAAGAGCCTGCTGAAGATTTGTGTCAGGTCAGGGTTGGTGGTTCTTGAGGAAGGAGGAGTGCTGGGGTGGAAGAGCTGGCTATATAGAAATAGCTCTGAAATCAATGGTGCATCCCCTCAAGCTTGAAACAAAGTACTCCTTGCTGTACAAGCAGTAATACCCCGACGAAAAACTCAAGGGTCAAGTAGGTTGGCTGGGAACATGGCCAGGCAGCGAAAACAGACTCAGATTCAGTTTCAGACTTTGGAATCTTTCTTTGGTGACAAAGAAGACCAAAAGATATGGCCTGAAGAAGTCAACAAAGTGCAAAACCTATAACAAAAGCCTCGAAGAAAAACATGAACTGTTCTCAGGCCATGGAAGAGCTCAAAAAGGAGATGGAAAAGCAAGTTAGAGAAGTAGAGGAAAAATTGGGAAGAGAAATGAGAATGATGCAAGAAAACCATGAAAAACAAGTCAATGACTTGCTAAAGGAGACCCAAAAAAATACTGAAAAAAATATTGAAGAAAACAACACTTTAAAAAATAGACTAACTCAAATGGCAAAAGAGCTCCAAAAGGCCAATGAGGAGAAGAATGCCTTGAAAGGCAGAATTAGCCAAATGGAAAAGGAGGTCCAAAAGACCACTGAAGAAAATACTACTTTAAAAATGAGATTGGAGGAAGTGGAAGCTAGTGACTTGATGAGAAAGTAAGATATTATAAAACAGAACCAAATGAATGAAAAAATGGAACACAATGTCAAATATCTCATTGGAAAAGCCGCTGACCTGGGGCATAGGTCCAGGAAAGATAATTTAAAAATTATTGGACTACCTGAAAGCCATGATCAAAAAAAGAGCCTAGATATCATCCTTCAAGAAATTATCAAGGAGAATGGCTCTGATATTCTAGAGCCAGAGGGTAAAATAGAAATTGAAAGAATCCACCTATTGCCTCCTCAAATAGATCCCGAAAAGAAAACTCCTAGGAACATTGTCGTCAAATTCCAGAGCTCCCAGGTCAAGGAGAAAATACTGCAAGCAGCCAGAAAGAAACAATTTGAGTATTGTGGAGAAACAATCAGGATAACACAGGATCTGGCAGCTTTCACATTAAGAGACCAAAGGGCTTGGAATACGATATTCCGGAGGTCAATGGAGCTAGGATTAAAACCTAGAATCATCTACCCAGCAAAACTGAGTATCACGCTCCAAGGCAAGATATGGATTTTCAATAAAATAGAGGACTTTCAAGCTTTCTCAGTGAAAAGACCAGAGCTGAACAGAAAATTTGACTTTCAAACACAAGAATCAAGAGAAGCATGAAAAGGTAATCAAGAAAAAGAACAAGAAAAAGAAATTGCAAGGGACTTACTAAAGTTGAACTGTTTTGTTTACATTCCTACATAGAAAGATGATATGTATGATTCATGATACCTCAATATCATAGTAGCTGAAAGGAATATGCATATATATATGTATATATATATGTGTGTGTATACATATATATACATATGTGTGTGTCTATGTATGTATATATGTAGGTATATATGTATATGCATATATATATATACACACACAAAGGGCGCAGGGTGAGTTGAATATGAAGGGATGATATCTTAAAAAATAAAATCAATTTAAGGGATAAGAGAGGAATATATTGAGAGAGGGAGAAAGGGAGAGATAGAATGGGATAAATTATCTTGCATAAAAGTGGCAAGAAAAAGTGGTTGTGTAGGAAGGGAAGAGGGGGCAGGTGAGGGGGAATGAGTAAATCTTGCTCTCATTGGATTTGACCTGAGGAGGGAATACCATGCACACTCAGTTGGGTATCTTACCCCACAGGAAAGAAGGAGGAAGAAGATAAAAAAAGGGGGGATGATAGAAGGGAGGGCAGACAGGGGGAGGAGGTAATCAAAAACATCAAAAAATCAAAAACAAAATGATAAATGCTGGAAAGGATGTGGGGAAATTGGAACATTGTTGCATTGCTGGTGGAGTTGTGAGCTGATCCAGCCATTTTGGAGAGCAGTTTGGAACTATGCCCAAAGGGCTATAGAAATGTTCATACCCTTTGACCCAGCAATACCACTTCTAGGGTTGTATCCCAAAGAAATCACACAAGTGGGAAAAGGACCCATAAGTACAAGGATATTTATAGCGGCTCTTTTTGTGGTAGCCAAGAATTGGAAATCAAAGGGATGCCCATCAATTGGGGAATGGCTGAACAAGCTGTGGTATATGAAGGTGATGGAATACTGTTGTGCCATAAGAAATGGGGATGATGCAGACTTCATAACAACCTGGAAAAACCTACACGACATAATGCTGAGTTAGCGGAGCAGAGCCAGGAGAACGTTGTGCACAGCCACAGATATATGGATTCCATGAGGACCAACCCTGACATACTTCACTCTTCTCAGCAGCCTAAGGTGCAAGGACAACTCCAGGGGACTCACGATGGAGAATGCTATCTTCATCCAGAGAAAGAACTGTGAAGTTTGAATACAGATTGAGGCGCACTACATGCTCGCCTTTTTTGCTTCTCTTTTGTTTTTGTTTTTGGGGGTTTTTTTTGGTTCTGATTTGGTTCTGTTTCTTCTTTCTCATGATTCATTCCATTGGTCATAATTCTTCTCCACAACTTGACTAGTGCATAAATTAATTCAATGTGAAGTTATAAATAGTAGTTATATGAGATTCTGTGCCATCTTGGGAAGGGAGGGGGGAGGGAGGGGAGAAAATCTGGAACTCAAAATTATGTAGAACCATGTGTGGTAAACTAAAAATAAATAAATAAATTTAAAAAAATGAAAGGGGTGAATTCACTATCAATGAAGAGGAAATTAAAGCAATTTTTAGGAGCTCTTTTTACCCAATTACATGCCAATAAATCTAACAATCTAAATGAAATGCTTGAATATTTACAAAAATATAGATTTTCCAGCTTAACAGAAAAGGAAATAGAATACTATAATAACCCTCTTAGAAAAAGAAATTGAAGAAACCATCAATGAGGTCCTTGAGAAATAATCCCCAGCATTAAATGAATTCACAAACGAATTCACAAATGAATTCTATGAAATATTTAAAAAAACAAATCCAATACTATATAAACTATTTGGAAAAATAGGCAAAGAAGGAATCCTACCAAATTCCTTTTATGACATGAATATCATGTTGATAACTAAACCAGGAAGAGCAAAAACAGAAAGAAAACTACAAACCAATTAATTTCCCTAATGAAGGCTGAAAATTTTTAAATAAGATACTAGCAAGAAGATAACAGCAATATATCATAAAGATCATATACTATGACCAAATGGAATTTTATACCAAGAATGCAGGGCTGCTTCAATAAAACTATCAGCATAATTGGCTATATCAATAACGAAAAAGAGCAAAAATCGTATGATTATCTCAATAGATTTAGAAAAAGCTTTTGACAAAATAGTCATTCCTATTAAAACCACTAGAAAACATAGGAATAAATGAGGCTTTCCTTAAAATGATAAGCAATATCTATCTGAAGCCATCAGCAAGAATTATCTGTAATGGGGATAAACTAGAAGCAAGGATGTCCATTATCACCACTGTTATTCAATATCATACTAGAAATTCTAGCTTTAGCAATATAAGAAGAAAAATTGAAGGCATTAGAATAGGGAGTGAGGAAACAAAAATATCACTCTTTGCTGATATCCATCAACTGGGGAATGGCTTAACAAGTTGTACTATGTTATAGGGATGGAATTCTGTTGTTCTTTTAGAAATGAAGAAGATGGTTTCAGAAAAACCTGGAAAGACTTGTATGAGCTTATGCAAAGTTAATTGAGCAGAACTAGGAAGACATTGTACAAAGTAAGAGCAATACTGCAATGATGATTAACTGTGAAAGACTCTGATCAACACAATGGTCCAAGACAATTCAAAGGACTCATGATAAAAAATGCTATCCACCTCCGGAGAAAGAGCTGATGGGGCTTGAATGCAAATCGAAGCATAGTTTTTTAAACTTTATTTTTCTTGGGAGGTTTTTTTGGTCTATGACTTCTTTCACAAAATAACTAATATGAACATATATTTTGCATGACTGCACATATATAACCTATATCAAATTGTTTGCCTTCTCAATGAGGAGGAAGGGAAGGGATGAAAGCAATTTGGAACTCAAAATTTTAAAAAAGAAATGTTAAAATTTGTTTTTCCATGTAATTGGGGGAAAAAATTAAAAAGAAAGTATGTTGGAGAAGGGAAACTGGAAGCAGAGAGACCAATCAGAAGGCCATTGAAATAATTCAGGCAAGGGATGATGAAGGTCTCAATTGAGTTTGTGACCATGTAGGTGGAGAAAAAGCAATTGATTGGTGAAGGAGAGGAGAGAGTCGGGCGTGACTCCAAGATTATGAACCTGGCAAGGTATAAACAGTGGTAGATCAAAAGAACAAAGAATTCAAGGGTAAAAATTGACTATACGTATATGCCCTAGCCCCTCCCGCAAACCTCAAAGTGAGCCAATGTTAGATTCATGTCTGAAGAAAGCTTTGGATCAACATAGATTCAGAACCACACTTTGCAAGCCCTCATCAGTATTTCCCTTTCACCAGGCAGAATCACTGTGCACATTAATTCAAAGGAAAAGTGTTTAATTTTAAAATACTACCAAGATAAATAAAAAGGCAAATTCCATCATGTACACAGCAGCAAGCTCTTCCACAGATCTACACACCACCAATGGAAAATTCAACACATATAAGAGAGGGAGCACACAGTCCCCCAAGCCAAATCTTTCTTTGGAAACCCTTTGTTTCTGCCTTAGTGAAAACTCTTCTTGGACCACCTGATTTTGTGGCTGAAATTACTAAATTTTCCTGTAATGGCACTGATTTCTAGCATTAGGGAAAAGCAGAGGACCCTAGAGCTTCATTGCAGTAAGACTGGAGGTTTCAGGATTGGGCTATCAACCTTTGTCCTTCAGCTGAGTGGCTGCTATCCCACATAAGAAAGAGATTCCAGAAGGGAAGGTAAAGAATCAGAAGGTAATAGGCTGCAGAGTAAAGAGTAATAACCAGAAAATAACATGAAAATAAACAATAGATTTACTGGGAGTGAGGCATAGGGAGAGATGAGAATACAGGAAACCATAGTCATGGAGAGAGGTCAACATTTGACATTATAGAGGCAGTCCTGTCAGGAGTGATAGATAGTGAGATGTGAGACATGACCACCCCTCTAGATGGCTGAGACAGAGTGAAAATATAGGTTGTGGTGTTTGAAGAGGTTAATGAACTGAGATACCAGGTTACTTGATGAAATATCAATCTATGTATGTATGTATGCATGCATGCATGTATGTATATAAATTGAAAAGCCCAAAATAGGAGGGTGAGGATTGTGGTGGAAAGAATTAATTGACTATGATTAGGATTGGGATGGACCTCAAAGCAATAGATATTACTGAGTGGTGGTGGCAAAGGGCCTGCAACTGAGGAGGAAATAGCATGCTTTCCCTTCTTCCTGGTCCAGTGGGCTAGTGGTCATGGATGGATATATGAATAAATGAATGAATGAATGAATTAATGAATGCAAATCATTTATTAAGTGCTTAATATGTGCAAAGCACTGCAGATACAAATAGAAAAATCAGGAGCTCCTACTTTCTAGGAGCTCCCAGTCTAATGTAGAAAACAACACAAAGGGAAGACTTCAGCGGCAAGTCAGATGGAAAGGTGACATGGCAAAGCAGATGGTAATATAGCTTCATTAATGTCATTTCCACTAATAAAATCATATCAGTTTCTGGTGTTGAGCCATTCGACAGAGCCAAGGACTTTGGCGGAGAGAACTTTGTTTTCTGAGCCTTCAGTGGCTGTAACTATAACCCCCACAGGAGCAGGTGCCAGGCTGCATCCCAAGATGATGACTGAAAGCACTGGGCTGGAAGCTTGACTATCCCCAAGGCTTTTCAGTTCAGACACTGACTGTCTCCATCAGCGTCTGAGGGGAAGATTGTGGTCAACATGGCGATGGTGGTTGAAGTTGTCTGACACAAGGCACTCCCATCTCTTCCATCAGAGTGCCTTGCTGCTTCATGACAGAAGAAACATTTAGGACTGCAGAAGCTGACTCCAGAGATTGTATATTTGGGAGGGATGAGTTTCTGTGAGTGCAATAAAATGGAAATATTGTGAAAGTAAGAGGTCTAGAATGGAAGACAGTTTGCCAGTGAAGATGATCACAGAGGGCATGATAGCAGGATGGCACTCAGGGGAAGCAGCCCAGAGTAAATGGGAATGAGAGAGTAGGTAGCTGGTAGGTAAGCTATGGGGCTTATTGTTCATTTGGTTTGAGCATAGAGGACTCTAAATAATAGGAATTGGGAAAGAGAAAATGGGAGTTTTTAAACATGGTACTGGAGCAGTTATCTTGGGTACCACCCTACAGGGTCCAGTGATGACAGATGCTGCATTAGGTTATATTCAAAGGAAAAAAAGTTTATACATCTAAGAGATTAGGTCAGGTGTGGTTACGTATATGGATCATTAAGTTCCTAGAGACCGGGTGCTCAGGGGCCTGACTGAACTCATACTTAGTCCCTATTCCAAATGACAGAGCAAGTTGAATGCCCAGAAGACACACTGCTTATGAACTGTACACTTGATTTCTGCTTGGGTTTGGGGTTTAACTGAGGCACTGAGCCTGAACAGGGCTGAGGTGGCAAGAGGGCATTTAGTGCCCAGGCATTTGATGTCGGCATGACATACATAGCAACAAGCAACTCCCTCCGGTGTCTCTGCTCCTTAGAAAATGTTGTTCAGTGGATTGATAAAGACAGTGTTCCTGATTCCCCTTTTGAAAAGGCACACCAGTGAAGCTAATCATGCTTCCTAGCAACAATCTTTTCCCTCATTCTCTTTCTCTCTTCCAACTTAATGTGTTCTTTGAGGCATGTTCATGGGCTAAGCAGAATGAAAATAACTTCCAAATGTGGCTGCTGTGTAAATGGGCCTGCTCCTTCCCAGCCGTCATCACAGACACGCACTTAGGTATAAGTGGAAGACTAGCAATCATCCAGCCTGAAAGAGACTCAGTGTCTATGAAGAGTGCTGGCATGACAAGCATGCCTCATGATTTACCTGCTAAATCTGCATGTGTCCTAAAATGCCTTAGGGTGAGTAGTATGTAAATATAATAGACAGTATGGAAATATACACACAATTATCAATAACCAACACCATCATCAGATCTTCATGATCAGATGGATGGATGGATGGATGGGTGCATGGATGGATGAATGGATGGGTGGATGGATGGATGGAGAGACAGGTAGGACAGATGGCAGATTTATTAAGTCCTTATGTGTCAGGCACTGTGCTAAGTGCTAAGAATACAAATACAAAATAGATCTTGCCCTTGGGGAGCTTACATTCTAATGGGGAAAGATTAAGCATAAAGGGAAGCTGGAAAGAAGGATGAAGGGAAGAATAAGGCACCTTCATGACTTCCAATGAGGAGATAGAGAAGTCTGGAGAATGAGTTGGCCTGGGAGTTAGGCCCCTGGCTGGGGCCCCTAATGAAATAGAAATCAGAATTAAGGTCTTATCAATAAGCAGGGCAGGCCTCTCTCTAATGAAAACTCCAGGGAAGGGACTGTTCTTCATTTTGTCTTTGCATCCCCGGCACCTGGCACATAGTAGGTGCCTAATAAATGCCAGTGAAGAAATCAACCTACCTACCATATCATATTAATGGATTCAGCCCTCACTCTGCATAAGCACCTAGCTCTAGGCTGCCCACTGCACAAAGTTGTTGTTATTGTTGATGGTGTTGCTGTCCATCCTTCCTTTTCAAAGAGGACCAATGACATCATGAGGGTGATGTTTTGACTTGCACATAAATTGGATTTAAGTGAGGTAGAGCTACACAAAGCTGTCAGCCTCAATCTCTCCTCCAGAGTTATTGAAATCCAGTGGCAAGACATAAATCAAGATGAGTGGCAATGGCCCAGGACATAGTGGGTAACCTTGGCCTTTCTAAATTAAAGTCTTTCCCAGGCCTCAGTTTGTCTGAGGCAACTCCCTACACAAAAGCAAGTCTACACCAACTCTTACCTGTGAAAAGCTTACATTCTACAATGGACAACTGCCCCCTTTGGGAGATGTGAAAGAGGGAAGGGTTGGTTTGGTTTCTGAGAGGAATCATCCTACAATTGGATGATTCTATGATCCTACATCTAGAGTTGGGAGAGGCCTCAGACACCATCTAGGCCAATCCCTTCACTTTACAGATGAGGAAACTGAGACTTGGGAGGGTGAAGTCACTTGTCCAAGGTCACAGAAGTAGTATCAGAGGGGAGATTCAAACTCAGGTCCTCTGATCCTAGGGCCAATGTTTTTTTCCCTGTCACACTGTTCCTTATTTTCAGAAAATAAGAATGTGCAAAACTGAGTTGAATTCAGCAAATTTTATGGAACTTACTGAGTGTGGTCATTACCACAAATCTGGAGCTAGAAGGAATGTCAGAGGTCTCTAGTCCATCACCTTCAATTGACAGTTGAGGAACCTGGGCTAAGGTAATTTCCCCTTGTCCAAGACTACATAGGACATTATTATCATAGTTATTATGCCTTATTATGCAGTTCTCTGTCTTTCAGTCCTTCCCAATCAGCTCTGTTTGAATTTCACATGGTACGGTCTTAGAGGACAGGAATGTGGTCTTGTCTGGACTCTGCCTTGGGTCTATCCTGTGGCCAGTGATCAACAACATGTTTCTACTTTCTTAAACTCCATGGAATATTCTATTCAGGGGAGTCTGAAAACCCTGTGAAAATATGAAGTTGAACGGATGCTAATTCAATTAACTAAACTCAAATATCTACACTTCATTCAAGCTAAAGTGCTAGGCATAGGGGCTGCACAGATACCATGATCTCCAAACAAAAGTCTATTGAATTTAAATCATGAAATGTTTGTTGCACATCAGTGTGGAGCAGTGGAAGACTGACTTTGAAGCCAGCATGACCTGGGTTGAGGTCCTACCTCTGACACGAGCTGGCTGCATGATCCTAGGCTGGTCACTTATGCCCTCAAACAACTCTCAAAGATTTTAAGTTTCCAGCAAAGTGCCAAGCTGCACTGGGAGGGGGAGTTTCTTTAGCCAGGAGTTCTTTATGCCAATCGGGTTACATGTTCAGACCTTACCCTGTTTGTTTCTATCCCTATCCTATGATGTACAAGGAATTGTGTCATGTACTAGGGATACTAGGACAGAAATTAACCCATCTCTATCATGGCATAGGGGAAAAATACTGCTTGTATCAGAGAACCTGGGTTCAAATTCTGCTTCTGGTATTGCCATGTATGACCTTGGGCAAGTCTCTTCATCTCCTTAAACCTCAGTTTCCCCATGTGTATAATGAAGGGGATCGGATTAGCTCTAAATCTCCACATCCAGCATACTGAATTTAGCCTGCCATTAAGATGCCTTATAGTTTAGAGTAGAGATAGAACCAGCATAAAGATAAGCAAATTCAAAAACATTACAAAGTCCTTTCAAGGAGGAGAAAGTCCACACACCTGGGGGATCAGGAAATGCCATTTGCAGGAGATGGCACCTCAGTGGGCCTTTGAAGGAAGTCCTGTTCTAGAAGGTGGGGGAAGAATTTGCTAGGTATGAAAGATAGCCAGTCCAAAGGCATAGGGACTGTAAAGGAGATGGCATGAATTTGGAAAGACCGCCATGTCAGGTGGCCTGAAATGGAGAATCCAACAAGGGGAATGACATGAAATAAGGCTGGAAAGATATATGGGAGCCTAGATTGTTGGGGGCTTTAAACATAGCTACGGGGAGGGTGGACTGGCACTGGGTGGGGGATGAGAATCAGTAAGACCAATTAGAAGGCTACCATTATAGTCCAGGGGAGAAGGCATGAGGGGCTGAATAAAACAGAATCTATCAAGGGAAGGATGGGACAGATAATATGAAAATACAGCCAAGAAGACTTGGCAACAGGATATAAGGAAAGGCATAGGATATGAGGGAAGAGGGGTGAAGGAGAGGGAAAAGCCATGAAGACTCTAAGTTTGGGAGCCGAGAGGTGGAAAGGTGATGGTGTCCTCCACTGAAACATGGATGCTTGGAGGAAGCAAAGATGTAAGGGAAAATGATGACGACATAGGGCTTTCAGAAATGTCCAACTTTGCTTTCCCTCCCCTCCAATGTTCAACAGAAAAAATGAGGCATACCAATCGACCAATGAACTAACAAACATTTAAGTTATTATGTGCCAGATACTGGGCTGAGCACTAGAGATACAAAGAAAAGGCAAAAATGAGGCCAGAATGACAGATGCATGGAAGAGAGAATTTTGTACGAAAAAATGTCAGGTAGTTCAAGTATCTTAAATAATCAACCAAAGCGGGACCACCAAGATATCAATGGATTCCATAGGACTAGTAATGGCCAATCAGAGGCCAAAGCTTCCTAGGATGAGATGATCTGTCTGAACAAAGGTAACCAAAGGTTCCAACTCATCAGTTCTGGCATTCAGTGCCAGATTCTAGATGCCTAGCAACAGATTTGAATAGGAATGTGGACATAAATAACTCCTACTCTGAAGCATTTCTTGGATCTTGACAAGGTCTCCAAGGCCATGGGCTCACACCAGGCTTCCATATCCAGCTTCCTGAAAGGATATCACATGTATTTCTGAGTACATAAAGATGAGCATCAGCAGGTAATGTGCCCTAAACTATTGCTCCAGCAATGGAATGGCTTTACGATGAGCCAAGTACACTCTCTTAACTTGGTCCCTTTATGACCAAGGACACAGTAGCAAGATGGGGTCCCATTTTCTTTCCCCATCTGCCCATCACTCAAACTTCCTCCATCCCATGGTGTCTCTTCTCTCCTTGGGGACAAAGGGTAACCATAAAATCACAGGATTTAGACCTGGAAAAACCTTACAGACCATCTAATCTGGGGGTTTTAACAATTTTTGTGCCACTGAATGCTTCAAAACTCTGATGAAGCCGGGGGGGTGGAGCCAAGATGGAGGCTGGAGAGCAGGGACTTCCCTACGGCTCTCCCCCAGGACCCTCCAAAC
Organism: Trichosurus vulpecula; assembly: GCF_011100635.1. NCBI lineage: Eukaryota > Metazoa > Chordata > Mammalia > Diprotodontia > Phalangeridae > Trichosurus > Trichosurus vulpecula. The sequence goes on along the minus strand of NC_050576.1, from coordinate 432,363,112 downwards.
ACAGACAAAAAATGGCTCTGAACAAATTCTAGAGCTGCACAACCCACAAAATAGCAGAGGGAAACAGGGCTCCACCTCAGGACAGCCTGGATGGTCACTGGGTAAGGTCTGGGAGCAGAGCAGAGCCTAGCTTGGGCTGTGCCAGGACCAATCAGACCAGGAGCTGGGCGAAACAGGCCCTAGCAACCTGAATCAGTGAGCTGTGGCAGTTACCAGACTTCTCAACCCACAAATACCAAAGACAACAGAGAAGGTTAGTGGGAAAAGCTGCTGGGACAGAGTGAAAGGAGATCATGGTTCAGCCACCGGCCCAGGGGCAGCAGAGGTGGTGCAGCTACAGAACTACAGCTGCAGTTGCTTCCAGCCCCAGGCCCACCTGGTGGGAGGAATTAAGTGGCTGATCTGAGCTGCAGTGCAGAGCCAGTTTAAGATCTGAGTCAGGTCCAGGTTGGTGGTTATTGGGGGAGGAGGAACACAGGTGTGGCACAGCTTGCTGTGAGAAATAGCTCCGAAAAAAAAGCGCATCCCCTCAAGCTTGGAACAAAGTACTCTCTACTCTACAAGCAGTCATACCTCGACGAAAAACTCAAGGTTCAAGTAGTTGGCTGGGAACATGGCCAGTCAGCAAAAATGGACTCAGATTCAGACTCATACCTTGGAAACTTTCTTTGGTGACAAAGAAGACCAAAACGCACAGCCAGAAGAAGTCAACAAAGTCAAAGAGCCTACATCAAAAGCCTCCAAGAAAAACATGAACTGGTCTCAGGCCACGGAAGAGCTCAAAAAGGAGATGGAAAAGCAAGTTAGAGAAGTAGAGGAAAAATTGGGAAGAGAAATGAGAGTGATGTGAGAAAACCATGAAAAACAAGTCAATGACTTGCTAAAGAAGACCCAAAAAAATACTGAACAAAGCAACACCTTAAAAATAGACTAACTCAAATGACAAAAGAGCTTCAAAAAGTCAATGAGGAGAAGAATGCCTTGAAAGGCAGAATTAGCCAAATGGAAAAGGAGGTCCAAAAGACCACTGAAGAAAATACTACCTTAAAAATTAGACTGGAGCAAGTGAAAACTAGTGACTTTATGAGAAATCAAGATATTATAAAACTGAACCAAGGGAATGAAAAAATGGAAGACAATGTGAAATATCTCATTGGATAAACCGCTGACCTGGAGAATAGATCCAGGAGAGAGAATTTAAAAATTATTGGACTACCTGAAAGCCATGATCAAAAGAAGAGCTTAGATATCATCTTTCAAGAAATTATCAAGGAGAACTGCCCTGATATTCTAGAGCCATAAAGTAAACCAGAAACTGAAAGAATCCACCAATCACCTCTTGAAAAAGAAAACTCCTAGGAATACTGCAGCCAAATTCCAGAGTTCTCAGGTCAAGGCAAGCAGCCAGAAAGAAACAATTTGAGTATTGTGGAAACACAATCAGAATAACACAAGATCTAGTAGCTTCTACATTAAGGAATCAAAAGGCTTGGAATATGATATTCCAGAGGTCAAAGGAGCTAGGATTAAAATCAAGAATCACCTACCCAGCAAAACTGAGTATAATGCTCCAAAGCAAAATACGGATTTTCAATAAAATAGAGGACTTTCCAGCTTTCTAAGGAAAAGGCCAGAGCTGAATAGAAAATTTGACTTTCAAATATGAGTCAAGAGAAGAATGGAAAGGTAAACAAGAGAGAGAAATCATAAGGGACCTACTAAAGTTGAACCATTTTGCTTACATTCTTCCATGAAAAGATGATATTTGTAACTCATGAGATGTTTCTCAGTATTAGGGTAGTTGACGGGAATATACCTATATACAGAGGGCACAGGGTAAGTTGAATATGAAGGGATAATATCTTAAAAATTAAATTAAATTGGGGGGCGGAGCCAAGATGGTGGCTGGAAAGCAGGGACTAGCTTGAGTTCCCCACCGAGTCCCTCCAAAAACCTATAAAAATGGCTCTGAACCAATTCTAGAACTGCAGAACCCACGAAACAGCAGAGGGAAGCATGGCTCCAGCCCAGGACAGCCTGGATGGTCTCTGGGTGAGGTCTATCCCACACGGAGCTGGGAGCTGGCAGCTGGGCGCTGGGAGCTGGGAGCTGGGAGCTGGAAGTGGAGCGGAGCAGGGCCCAGCATGAGCCGCGCGGACCAATCAGACCAGGAGCTGGGCGGAGCGGACCCTAGAGCCCTGAATCAGTGAGCTGCGGCAGTTACCAGACTTCTCAACCCACAAACACCAAAGACAACAGAGAAGGTTAGTGGGAAAAGCTACGGGAGTGGAAGGAGTTCGCCATTCGCCCACCACCCCTGGGGCAGCAGAGCTGCGGCAGCTACAGCTGCAGTTGCTTCCGGCCCCAGGCCCACCTGGTGGGAGGAATTAAGTGGCAGATCAGAGCAGGAGTGCACAGCCTGCTGAAGATCTAAGCCCAGTCCGGGTTGGGGCTTCTTAGGGAAGGAGGAGTGCTGGTGTGGCAGACCTGGCGCGTCCCCCCCAAACGTGGAACATAGAACCCTTTAGTCTACAAGCAGTCATACCCGGCTGAAAAACTCAAGGGTCAAGTAAGTTGGCTGGGAACATGGCCAGGCAGCGAAAACAGAATCAGATTCAGTCTCAGACTTTGGAATCTTTCTTTGGTGACAAAGAAAACCAAAACATATGGCCTGAAGAAGTCAACAAAGTGCAAAAGCCTACACCAAAAGCCTCCAAGAAAAACATGAACTGGTCTCAGGCCACGGAAGAGCTCAAAAAGGAGATGGAAAAGCAAGAGAAGTAGAGGAAAAATTGGGAAGAGAAATGAGAATGATGTGAGAAAACCATGAAAAACAAATCAATGACTCGCTAAAGGAGACTGAAAAAAATACTGAAAAATACACTGAAGAAAACAACACCTTAAAAAATAGACTAACTCAAATGGCAAAAGAGCTCCAAAGAGCCAAATGAGGAGAAGAATGCCTTGAAAGGCAGAATTAGCCAAATGGAAAAGGAGGTCCAAAACACCACTGAAGAAAATGCTACTTTAAAAATTAGATTGGAGCAAGTGGAAGCTAGTGACTTTATGAGAAATCAAGATATTATAAAACAGAACCAAAGGAATGAAAAAATGGAAGACAATGTGAAATATCTCATTGGAAAAACCACTGACCTGGAAAATAGATCCAGGAGAGATAATTTAAAAATTATTGGACTACCTGAAAGCCATGATCAAAAAAAGAGTCTACATATCATCTTTCAAGAAATTATCAGGGAGAACTGTCCTGATGTTCTAGAGCCACAGTGCAAAATATAAATTGAAAGAATCCACCGATCGCCTCCTCAAATAGATCCCCAAAAGAAATCTCCTAGGAATATTGTCGCCAAATTCCAGAGCTCCCAGATCAAGGAGAAATATTGCAAGCAGACAGAAAGAAACAATTTGAGTATTGTGGAAACACAATCAGAATAACCCAAGATCTGGCAGCTTCTACATTAAGAGATCAAAGGGCTTGGAATACGATATTCCAGAGGTCAATGGAGCTAGGATTAAAACCTAGAATCACCTACCCAGCAAAACTGAGTATCATGCTCCAAGGCAAAATATGGATTTTCAATAAAATAGAGGACTTTCAAGCTTTCTCAGTGAAAAGACCAGAGCTGAATAGAAAATTTGACTTTCAAACACAAGAATCAAGAGAAGCATGAAAAGGTAATCAAGAAAAAGAACAAGAAAAAGAAATTGCAAGGGACTTACTAAAGTTGAACTGTTTTGTTTACATTCCTACATGGAGAGATGACATGTATGATTCATGAGACCTCAGTATTAGGGTAGCTGATGGGAATATATATATATATATATATATATATACACATACATATATATATATATATGTTTATGTGTGTATATATATAAGTGAATGTGTATGTATGTATATGTGTATGTGTGTATGTATATATATATATATATATATATATATATACAGAGAGAGAGAGAGAGGGCACAGGGCGAGTTGAAGATGATGGGAAGATATCTAAAAGAAATAAAATCAAATTAAGGGATGAGAGAGGAATATATTGAGAGAGGGAGATAGGGAGAGATAGAATGGGGTGGATTATCTCGCATAAAGGTGGTAAAAGGAAGCAGTTCTGTGGGAGGAGGGGAGAGGGCAGATGAGGGAGGAATGAGTGAATCTTGCTCTCATCAGATTTGGCCTGAGGAGGCAATACCATACATATTCAATTGGGTATCTTACTCCACAGGAAAGAAGAGGGAAGAAGATAAAAAAGGGGGGAATGATGGAGGGGAGGGCAGATAGGGGTAGAAGTAATCAAAAACAAACACTTTGGAAAGGGGACAGGGTCAAGGGAGAAAATTCAATAAAGGGGGATGTGTTGGGAATGAGCAAAATATAGTTAGTCTTTCACAACATGAGTATTGTGGAAAGGTTATACATAATGATACACATGTGGCCTATGTTGAATTGCTTGACTTCTTAGGGAGGGTGTGTGGGAAGGGAAGAGGGCAGAGAATTTGGAACTCAAAGTTTTAAAAACAGATGTTCAAAAACAAACAAAAATGTTTTTGAATGCAACTACAAAATAAGATACACAGGCAATGGGGCATAGAAATTTATCTAGCCCTACAAGAAAGGAAGGGAAAAGGGGATGGGAGGGGAGTGGGGTTACAGAAGGGAGGGCTGACTGGGGAACAGGGCAACTGGAATATATGCCATCTTGGAGTGGGGGGGAGGGTAGAAATGGGGAGAAAATTTGTAATTCAAACTCTTGTGAAAATCAATGCTGAAAACTAAATATGTTAAATAAATAAATTAAAAAAATAAAACTTGAGAGGAGAAAAAAAATAAATATACAATAAACCCCCAAGTTAATAAAATAAATAGTAACTGAAAAAAATTAAAATTAAAATTAAATTAAATTGAGGGCTGAGAGAAGAATATATTGGGAGAAGGAGAAAGGGAGAGATAGGATAGGGTAAATTGTCTCACATAAAAGTGGCAAGAAAAAGCAGTTCTATTGGAAGGGAAGAGGGGGCAGGTGAAAGGGAATAAGTGAATTTTGCTCTCATTGGATTTGACTTTAGGAGGAAATAATGTACACACTCAATTGGGTATCTTACCACACAGGAGAGTAGGTGGGAAGAGGATAAGAGAGGGGGATGATAGAAGGAAGGGCCTATTGGGGGAGGAGGTAATCAAAAGCAAATACTTTTGAAAAAGGACAGAGTCAAGGGAGAAAATTGAATAAAGGGGGACAGGATAGGATGAAGGGAAATATAGTTAGTTTTTCACAACATAACTATTATGGAAGTGTTTCACATAGTGATACATATGTGGCCTATGTTAAATTGCTTTCCCTCTCAAGGAGGGGAGGGAAGAAGGGAGAGAATTTGGAACTCAAATTTCTAAAAACAAATCCTCAAAAAAAGTTGTTTTTACATGCAACTGGGAAATAAGATATACAGGCAATGGGGTATAGAAATCTATCTTGCCTTACAAGAAAGTAAGGGGAAAGGTAATGGTGGGGAGTGGGGTGACAGAAGGGATGGGAGTCTGGGGAAAGGGGCAATCACAATATATTCCATCTTGGAGTGGGGGGAGGGTAGAAATGGGGAGAAAATTTGTAATTCAAAATCTTGTGGGAATCAATTCTGAACACTAAAAATATTAAATAAATAATAAAAGATTTTTTAAAAAAAGAGCTAGAAGGGACCCTAGGGGTCAAGATTATCTATTGATCTATTGATCTCTGTGCTACACAGCCTTTGAGGGAATTTGTTTTGCTTGATCATGCATATTTGTTACAAGAAATTTGTTTTTCTTATCCTTTTCCCCCTGCCAGTGAAATAGAAAGTAGAAGAAAGAAGAAATAGATTTGTTTGTTTGTTTTTAACTAGAAAGCTTGGGTGGGTGTGGGGGGAGTTTTCCAGATGTGAAATGTTGCCTGCACTTTGAGATGAAGTCGTTGTATTTTTAGTTTTACTTAGCCCCTTGTAAGAGATAAATGTTTGTACTGTAAAAATTAAATACATCGATAAAACTTTAAAAAGAAACATATGAAACTAATTATGTAGGTTTCAAGCTGGTGGGGGAAATTATTTGGGGAAAAGGAAGGTCTCAGGTGTGTTCAAATGCTCCATCCTCCTCACCTCCATATATGGCTTCCACTGAGCCTCCCTGCCCTTTATAAATAAAGTTCACCAGACGGCTCTCCTTGAGTGAGTCAGAAGTCCCACAATCCCCCTCCATGAAACACCACCGTTTTCCATGTTTGTCTTTATTCATAGCTCTTGCTTTCTGTAAATGTCAATTGCTCAACTGCCATCCCTGGTTATATCCATCAAGATACATTTCTGTGCCAAAGTATGCCTGCTTGGGCCCCATTGCCTGCCTTCCTCTACATCCCCTAGCACTCTGATGCATTAACATGCTATTAATGAGAATGCCAACTCATTTGTGATAGGGGCGGGGTCAGGAAATGGAACTGGTGCGAAGATCAGAACACCAACTGTGCTAGAAGGCTCTGGTCTTGTCATATGTCAACTCAGCCCTGGGGAATAATTGATCCCGAGTTGAAAAATATGTCGCAGAGCCAGAGCAGCCCAAACAGCTCGATGAATGCTTGGTAATCAGTGAGACTTTAGCCTGGAGCTTTCCTTGATTTCTATCCCATCATTGTTCCTTTCTCCATCCCACCTACTGCTCCCTAAAGACATCTATTACTGTTTATTCTTTAGGAAGCATTTAATTATGCCCCTGAACAGCGGAGTCAAGCCAGTTTTCCTGTGGAAAGCACTTTCACACTCCAGGCTAGATGGTGGTGTGTTTGTTCTGGGCCCCTCAGTGGATTCCTGGAATCACTCAAGATCAGGAAGTTGGTTGGCCCTCTCAAAACAGCTAATTGTCTGGAAGGCATTTTTGCAGTAGAGACAGACCAAAGAGACCTTTCTGTCCCTGACAGCATTTTCCCACCTACTGATTTATAACATTGAGTAAGGAGAAAGTCAAGGTCGGGTTAAGTCTTCTGCCTTTGGTGTGAGAGTGAGTTCAGTAGGAATAGGAATGTGAGTGAGCAGCTACAGGCAGACCTCCCTGAAATAGCTCAGTGATTTCTCAGTCCTGACCCATTTCCCCCTCCTTTTGGGGGGTGATGGTGGAAGGAAAGACAAGAGCTTGGACTTCTTTTGTGTGGGGGTTTATGACTAGCACAAGCTAGCTTCTTCTTTCAAGTGATGCCACCCCCACCACCCCACTCTCAAAAACCCAAAACACATTCCTTGCTTTCAAGTTAAAAAATCTCCCCCCCAAAAAAAAGTTCATCAAAGTGACTTAGCCTGTCCTGGCCACATACAAAGCCACGAGCCACGCTACAGATAAACAGTAGTCTGATCAAGGTCCTTAAAGGCTACAAAGAAGTCATGTGGCAGCTGGCCTTCAAGGACAACCTCTCAGATCTCGTCCCTGCAGATGCCACTCAGCCAACGGTCATCCTTCCAAAGATCTCTCCTGCTTCTCTTCTTGTTTCAGCTGCCCAAAGGAGAGGACAAAGCTCTAAAAGGCATTCTTACAGGTTGTTCCATGCCCATTGCTTCATCAAATGGGAAATTGTGGCAATGTTTCAACACCCAAAATGGAGTATCAGTTTGGTCCAATGACAGGCAAGCTCAGTAGGAAAATGAAAAAAACAACTACCCAACTAGTCACCTGGTGTTTGGTGCATGGAGTTATTCATGACATTTCATCTCCTGGCTCCATGATTTTTCCCAGACTATTTCTCCCTCCTGACCTCCAATACTTGAAATCCCTATGACCGTTCAGGACTCAGCCTGTGTTATCTCCATCACCAGCTTGAAATGGCTTTTACTTACTTTGTATTTACATATATGTATTAAATGTATGTATATATACATACACACACATACATATACATATACATATGTGTACATATATTAAAACTGCCCCCTTCCTTTCTCGAGGGAAGGTATTGTTTCTTCTCTGTATCTCTAGCACCTAGTACCATACCTGGAACATTATGGAGTCTGAAAAAATGCCTGTTGAACTGAATGGAATTGAATTGATTTAACTAAGTGCTTACTATGTGCAAAGCACTTTGTGAGGGGAGACCCCAAATTCAGGTAAGAAATAGTCCCTGTCCTCTCGAAGCTTACAGTCTGGAATCAGTTTGAGACCCAAGAAGACAACCAGAATACACATTACTACCTGACAAGCACATCATCAAGGTGCAGAATAAAGGGCTAGGGAAGGTCTGAAAGGAAAGGCTGTTCCTGATTGGAGGATCCAGGTGGAAGTACATTGGAATTGAACTTTTAAAGTTGGGTTGAAATTAAATAGTCCAAGAGAAGAAGAGGTGGCACTACAAGCTTGGAAAATAGCTGAGGTAAAGATACGGAGGTAGGAGAACACAGTGTATTCAATGGAAAGAGAATAGCCTGTGATTGGCCAGATCATAGAAAACCTGGGGGAGAAAAATCTGAGGTTAGGCTGAAAATTAAGAGGAGTTCCATGTTGAATTCCAAAAAAAATGTGTTTGAATTTTAGAAAATTAACAGGTAATAATAAGCCACTGGACTTTTAGGACTAACAATTGATACTGCCATGTTGAAGTGGCACATATGAATGCTGGATCAGATGAGGATTAGAAGAGTTAGGAAGACCTACATGGCAATTACAATCCAGTAGAAGTTTATGAAGCTTAGAAGAGGGAATAGAAAATATGGGATAAGTATGAGAGACATTTCAAAGGTAGGACCAGCAAGACTTGGAAACTCATTAGGTAAGAGAGGGGAGAAAGAGGGGAGGGTCACTGCCAACCTTAAGATCTATATAGTGTAAGAAACCTTGGCTTTAGAGTCAGAGGTTCTGGCTTTGTGACTTTGGACAAGTCTCTGTCTTTCTGGATCTCAGTACCCGGCCGTGCCAGCTGTGCATCCTATGATCCTCAGGTGATTTCAAACCTGGGAGCATGAATGAATGGCAAAGCAATATCGCACCTCTACTAGAAGTGGGGGCTTCACTGGGATTTGAATCTGGGACTCCTAGATGGACATTTTCTCTTTTGAGAGAATGCAAGCTCATTCTGGGCAGGCACTGTTTTCTTTTGTGTTTGTATCTCCAGAACATATCCCTGTGCCTAGAAACACAGAAAGTACATGATAAGCGATAGTTGATTGACTATCTAAAACACAAAGCCCAAGTTTGGCTCTCTAAGACACCGAGGTGACCTTTCAAAGGCAATACCCACAACCTGTCAGTTTGGAAAAGACTTCCCAAGTAGGAAAAGCTTCTTGAACAGGTGACAGGTGGACCATTTTGTATCTGAACAACCCAGTTTGTCATCCAGTGATGACAAGTTGAAACTTCATGTTACTGAAATCCAGTATCAAGTGGGTGATTGTTGTAATCTTGAAGACAATATGCATGGTGGCCAAGACACAACTGGCCAGCCATGACACATCTGGCCATGGAACCTGTTAGAAACTATTGCAAGATCTCATTTTGAATCCTGGATTTGATATCGACTAGTTACGTCCTTTTGGTTGCAGAAAGCCACCTGAATTTCACTTCTCCCACCTACAAAATGGACTCAGCTCACTCTTATTCTGGGATCTTGAATCTTTTTCAATTTGCTTTAGATTTGTGTTTTTGTTTTTGTTTTGCTTCAAAGTAGGAATTGTTTCTCTATAAATTAATCCCCACATGCAAGGTAAGCAAATGCTTCACTATTTCTCTGAGTAACCATTTTAAGCCAAGAGTGTGCTCAGCTTCCAGGGGAATGACTAGATTCCATTGCTGCCAGGGAGAACTTGAGGATGGATCAATACTTCCTGTGCTTGCTCAATAGCAGCCCACTCCTGATTCTCCCAGAGGCAGAGGCTGGGTCAGGAGCAGTGGACCGGCAAGGAGAAGCCAGTCTTCAAAGTAAGAGTCTCTGATTCCTTCCAATCAGGCTCTAGGCCATCCCTCTTACTCAGCAATCCCTAAAGCAATGCACTACGGGAAGTGCAAGAGAATGTTCATGATAGCTTTGGACCCTCACCTCCTCCTCTTCCCAACTGGTACCTGTAACAGGGAAGGTATTGAGAGGAAAGGCAAACCAGGAACATATTTACAAAGTCTGATCACAAGCTAATAAGGAAACATCACATTTGCATGTCCTTTCACCTTGTCCTTTTATTTTCTTCATGATGTAGCTCCGTCCTGGGCTATGTATGAGAACAGAGCTATTGACCTCTTGATCTAAGTACTTAAAGTACAAAACAGATGGAACAGCTTAGCGAGGTGGGAAGAGTTGAATCTCAGTCTGGAACGTCCTTCCTGGCCTGATATTGTTAGTGATATCCATGGGGTCATAGATGTGGAGCTGAAAGGGACCCAAGAGATATTTTGCCGACTAGAAAACTGAAGGAGAGGCAGCTGACTTGCCCAAGCTCACACACAAATTGTAAGGGACAGATTTGGCTTTTGAATCAATACCCATTTGTGACAGGAAGATCTGGGTCCAAGTCCTGCCTTTGATACTTCCCAGCTGTGGGAACATGGTTAAGTCACTAAACTTCTCTACTCTTCAGTTTCCTCATCTTTAAAACAGAAATTATAAAGCCAGAGGACTGACTCTCAAGGTGTCACGCTAGTACAGGCTTCTGCAAATGTGAAAGCTCAGAGAAAGAACAATTATTCTTGTTACTGTGCTGTTTGGTACAGTGAGCTGTGTATGAGCCAGAAGACTTGGAGGCTTGTCCTAGGTCTGCTCCTTAATAGCTGTGTGACCCTGGGTAAGTCACCTTCTGTCTCTGAGCCTCAAATTCCTCATATACGATATGATTCTCTGAGGTCTCTTCTACCTCTGAAATTCTTTGACTTGATGAGTCAACATTTTCTAATTAATGAGTTGCATCGAGAGCACAAATGCCAAAATAATTTTTGAAAATACCAACCTGGCTATGCCACTCTCTCACTGAAGAAACTTCAGTGAGCTTATTGCCTGTGGGAAAAACAATTCTTCAGCTTGGCTTCCCAGCCTGGCTCCTGTCTAATCCTGTGTCATTCTGCCTCACACACAGCTTCCATCCAAAGTGATCTGCTTGCTGCTCTTCTCCAGACTTGGCATGCCACCACCCGTCCCCCATCGCCCATCTCCCATCTCCCATCCAGGGAATGTACTCCCACCTCTCCTCTGCCTCTTAGCAGCTCATTTCAGGTGCCATCTTCAACATGGAAATGTAGCCCATCCTCCACACAGCTGACAAAAGTGTTTTCCTAGAGAATTCCAGTTGTCACTTCCTCACCCCCCACACTCAATGAGCTCTAACGGCTTCTTTAGGATAAGATACAGACTCACCTTGGCCTTTTCCTCTGTTTCCAATCTTTTCTTGATTATTTCCCTCCATGTATCATTGGTCCAGTCACACTGACCTCTGTGCTACTGCTCATATACAATCTCTCCATTTGCCATCTCCCTTTCTTTTCCCTGACTGTCCCCCACCTGTGGAATGCTCTCCCTCTTCACCCCTGCCTTTTTAAAATCACTTTTCCTTTCAAGACTCAGCTCAAATGTCACCTTCTGAAGGAGGCCTTTCCTGGTGGTAGACCTAGTGGCCAGAGCCTGTCCCTCTAAGATTGCCATCCATCTCCGCCCTCTATGGCTATTTATGTACATGGAGTCTTCCCCATTAAAACATAAGCTCTTTGAGGGCAGGGACAATTTTGGCTTTTTCTTTGTAACCCCAAAGCTCAGCCACAAGGTCTGGTGGCATATTTGTTGTTCAGTTGGTTGAGTCATGTCTGATTCTTCACAACCCCATTTGAGGTTTTCTTGGCAAAGATACTGGAGTGGTTTGCCATTTCCTTTTCAGCTCATTTTACAGATAAGGAAACTGAGGTAAACAAGGTTAAGTGATTTGCACAGGGTCACACAGCTAGCCCATGTCTGAGGAAGGTGAGTCTTCTGACTCTGGGCCCAATGCTCTATCCACTGTGCCACCTAACTGCCTTTCTGGCATACAGTAAGTGCATAATAAATGCTTTGTTGATTGCCTGATTAGCAGAAATCTTTGCAGAGCCACTGAGTGGTCCCCTCAAATCACTATCTCTTTGAGTCTGTGTTTCCACACTGTAAAAGCCAGATCAAAGTCCCCTGAAGGAAGGGGCTCCTTCTTCAAGGGTTTTTAGGAGGGTTTTGGTTGGTTTGGTGGGGATTGATTGTTTGCTTTTTTGTCTCTATCCCCAAGACCTAGCTAAGTGTCTGGCATATAGTAGGCATTTGTAAACATTTGTTAGACTGCAATGGATTGAACAGTATTACCTGCAAATAGAACCTGGACTAATCTCTCCCTGTTCCATGCAGTGCTTGACTATATCTTTCTACATGGAGACCTGTGGGACTTTGAGGAAGGTCCTGCCCCAGCCCTGTCTTGTAGCTGTGTAGTTTAAATCACTTAAAAATCACTAAATCCCAGTGTCCTCACCTGTAAAACTAGTACAATCGAATCTGCCCTGCCTCGACTCACCATGTATGAGTATATATGTTTCAACAATCTGGCTAGCAGCTTCTGTGGGGTTAAAACTTCCACCCACAGCCAGCACCCAGAAAGCTGCCAACAGCACAGGTTCTTTCGATCTGCTTAATTAAATTTATTTAACATATTTAGTTTTCAGCATTGATTTTCACAAGAGTTTGAATTACAAATTTTCTCCCCATTTCTACCCTCCCCTCCCCACTCCAAGGTGGCATATATTTTGGTTGCCCTGTTCCCCAGTCAGCGCTCCCCTCTGTCACCCCACTCCCCTCCCATCCCCTTTTCCCTTCCTTTCTTGTAGGGCTAGATAAATTTCTATGCCCCATTGCCTGTGTATCTTATTTTGTAGTTGCATTCAAAAACATTTTTGTTTGTTTTTGAACATCTGTTTTTAAAACTTTGAGTTCCAAATTCTCTGCCCTCTTCCCTTCCCACACACCCTCCCTAAGAAGTCAAGCAATTCAACATAGGCCACATGTGTATCATTATCTATAACCCTTCCACAATACTCATGTTGTGAAAAACTAACTATATTTTGCTCCTTCCCAACCCATCCCCCTTTAGTGAATTTTCTCCCTTGACCCTGTCCCCTTTCCAAAGTGTTTGTTTTTGACTACCTCCACCCCCATCTGCCCTCCCCTCCATCATCCCCCCCCAATTTTTTTTATCTTCTTCTCTCTTCTTTCCTGTGGGGTAAGATTCCCAATTGGGTATGTATGGTATTCCCTCCTTAGGCCAAATCTGATGAGAGCAATGTTCACTCATTCCCACCTCATCCACCCTCTCCCCTCCTCCCACAGAACTGCTTCCTCTTGCCACCTTTATGGGAGATAATCCATCCCATTCTATCTCTCCTTATCTACCTCTCTCAGTATGTTCCTCTCTCATCCCTTAATTTGATTTTATTTCTTTTAGATATCTTCCCATCATCTTCAACTCGCCCTGTGTCCGCTCTCTCCCTCTCTCTCTCTCTCTCTCTCTCTCTCACTCTGTATATATATATATATATATATATATATATATATATATACACACACACACACATAGATATATACATACATGCACATTCACCCATATATATACATAAACATATACATATGCATATTCCCTTCAGCTACCCTAATACTGAGGTCTCATGAAGCATCCTTGTCATCTTTCCATGTAGGAATGCAAACAAAACAGTTCCACTTTAGTAAGTCCCTTGCAATTTCTTTTTCTTGTTCTTTTTCTTGATTATCTTTTCATGCTTCTCTTGATTCTTGTGTTTGAAAGTCAAATTTTCTATTCAGTTCTGGTCTTTTCACTGAGAAAGCTTGAAAGTCCTCTATTTTATTGAAAATCCATATTTTGCCTTGGAGCATGATACTCAGTTTTGCTGGGTAGGTGATTCTAGGTTTTAATCCTAGCTCCATTGACCTCCGGAATATCACATTCCAAGCCCTTCGATCTCTTAATATAGAGGCTGCCAGATCTTGGGTTATTCTGATTGTGTTTCCACAATACTCAAATTGTTTCTTTCTGGCTGTTTGCAGTATTTTCTCCTTGATCTGGGAGCTCTGGAATTTGGCAACAACATTCCTGGGAGATTTCTTTTTGGGATCTATTTGAGGAAGTGATCAATGGATTCTTTCAATTTCTATTCTGCCCTGTGGCTCTAGAACATCAGGACAGTTCTCCCTGATAATTTCTTGAAAGATGATATCTAGGCTCTTTTTTTGATCATGGCTTTCAGGTAGTCCAATAATTTTTAAATTATCTCTCCTGGATCTATTTTCCAGGTCAGTGGTTTTTCCAATGAGATATTTCACATTGTCTTCCATTTTTTCATTCCTTTGGTTCTGTTTTATAATATCTTGATTTCTCATAAAGTCACTAGCTTCCACTTGCTCCAATCTAATTTTTAAAGTAGCATTTTCTTCAGTGGTGTTTTGGACCTCCTTTTCCATTTGGCTAATTCTACCTTTCAAGGCATTCTTCTCCTCATTGGCTCTTTGGAGCTCTTTTGCCATTTGAGTTAGTCTATTTTTTAAGGTGTTGTTTTCTTCAGTGTATTTTTCAGTATTTTTTTCAGTCTCCTTTAGCAAGTCATTGATTTGTTTTTCATGGTTTTCTCGCATCCTTCTCATTTCTCTTCCCAATTTTTCCTCTACTTCTCTAACTTGCTTTTCCAAATCCTTTTTGAGCTCTTCCATGGCCTGGGACCAGTTCATGTTTTTCTCAGAGGCTTTTGGTGTAGGCTCTTGCACTTTATTGACTTCTTTAGGCTGTATGTTTTGGTCTTCTTTGTCAGCAAAAAAAGAATGCAAAGTCTGAGACTGAATCTGGGTGCGTTTTCGCTGCCTGGCCATATTCCCAGCCAACTAACTTGACCTTTGAGTTTTTCAGTGGGGTATGACTGCTTGTAGACTAGACAGTTCTACGTTCCACGTTTGGGGGGGAGGTGCCGGCTCTGCCCCACCAGCACTGCTCCTTCCCCAAGAACCCCCAACCCGAACTGGGCTTAAATCTTCAGCAGGCTGTGCACTCCTGCTCTGATCCACCACTTAATTCCTCCCACCAGGTGGGCCTGGAGCCAGAAGTAACAACAGCTGTAGCTGCCCCACCTCCGCTGCCCCTGGGGCTGGAAGCCGAACCTCGAACTCATTCTACTCCCGCAGCTTTTCCCGCTAACCTTCTCCGCAGTCTTTGGTGTTTGTGGGTTGAGAGGTCTGGTAACTGCCGCAGCTCACTGATTCAGGGTGCTAGGGCATGCTCTGCCCGGTTGCTGGTCTTGTTGGTCCACGCCGCTCAGGCTGGGTTCTACTCCACTCCGTTCCCAGCTCCCAGCTCCCAGCTCCGTGTGGGATAGACCTCACCCAGAGACCATCCAGGCTGTCCTGGGCTGGAGCCCTGCTTCCCTCTGCTGTTTTGTGGGTTCTGTCATTCTAGAATTGGTTCAGAGCCATTTTTTATAGGTTTTTGGAGGGACTCGGTATGGAGCTCACACTAGTCCCTGCTTACCAGCCGCCATCTTGGCTCCACCGCCGCCCCCCCCCCCCCATCTGCTTAATTAAGGAAAGCAAGGTAAAGGGGTTGACAAGCTTACTTTTAATTCAAATATCATTCAGATAGTTCAGGGGAAAAAGCCAGCACCCTGAACTTCAAAACAAAATGCAAACAAATTACAAACATCAACAGACTTTGTCTGATTCAATCCCAACACATAGTTACCAGAGTTCAACAAAATCTCAACATCCAGGTTTACAAGCTGGAGGGCTTCTTAGCTACAGCTGCCCGGAGTCTGCTCATCAACACCATCTCCAGAGCCCCACACAAATGGCTCTGTCCTCCCTTCTTATAGGGCTTCAGACATCATCAAACATCAACTGAATCACCAGAGCTCAGGCTCTGGTGATTGGTTCTTGAGTTGGCCCCTCCCCTTAGGACCCTGGGAGGTTCACATCCACATGGATTACGTTAACACCTAATGGGGTTTGGGCCTGGGGCTTAGCACCTAGTAAAGCTCACTGAGATAAATTGAGTCACTCAAAGAAAACAAAGGCCATTCTGGTTACAATATATGGGAAGGGGGAGGGTCATGCAACGATTGATTATGTATGAGTTCATTCTGATCTGTAAAGAACAATCAAAATGTGATGAATTCCTATGTTGTTCTTGTTATTCATGTTCTCTGTGTTTACTTGACTGGTTGTTATAACACTGAGAACCACTTCTTCTAAATTTGAGTGTGGAGCCAGGTGTGGCTCCAGATGTGGAGCCTCCCTCTATCAATGCTGCTCAGCACCATCTTCTTTAGTGTTGCCTTGAGCACCAAGAGGTTAAGTTACTTGCTTAGGGCCACGATTCAGTGGAATTTGAACCCAGATGTCTGACTCTGAGGCTGGCTCTCTCTCCTCTAGGCCACACTGATTTTTTAAATGCTAGAATATGCTTTGAAGTTATTTCAACTCCATTCAATTTAATTCACATTTATTCACACTCTACCTAACACACTGCTTCCAAAATACTTTTCTTTAATCTCAAATCTGACTATATGACTCCACTTATTCAACAAAGTCTGATGGTTTCCTGTCGTCTCTGGGTAAAATACAAATCACCCTGTGCAGTTTCTAAAGCCCTGCACAACCTGGCCCCAGGCTACCTTTCCAGCCTCATTTGGCCATCCCTTTGGTGCTCTGCATTCTAACTAAATAGGCCTCTCTGGAGAACAATTCATACAATAATGACAAACAACTTTGAAAGGCTTAAGAACTCTGATAGGTGCAATGAACAACCATGACCTCAAAGGCTGGGGGTGGAACATGATGCCCATTTCCTGGAAGATGACAATCTGAAAATGCAAAATGAAGCTATTTTAAGACATGCACAATATGGGAATGATTTTTGTTTGACTATGCATACTTAGAAGGATTCTACTTTTCTTTTTCTAGTTACAGGAATGGGAGGGAGGAAGTAGGAGAGAGAGAGAAATAAACTGGTCTCCTCTCTGTTACACACACACACACACACACAGACACCATCTCTCACCTCCAGGTCTTTGTACTGACTGACCTTCCCCATGCCTGGAATACCTGGAATTCCTCACTTCCACCTCATAAAATCCTTTTCCTTTAAAATTCAGCTCAAGCACCACCTTTTCCATGAGGCCTTTCCCATCCATCTTCTCACGCCCTCCCTGCCAGGTTACTTTGTGTTTAATTACTTAGTATGTATTCATATTTACTCACTTGACAGCTATACTGGGTATATTCTTGTATTCTCCTCCAGTGGAATATAAGCTCATTGCAAGTAGAAATTGTTGCATTCTTTGTACTTGTTTCCCCAGTGCCTGGGAGATTAATAAATGTTTACTGATTCATTGATTGCTGAAGTGCCTACCACGTGCAATGCATTTGCTTGGTTATTGGGATACAAAGATTAACCAAGAATGAGTTCCGGCCCCCAAGGGGTTTGCAATCCAGTAGAGAGTAGGAGACACATTCATGGACAACTATAGTGTAAGTTATAATATGATGAATGCATAGGAAAAGTCTGAACTTAGAGAGGAAAGCTTAAAGAAAAGGGGACTCAGGGAGGCAACTGAACTGGAATATTCAAGAATTTCAAGTGGCACAAAAGTGAGGGGAGGGGAGCATGTGAGTAAAGGCAAAGACACAAAAGGATCAGAGAAATTGTAATTTACAACTGGAAGGGACCTGAGAGGCCAGTCTACCTTCCCTCCATTGCACAGATGTGGAAACTGAGTCACAGACTGGTGGAGTTCTTTGCTTAAGAGTCACACAGCTAGTAGGTGTCTGAGCAAGAATCAAACTCCAGTCTACTTGCCTCCAGAGTCATTGCCTTACCAAGTACACCACACTATCAAGATCATGGGAAGACGACTGTCTAGTTGCCTAGAATCTAGAGCGCAAACATTAAATAGCAACAATTGGGTTGATAAGTTAGACTGGAGCTGAATTAAAGAGGACTTTGATGGGTAATCAAAAGTAATTATAGAACTGCTGAAGACTGGGTGTTGATTAATAATCAAAAGAGTTTATAGAACAATGGAATATTGTGTTTAGGGAGGGGGTAGATAAGCTGTAGGGAAAACAAAGGATCACTGATAGTGAAGAGCCTGGAGCCATCACCACATGAGGAAGAAGAGAAGACCTAATGCCTATCTTCAACGTTTCAAAATTGGACCTGTTAAAGAGAGTGTGGACTTATTCTACCTGAGCCAGGAGGACAGAACCAGGAGCAGTGGATGAGCCTTACAAAGAAGCAAAGAATTTAGTCTGGGCTTCGGTGGAGCCTCTGGCATTTTTCTCTCCCAGGTAGGCTTCCCAAGAGATCCTGAAAGTTCTCTGTAACAACAACAGTAATGATAACAAATGACTGCAGCAGGCATTTATATGGGGCTTTAAAGTTTGCAAAGGACTTCATAAACATTATCTCCTTTGGGATATTTGGTAGGTCAGAATTCTTTTAAAAGCAATGTTTCTTGGGCCCCCATCAATATGTGTAGTTTTACTAGATACTCAGAAGACACATGGTTCAAAGCAAAATAACTCAATGAAATAGCGTAGAAAGAAGAGTATCAACAGAATGTGCACTACCACATCTTCGGTTATCCGGGAGTTCATTTTCCCACAATTGTTGTTCGTCTTTCATTTTCGAAGAAGACTGATGACATCACAGATGATGTCCTGACTTGTGCATGAGTGCAAATCTTTAATGGGAAGATTGATCCCAAATGACCAATCAAATCAATCCATAAATAATAATTTATTAAGCACCTACTGTATGCCAGACACTAAACTACATCCTGGGGATACAAAGACAAAACCAAATGAGTCCCTGCACTATCTGTGGGGTATCCCATCTGAAATTTCCAGTAATACACACATCAAACAGTCAGTCAATAGGCATTCATTGAGCATCAACTATGTTCCAGGCACTGTGTGAAGATCTGGGTATATGAAGAAAGGCAAACACTGTTCCTGTTCTCAAGGAATTTGTGTTTCAATGGAGAAGATGACAAGTAAAGAACTAGAAATACATAAAATATATACAGAATAGGTTAAAATTAATCACAGAGGAGAAGACTACTTCTCAGAATTCTGTGACATTACTTAGGATAAGTTTTATTATGCCTGTTTTACAGATGAGAAAACTGAGACTTAAGAACACTAAAGGATGTAATCAAGATTACAGAACTAGAACAAAAATCCAGTTCACTTGGCCCTTGCTCCAATTCTCTTTCTACCAAGGTTCCCCTATATATAGAGACCCAATACAATTCAAACTCTAAATCAATATCCTAGATGTTAATATCATTTAACGGATCTAAACCGTGTCTTATTTTGCCTTCTTCTGCTCACCTGAAATAGCAGGTAAATTGGATCCATTGAGTTCTGAAATGTAGACTGGGGATGTGTCCAAAGACATAAGCCAACTTTTGGTCCATATGGCAGAGAAATTAACACCCAGGAAGAAGGTGATATATCAGGGAGATTTCTTTTTTACTTCATGTGCCAAGTCTTGCCATTTGGGCTCCCTTTGGCCGAGGGCTCCATGACAAGATGACAGACTACAGACAGAGAGACAACTTCTAGAAAAAAAGAGGCCAGAAACATAATGGCGTCAAAGGTCAACCATGCTTCAGTGGAGCTCAGAAGAAGAGATGAGCCAAGGTAAATTGGCATGCCATTCAGAAGACATTGGAGAGGAGGCCTCAAACTGGGTGCATTTTCGAAAATCATGTTGGGTAATAAATGGGAAAATGAACACATAAGTATTTAAAATTTTGAAGTAGTTTATTTAAAATTGTTATAGACATTGAAAAAGATCAGGGAGAAAATGTATATTTTCAGGGTTTATCATAGCTAAGTGTACCTACCCTACTAAGTAAAATGAGAAACCAGACCAAGTTTCAGGGGTACAAAGGCCAAAACATCAGCATATTACTCAACTCAAATAACTCTGGTTTGAGCCTGCTATCTACTGAAAGAAAGAAAACATGATCGAGGAAGGTGCCAGGGAGACATTTTATAATGAGGTCAAAGGAAGTTGAATGCTTCCTAACAATTGGAACTGTCCCAGAGTGGAAAGGGGTGCCCTGTGGGTAGTGGCTTCTACCTCCTGGGAGGCCTTCAGGCAGAGGATGGGGGCCCTCCTGGCACGGGTGCTGGAGTGGGGATTCCTTTCAGCTGTGCTTAGATTAGCTGTCACAGACGTCTCTCACTTTTCTACACTTTCTGCTAATTGCAGATGTTGTCAGATAGAAGTGATTGTAAAGTCGTTTTGTTGTTGTTTTTGTGTGTCCTTCATTCTCAAAGAGGACCATGACATCAGGGAGGTGATGCCATGACTTATAGGTAAATTGGATTTGAGTGAGGGAGGGCTGTGCAGAGTCACCAGCCTCACTTTCTCCTCCGGAGCCATCTGGGTCCAATGGCCTGATATAGATCAGGATGACCTGAGATGGCCCTGGATGCACATAGCCTTCCATAGAAAACTGTCTGTGTCCATTTCCCCTACATGATGGTCATTTCACAAGGCTGCATGCAACCACATTGATGGAAGTAAGCAGAGCCAAGAGAAGAATATACATGCCCCTTGCTCCTCATTCTGCTCTCTGGGGCCAAGCAGAACAGGAGAACCTTCTTTTGCATGACAGACCTTCACCTGCCTCGACTCGAAAGCCTCTTTGTCTTCCAGTTAAATCATAGATTCAGTTCTTTTCCATGATCAATGGATAAAATCAAGATTTTTCTTGTCCTTTAGCTCATATAGTCATAAAGCAAGAGCTAGAAGGCCCCTGGGAGTCCATTGAGTGTTATCCCCTCATTTTACAGATGAGAAAACTGAGAAGAGAATCAGCTAGGTTATGCGACTTGGCCAGGGTCACATAGCTATCAAGTGCCTGAGGCAGAATTAGAACTCAGGTATTGCAGACTTCAAGTCCAATCCTCTATTTACTGTTCTACCGGCTGCTTAGCAATATCCTTCCCAAAACGTGAACTGGACAAAATACTCCAGATAAGCTCTGATCACAGCAGGGCACAGGGAAATTATCATCAAACAGGCTTTGGCACTATGCCCACCACCACAAACTAGGGTCCCATGAGCCTTTTCTGGCTGACATTCCTCACTATTGACTCATACTGGACTTATAGTCCTCTAAACTCTGACTTCTGCCTTGTTCATCCAATTGATGTCTAACCACATGTCCTGCCATGTTCTTTTTTCATAACAACTGGCTCAGGTAGATATTCCCTCATTTTAAAGATAATGAAATAGGTTCAGGCAAGTGAAATTCTCACCCATCATTCTTCTTTTTCCTCTTTTTCCATGTGAGTCTTGTTTGCTCTATTTTTAACATGAATTGGCTGAAACTTCCTACTGTTACAGCAATGAGACTGCATAGCTCTCTGGAACTCACCTCTCTCTTCCTCCCGGTTCTGTGACCACAGCTCTTTGATGAGGGCTCTACTGGACTGAGACCCATGTGCCATCATTGGACTTGGTGTGTCAGTTGTCTTGTGAGACAGCTAACCAGCACCTGGAGGAGATGGACTGGCTCCATTTATTTCTAGGGCTTACTTAGGCAGTGTGAAGGACAGGAGCAAGGGTTAGACCTGGAGTCAGGAAATCCTGCCTCTGAAACTTACTAACTATGTGACCCTAGGCAAGTAACTTTACCTCTCTGTGCCTCAGTTTCTTTACCTCTGAAATTAGAGGGTTGGACTCATGGAATTCTCAGGTCCCTTTTAGGTCTAAATATATGATTCCATGGATTTCCGAAAATATCTTCAGTTTGGTGGGATTTTCATCTATGGTACCCAATATGTGCCATCCTTATGTGCAGTTAAAATGTGTGGACTGAACCTAAGGAAAGGTCCTGCATCCCACCCACCTCGCAATACTTTACCAGCCTAACATGATACCTGGTACTCACCACTGAAGATGGTGGACACTAACTCACTGTGGGCTGGTATCAGCTGGTCCTAAATCAGCTCATCAAATATTAATAACCCTGTCAACCAGCAAGGCCCCAAAGGCACAAAATGCAGGAAATGTTAGCAGAGATGGATGGAATGATAGGAAGTATCTCTGCCAGATGAGGAAGATACTTAAGGAACCCAGAGAACAGTGTAAAGAGCCAGGCCCCAGAATTCTTCATATTTGTTAGTGTTACCCTTTGGCGATTTGGGTAGAGCCTCTGAACCCCCTCTCAGAAACATGTTTTTAAATGCATAAAATAACAAACAGGATTACAAAAGAAAACAAGTGTAGCAAAGTAGTTATCAAATCATTTAAAAAATATTCATGGAGCCCAGGCTAAGTAACTTTTTCTAGGGACTTGGGAATGGACAAAATGGGAGAAGAGAGATCTTTAAAGAGAAGAGTCAGGGGTGATCAAAGTATGACTTATGCATTCATTTGATACTTAAGAAACATCTATTAAGTGTCTGTTGCATGCAAAATACTGTGCTTGGTTCGAGAAAGGGATAAAGATGAATAAAAATTATTCCAAACCTCAAGTCCATCATCTCCTTGGAAAGATGAGAACCACACAGATGTTGCTAATATAAATTAGTATATGATGATCAATTAAGATAGAAGGTGTTTCATGAGGAAGAAATCACTCCTGCTGGAGGGATTGGAAAAGATTTATGGAAGGAACCAGCATTTTGTCTGGATCTCATAGGTTGAGTAAGACTTTCAGACAGTGGCCCAGGAATGTTTATTCTAGCTTTAAAATATCTCTGGAATCCATCTCCCCTCCACTCACAAGGCTACCACACTAGTCTAGGTGTTCATCAATTCTTTTCCAGAAGTACAGCAGACTCTTTATTGATCTCCAGGCTCTCATTCTCTCCTCTTTTCAACTTATACAACTGCCTAAATAATCTTTCTGAAGTACAGCACTGACCATATAACCACTTTGCTCAACAATCATCAGGAAATTAAAAGAAAAATAATATTTGATCAATAATTACTTGAATTGAATGAATTGCAAAAAAATGATTGCTTGGAAGAACAGAAATTCCAGAAACTCAAGTAAAATGGTAAAAAAAGAGGGGTGAAGGGGCCATATTATTACCAGACCTCATGCCATATGTTAATCATCCAGAATATTGGTACTGGACAGAAAAGAAAACCCATAAAGACCCATAAAGATGAATGTAATTCAGGGATATCTGGGAAGATTGGTATGAACTGATACAGAACAAAATAAGTGAAACAAAGAGAACAAGAAACATGATAATGTCAGCAACATAAAAGAAAATGCCACTACATGAAATTAAATTCTGAGTGACAGAAATTGCTGGAAAAGAGATAACGAAACAGAGCTTCATCTTTCTCAGTGGAGAGGTGGAGGGCTGGAGGACCGACAATTGTATACATGGTTAGACAGTCTTGGTAGAGGATCTACTTTTCTTGGCCAAAAAAAAGAAAGCCTGCTTGGGAGAAAGGAAGGGTGTGAAATATGTTTTAAACAAACAAAAATCAAGAATCTTCAGTGCCTCCCTATTGCCTCTAGGATAAAATTCCAAGTCCTGACTTTGACCTTTTAAGCCTCCACTCTCGAAATCTGGCTCAGTTTATCTCTTAAGGCACTTCACAGTACTTCTCCATCATGCATGGTCCCTTCCATGGCTGCTGGCTATTCCCCCAATTCAGTATTCCCTCTGCTGCCTCAGTCCAACCTACCAGGAGCTTCCACCTCAACACTACCTTTTCAAATCTTCAACTTCCCACAAGACTCAGCTCAAGTGCAGCATCTAAGGGGAACCCCTTTGTTATTCTACAAATTCATAGGTTTTGAGCTAAAAGAGACCTGAGAAGCCATTGAGTCCCATCCTTTCATTTTATAAATGATGAAAATGAGGCACAAAGAGGTTAGATAATTTGTCTTGGCTCACGTGGCTATTAAGTGCCTGAAGTGGGGTTTGAACACAAACCTTCCAGATTCCATGTCCAGGAGCATATCCAATATACAACTGTCTCCCCAACTCCATTCTCCTCATGCACATTCTCCTGTATTTTCTCATTTGTTTAATGGCGTACTCCCCAATTAATGAAAAGAAAATGCAAAAGAAGGTGGTCTAGCCATACCAGATCTAAAATTATATTACAAAGTGGCAGTCATCAAAACTCTTTGGTAATGTCTAAGAAATATAGTGATGAATCAGTGGAATAGTTTAGGTACACAAGACACAGTAGTCAATGACTATAGTAATGTACCTTTTGATAAACCCAAAAACTCTAGCTTCTGAGATAAGAACTCACTATTTAACAAAACTGCTGGGAAAACTGGAAAACAGTGTGTCAGAAACTAAGTATAAAGCAACATCTTACACCATATACCAAGCTAAGGTCAAAATGGGTACATGATTTAGGCATAAAGGTGATACCATGAGCAAATTAGGAGAGCAAGGAATAGTTTACCTGTCAGATCTATGGAAAAGGGAAGAATTTGTGACCAAACAAGAGATGGAGAGTATTACAAAATGCAAAATGGATAATTTTGATTATATTAAATTTAAAAGGTTTTGCATAAACAAAGCCAATGCAACCAAGATTAGAAGGCAAGCTGGGAAACATTTTTATAGCAAGTGTCTCTGATAAAAGCCTCATTTCTCAAATATAAAGAGAACTGAGTCAAATTTATAAGAATACAAGTCATTCCTCAATTGACAAATGGTCAAAGGATAAGAACAGGCAACTTTCAGATGATGAAATCAAAGCTATTTATAGTCATATAAAAATGCTCTAAACCCATTGATTAGAGAAATATAAATTAAAGCAACTCTGAGGTACTACCTCACACCTATCATATTGACTAATATGACAGAAAAGGAAAATGATAAATGTTGGAGAAGATGGGGCAAAATTAGGGTGCTAATGCATTGTTGGTGGAGTTGTGAAGTCATCCAACCATTCTGGAGAGCAATTTGGAACTATGCCGAAAGGGCAACCAAATTGTGCATACCCTTTGATCCAGGAATATCACTTCTGGGTCTGTATCCCAAAGAAATCATGAAAAAAGGAAAAGGACCTACATGTACATAAATATTTATAGCACCTCTTTTTGTAATAGCAAAGAATTGCAAATTGAGGGGATGCCCATCAATTGGGGAATGGTCGAACAAATTGTAGTATATGGATATCATGGAACACTATTGTGCTATAAGAAATGATGAGCAGGTGGATTTCAGAAAAACCTGGAAAGACTTAGATGAATTGATGCTGAGTGAAGTGAGCAGAACCAGGAGAACATTGTACACAGTAACAGCAACACTGTGTTGATCAACTATGATAGACTTAGCTCTTCTCAGCAATATAATTATCCAAGACAATTCCAAAAGACTCGTGATGGAAAATGCTATCTACATCCAGAGAAAGAACTGATGGAGTCTGAATGCAGATCACAGCATACTATTTTCACTTTCTTTGAGTTTTTTGCGTGTTTTTTTCCTTTTGTTCTGATTTTTCTTTCACAAAATTACTAATACGGAACTATGTTTTATCTGATTGCATATGTATAACCTATATCAGATTGCTTGCCATCTTGGGTTGGAGGGAGGGAGAAAAATTTGGAGCTCAAAATCTTATAAAAATGAATGTTGAAAATTGGCTTTACATGTAGTTGGGAAAAAATACTATTTACATTAAATTTGTTTAAAAAAATTTACTCCCCTATACAGCACAAGCTCTCGGAGGCCAGGTATTGTGTTTTTGTTTTGTTTTGTGTCTTTGTATACCTACCACCAAGTCCAGTGTCTTGCATATAATAAACTTTAAATCAACATCTTTTGAATTTTTCAGACAAGCAAGAGACAGAATGAGATATTTTCTTAGGATTAAAATAAGGATCTGGAAGGATATTAAAGGTCATCTAGTCCAAACTTCTCACCTTATGGATGAAGAAACTCAGGTCAAAAGAGGTCATATGACTGATTAAGAGGCACATAGTTCATTTGTAATAGAACGGGGATTTTAATTCATACCTCTGACTCCAAATCACCCTTGCCAGTGGGTTGGAACCCAGCCGTGAAAGACTAAGAGAACCCTCTAAGAAGCTTGGTTGGACCTTATCCTGTGACAATGGGGAGCCATTGAAAGTCTCTCAAGAGAGATGCCATGTGGTCAGACCTTTGATCTGGCAAACAAGATGGATTGGAAAGGGGAATAAGCTGCATGTGGAGAGATCAAGGAAGAGGTAAACATGAGAATACAGCAGGAGAGGATGAGTGCTGAGTGAAGATGGTGGCTGCAGTAGTGGTAAAGTGGGACTAGATGGGAGAAATGGTATTTGCCTCAGTGTAGCCCCAAACAAGGGACCATATTTTCATGTACATATAGAGGAATAGACTTTGGTGAAGGAATTTCCATAAGAGAATGGTAGATATTGTCAATAAATGGCTCACTAGATAGGGGAGAGAGAAAGGATTTGGCAGAAATAAAGGTGATTATAAACACAAAAAGTAAAAATAGTGACATTTAATTGTTCAAAATTTTAAACAACTAACCCAACTTTCAGAGTCCTCAAAAAAATCCCTTCTTCCAAATCAAGTACGTTTCACTCTGACTCTTTCAATGAGCTTACTTGGGCAGCTGAACCAGACCTGAGGGAAAAAATGGAATTTGGGTATTAGAGGAAATGGGTGCAGGAAAGTCACCTAGTCATGCATTCCTGTTGACAAAACTTTTCTTACAACATGTGCTAAGAATTCTGGGGGCAAGCCCCCAAAGGCAGCTGGGCTCCTTGAGTCTCTCACCTCATGCCTGACATGAAAGATTCTCTAGTCATCATGGAATACACAATTAAATCTGATGCACAAAGCAGAATATAACTCAGCCAAGTGACTTCAAGCCGACGTCAATGTGGCAGCTCTGAGCAGCACAGATGTGGCTCCACAAATATAACTTCCTTCTGGAGATATAAAGGACAGATACTGGATATGAGGCAATGACATGTTGAAACCATTACTTTGCTGGGCATAACTGGAGGCCAGGATCTGCTCATTCCATGGTTGAGTATATGGCCATGGAGGGGTTACCTAATCTACATCACATGGACTAGTGAAAGTGCCCACTGGGAAAAGAAGAAAAAAAGAATAATCTCATCCCTTTCTCTATCACTTTGTTTTCACCCCTTTTTGTAAGCAATTAGAAGCAGCAGATTAGTAGTGATGTCAAACACGCAAAAATGTGGCCACTAAACCTTGTGTAGGGACCCTGACCATGTCATATTGATTTAGAAAATCACATACTGACATGATCAAAGTTCTATTGTATTTGGGGGCAGCTAGGTGGTACAGTGGATAAAGCACTAGCTCTGGAGTCAGGAAGACCTGAGTGCAAATATGACCTCAGACACTTAGTAGCTATGTGTCCCTAGGCAAGTCATGTAACCCTATTTGCCTCAGTTTCCTCATCTGCAAAATGAGCCGGAGAAGGAAATAGCAAACCACTCCAGTATCTTTGTCAAGAAAACCTCTAATAGCATCCCAAAGAATTGGATACAATTGAACAACAAATTATATTTTTATTTGTTTTGTTTAAAAGTTCCTCGTTGCACATTAATCTAGTCCAAACAGCATTCCACCCAGTGGTTGACACCTCCAGTGTAGTGAATAGAGAACTGGGCTTGGAGTCAGGAGGACCCGGATTTTAATTCCTCTTCCAAGCTGTAGTCTCTGTGTGAACTTTGGCAAGTGACTTAACATCCCAGAGCTTCAGTCCAGTCTGGACAACTTTTCTGCTAAGTTTACCTTGGTTGTAATCTGCATTGATCAACTCCCCCAAAAGGGGAAGGAACTGGCCCAGTGTAACACAGGTAAAAAGTGGCAGACAGAATTTGAACTCAGGTCTTCAGACTCCAGAGCCAGTGCTCTATCCATTATGTCATGCTGCCTCCAAAGTCTCATTTGGTACTAGTAATTAACCTTGGACAACTTGCTTCACTTCTTTGGGACTCAGTTTCCTATTCTGTAAAACATAATCCTGACTGACATCTAGTACTTTAAGATTTGAGAACCCTTCCATATTACCTCACCTGATCCTTATTTACAAGAACCCCTCAAATGAAGTAGTAAAGTTGTCAGTTACCAAGACGTCCATTTTATGGATGAGGAAAGTATGATTGAGAAATTAGGTGATTTGGCCAGGATGACATATCTAGCAAGGGAGGGAATAAAATGTGAACTGTCTCATCTCCCAGCCCCCAGCCCAGCACTTTCTTTACTCCACCCCACTGTGTCTGAGAGATGGTCCCCAAGCTCCTTGCAGCTAGAGCATTACAGTTCCATTTTTAAAAAGCAATTAGTAAGTGTCTATTGCAGGTACGGAGGGTACAAAAAGAAAAAGGGAACACCCCTGCCCTCAAGGATTTTATATTCTATGGTTGGAGAATGATGCCATATTTTTTGTCTTAAAGGATTTGTGAACTCATCATTGTGAGTACTTTGTCCAACACCTTAGGTCCCCAACCATTCTGTGACTTGGAGGATGGCATTTGCAAGCAGACTCACTGAACCAATCTTTTTTTTTCCAAATTAGATGTGAAGATAGTTTTCAATATTCATTTTTGTAAGATTCTGAGTTCCAAACTTTTCTCCCTCCCCTTCCCCAGGACGCCAAGCAATCTGACATAGGTTATACATGTACAATCATGTTAAACGCATTTCCACACTAGTCATGATGTGAAAGAAGAATCAGAACAAAAGGGGAAAACCCGAAACAGAAAAAACAACAACAACAAAAAAGAAAATAGCCTGATTTGATCTGCACTCAGACACCAGAGTTCTTTCTCTGGGTGTGGGTAGCATTTTCCATCATGAGTCTTTTGGAATGGTCTTTGATCATTGCCTTGCCAAGAAGAGCTAAGTCAGTCATAGTTGATCATCACAGTGTGGCTGTTACTATGTACGATGTACGATGTTCTGCTACTTCTGCTTACTTCATTCAGCATAATTTCAACTAAGGCCTTCCAGGTTTTCTCTTAAGTCAGCCTGCTCATCATTTCTTATACCACATTACATTAGTGTTCCATTACATTCATATACTACAACTTGTTCAGGCATTCCTCAATTGATGAGCATCAATTTTCAATTCTTTGCCACCACAAAAATAGCTGCTATTAATAATTTGCACGTGTGAGTCCTTTTCTCTTTTTATGACTTCTTTGGGATACAGATACAGCAGTGGTATTGCTAGATCAAAGGGTATGCACAGTTTGGTTGCCCTTTGGGCATCATTCCAAGTTGCTCTTCAGAATGGGTAGATCAGTTCACAACTCCACCAACAATGCCTTAATTCACTGAACTAATCTGGAGAGTCTCCTGGTGACCAATCTAGAGCTGATCAATCACTGAGCATATTCTCAAACCTTTTTACTGCTTAGTAGGACCCAGTGGAAGGAGCATAGTCCCCCCTCCCCCACCCCATTTCCACCATTTCCTGAATGTCATGAACAGGAAAGCCTGGAGTGTGCAGGTATGAGAGTTTTATCAATTACAGTGGAATAAATCTAAAGGGAGATGAATATGCAGGATGTTCAGTGATCAAGTATTCATTCCCAAGGATTGGGTGAGCCCTGGGCCTGGCTAAGGAAAAGAAATGGGATACCACTTATGGATGCATCGATGCACTGGGTTGGAAAAGTGATGACTGGGATGCCAACTTTTGCTTTTCTTTGAATTTGTTCAAAGAATTATTGGATCCAAGCTCTAGAGTGGGAAGGAAAGTGATCTGGGCCAGCTCCCTCATTTTACAGAGCAGGTAGCCAAGGGTCTTAAAAGGTTAGATGACTAGTTCAGGGTCACACAGCTAGGAAGCTACAGAGGTGGTTTGTGAATCCTGGTCTTCTGGCTCTAAGGTAACATTCTTTCCACAACCAGATGCTGCAAAGACCTTCTCTGTGCAGAGCTATGATCAAGATGGCAGAGAAGATACTGACCTATTCACTGTGACTTGGATGATGGTGGCCTCCAGTGTGCCACCATGGAGAGAGGGCTCAATCTGGAGTCATAAGACTGAGTTCTAATCTTCGCTTACTTTCTATGCTCCTTTGGATGTAGGTGTGGCTCATTGAAAAGAGGAGGATTATTCATGTGCTAGCTTGGAATTTCTTGGTTTGTTCTTTGTAATCAAATACTCAACTTTGTCTGCTTCTCAGTAAATTTTTGAACACCACCAGGAGGGTGAAAGAGCTGTAAAAATCTTTGTGGCCTGCATGTTGGGAAATGGAGGGATACTAATTAATGCTTAAAATGGGGAAGCAATGTGGGTGGCCCTCCCTCTCATTCCTTCTCTGAATGTTCCTGAAAGGGCAGGGACTAAAGGCAAATTAAATTTTTAAAAGACCCAGAGGTTATTATTTAACACAATCCATGTCAAGCCAGCTTCATTACTTAGAGGCCAAAAATGACAAAGGGCTTCATTACCAAAAGTGTCATGCACAAACTGAGGGAGATGAGTCCCACTCCTGACCAGGCAGAAGCTGAATAGAAGAGACTGAAGATCAGAGGGGGCCACAATGGAATGGGACAGAGGTGTTATTAAAATCCCAAATTTGATTCTAGGACATTAAGTAACTCTTTCAAAATGTTTTCTCTCATTTTTTCTCTAGAGTCTTGTTGGAGCTTTTCTTTTCAAAGAAAAGGAAGAGAAATGAGAGATTTCTAACCCTAATTCCAAGGTCTAAAAGCTTTCAATTTAGGAAATACACACACACACACACACACATACATACATACATATATATATACATTCATACATACATATATATATATGTATATATAAACCCTCAACTGGTTTATCCTGCTCTATGACCAAAATGCAATGCCTTTGCTGCACCTCCTGATTTTTTCTCCTAACGACCCCTTATTTCATGATACTCTCTCCAGTACTGACCACTCCTCTGACACACCCCAAGATACACCTGGCCAGTAAGGGGAATGGAAAAACACTTTGCTCTCAGAACTTCTCCCTGCCACTGTCACTTGGCATTCCATGTCTCCTTTAAAGGACTCTCCATTCCTTTAAAATCCTTCTGCTGTCCTCTACAGATCCTTCTCCGGGCTGCTCCCTCTTCTCCTCCCTCCTTTGGCCTCCCTTGGAAAAACTTTCCCTCCCCGTTCCTCAGCATCTTCAGACCCAGTCATCTTTGTCTCTAGTTTGTCTCAGCCAAACTCTACACTGTTCACACCTTACACCACCACCCCAATGAATTTGGCCCTGCCTTGGCAAATTTCTTCATGATGGCTCTGGATAGGTCCACCTAAGAAGGGGCAGAAAAGGAAAAAAATTCCAGTCATTCATCAATACAGTGATAGATGATCAATGTGCCTTACAGAATTGACTGGTCTTCTTCCCTGACCCTGACAGATTTAGCAGCTATTTCTTTGTCCCAGAGACACAACTTAAGCCTCATGCCTGCCTTTTCTGGAAATAGTGGAAAAAAGTGTAGGGAGGGAAAAGGAAACTCCTTGGAACATTTCCTTTCCTCCTGCGCCCCCAAACCTTACCTGACTTAAAACACATTCTTCCTGGCCACTGTCTGCCCGAGGTCATCCCTCTGAAAGGTATGTGTGTTGGGGTGAGGGGAGGAGGATTTGGGCAGGGCTCCTAATCTTCAGGTGGCCACTGAGATGTAAAGAGCCAGGGACCCATGTGTGCCCTGCCCCTAGTAAACCTGTGCAACACTGTGTGACCCTGGGCAAGTCACCTAACCTCTCTCTACCTCAGTTTCTTCATCTGTAACAGGTATAATAATAGTGCCAAGCCCCCAGGGTCATTGTGAAGATCAAGTGAGTTAACGTGTATCTGTAAAGTGCTTTGCAGACCTTAAAGCTACATGATGATGATGGTGACGATGGCGATAAGAATAGCAGCTACCATTTATATAGTGCCTACTATGTGCCAGGCACTGTGCCAAACACTCTGATTAGAGGGCAAAGCCAGAAACTCCTCCATTTAAGGAGGGGTCACAAGACAGACACCTCATTTCCCACTTGGCTGAACTTCACTTTGGACGCCTTTGAATTCTCCGCCACACCCTTTGTGCCAGGTACCTCCCTCCTCCCCTTTCAGCTGTCTTTTGTGTGTTGTCTGTCCCCATTAGGTTGGAAGAGCCTTGTGGGCAAGGACAGTTTGGGGTTTTTCATATGCATGTCCCCAGCTTCGCACAGTGCCTGGCCTGTAGTGGGTGCTTAATAAATGCTTATTGACTATTGATTGAGGTCTCCCTGACTCCAGACTCAGCACTCCAACCAACGAGTCATCTAGCCACCTCTGTTTCTCTCTGTCTCTGTCTGTTGCTGTCTCTCTCAATATGGATAGATATGCATATCTATATACCGCACATATTTAGTTAGATGTGTCCTTATACATGTAGCAAGTATTTATATTACTAAATAAATGCTACTACTATTAACCTTTCAACTTTCTCCCTAAACTTTTCCCATCTCCTCCCCTCCATATTGCCATTAAGGGCACTACTGACCTTCCAGTCTCCCAGCTTCCCATCCTTCACTCTCACTCACCCACTTATCCAACCAAGTGTCAAATCCTGTAGACACAGAATAGGTCTTACATCTCCAGCCCTCCCTCTGCCACCCTAGTCCAGATCCTCATCACTTTTCTGTACTTTTGTGATAGCTTCCCCATTGGACCTCCTGACCTGCATCCAGAGTTTAACCTGTCCAATCTATCCTCCTAACAGCTACCAAATTCATCTTTCTAAAATGCAGGTCCTTGTAGGCCACCTCCCTGCTCTAGAAGATTTGAAGGCTGGGGCAGCAAGGTGGCACAGTGAGTAGAGCACCAGCCCTGGAGTCAGGAGGACCTGATTTCAAATCCGGCCTCAGACGCTTGACAAACTTACTAGGTGCGTGACCTTGGGCAAGTCACTTAACACCAATTGCCCTGCCTCCCCCCTCCAAAAAAAGAGGATTTGAAGGCTCCCTCTCTCCTCTAGGACAGAAAATAACACACACACACACACACACACACACACACACACACACGCACGCACGCATGCACGCACACACGAACGCATGCACGCACACAAAGATCCTCTTCTCTTTGGACCTTTAAAATCTGGTTGCAGCCTGCCATTCCTAGGTCGATGCTGTGATACTACATTATAATTCCCCTCATGTTCTCTATATTCCAGATTAACTGGTCAGCTCAATCTTTTCCATACCCAACATTCCATTTCCCACCTAAATGCCTTTTGAGTTTGTCCTCCATGCTTGGAAGTCTCTTCCTCCTCCCCTCCATGTCTTGAAATCACCAGCTGCCTTAAGCACCACTTCCTCCAAGAAACTCTTCCTGCCCTCAACCCCTGCCCCATCAATTACTTCAAATTTTTCTCATATACATTTGAGTAAAGATGCCCCATTCTTCCCATAGAATGTAAGAGCCTCTGATTGTCTTTGCATCTCTAGCATGTATCTCAGAGCAGGTCCTTGATAAATGCTTGTGGATTTTGACTAGTTCATAAGTCCAGAGGACCATGAATTCAGAGCCTAAATTCAGGTGCCTAAACTGAAGCCCAGTGAGTTTTTAAGTGATGTGCCCAACAGCACTTAATGGAAAGTTAATGGCAGAGCCAGGATTCAGACTGAGGTCCCCTGACTCCATCCAGTGGGCTGAGTCTACCAGTGGGCAGCCATTAGCCACCTCTCCACCAGCATGATTCCTCTGCAGAGGGCTGCTTCCTAGTTAGTCTGTGGAGCAGTAATGGTGGCTTCTAATTGGCACTTTCTTCCCATAATGAGAATTTCCAGAGCTCACCCTCTTCCGGAATCATCCACCCTGTTGCCCCAATTGGCCGAGGACTCTGCCAGTTCCTATTTGTTGCTGAAGATGCTCAGGGTCAGGTCATCGGGGTCCTGACTATGATGTCAGCTTTGGCATTCTATTGTACATGACAGTTAATTATAGCATTCATTCAGAAAAGGCCTTGTTGCCATAGCAACCACTGCCTCCCAGCACAGGTTCAGCACTTCTGACTTAAGCCCCTTCTCAGCTTAGAGATAAATATCAATTTGTTCTACATGTCCCAAAGATAATTAAGACAGTGCTTGAGGGAGAAGTCATTCCAGACATTGGAAGAATCTTCCCCTCCAGGAGCCCCAAAGGCTTCTCTTCCTTCCCTACACTCTCTGCTTGCTCCCTTTATCTTGGGTGTTAAAATAGCAACAGGGCACATCTTTAGAGTCAGGAAATGGGACCCCTCAGTCTTTGCCCTCAGCAAGTCCTCCCAAGCCTCAGGTGAATGAAAAGAGATTGATGTTGGAAGGAATCATCCCTGAGATTGAGTTAGGCCTATTGAAGGTCCTGCTAAGCCCTGTGTGTTTTAGACTATCATCTGCATGTACCTAAAGCTGTCACTGATCCAAACATTTTGCTCTAACACTTTGATGTGGATGTGGAAAGAGTGAAGACACAGGGTAGGGAGGATATCCATCAATGTAAGAGCAATGAAAAATATTACAACTGTAAAAATGTAAAGCTGGAAAGAACCTTAGAGATTGTCTAAGAGAATCTTGTGATTGACAGAGGCTCTAAAAAACACAAAACTTGTGAGTAATAGATTGTGTTATCACACCACCCTTATTTCTAATACAAAGTATACTAAAAGACTTAGTGTGAGTTTAAAGTCTTAAAACTATGGCCATCTCCCCTCTCCTCAAATGTAAGACTGTAAGTGGAAGAACAGGCAAAGAAATTGGGGATCTTTCTGGGACCTTTCTATCCCAACAGAATTATGAGTCCAGCAAAAACACCCCCCAACAATAGCAAAGTTCTATTTGTGTCCTGCTTTAAGGTCCACAGAAGGCTTTCCTTCCATGATTTGGTCGAAGCTTCACAGCTGCCCTGTGACATGAATATCACCAGTGCTAGTTTCATCATTTTTCAGATGAAGAAATTGAGGCTCAGAATGGGTAGTAGTATACGCATGGTCAACTGGCAGGTTAGAAGGAAAAGCAGGACTATAACTAGCCTCCTCTTTCCTAGTTCAAGGCCCGTTCCAGTGGCCACCTCTCAATGGCAGGACCATGTTCTATGGATGGATGGATCATTCTTTATGCTGGCAAGGATGCCTCTGCTAGGGTGAGCTGGTTGCAGGAGGATAGCAAAGGTCATGCATTTGCTAAGTTATTTTCCATCTTTACAGAGAATGGCTCAGCCGGATTCTGCTACTCCTGCCTCCAGTCTCCAAAGTTGGCTGCAAAGCCAACGTGCTTCTCCAGGCACATTCCATTTAATGAAAGGGTTTGGGCCATTGTCAGGACAACCAAGAGCCTGATTTCTCCTTGTCCAAAAACATTGTTTTGTACAACCAGCATTGGGATAGGTGATGAGATCATGGCTCCTCTGGAGTTTTGGCATATCCCTAGTATCTAACACAGGGGCTTACACACACTAGGCTCTTAATAAATGCTTGTCATTACAATAGGACTAACCACTAAAGGCCCAAACCATATTATAAGAGCTTAATAAATGCTTGCCAATATAACAAGGGACTGACCAATGGAAACCCAAACCTTCTGAACATGGGCAGTGTTCCCTGCCTGATAAGCACAGATATTTGGGGTGTCTGGTAAACTGGCTTCCAGGTGCATGTAGTAGAGAAGCATAGTCACCTCTCTCGTGGAGATGCTGGGAAGCCAGTGAGCTCTTGGCCTTCTAGACAAGTTTGAGTCTGGAATGGAGCCACCTTTTGTTTGTATTTTCTTTATTTTTAACATAAGGCCCTCTGAGAGTTCTAAAAGTTGGAAGAGCGAGGCTTTAGGTGTTTAGGAAACGGGATTCACGCTAGAGTTTTCTGGTGGTTGAGCCCAGGGAGGCACCTGAAGACTCCAGAGGAGCTGCTGGGACTCTGTACCCAGCAAACAGGGCAATGACTCATGAATCAATAACATTTCCCTTGGGAGTGAACTTGGTGGAGCAGATGCTTTGCAGTAGCCTTCTGTGAGCGTGAGCCCGCTCTCCCCAGGGACTAAGGTGGTTGAAAAGACAGCATGCCTTTGGTTCGAGGGGAGGCGTTTGTACTTCTGTTCTTGCTGTGTCTTCTCAGTATGCAGTCCTTTGTAAAAGCTATCTGGCTTTACCTGATAGGACTGATATTGCTGTGCCAAGGATATCAAAGATATTGAGAAGATACAACTGGGATTGGCGAGTCATGTTGGAGGAGGAGGCAAACTCATGCCAATGAGGGCCTGAGCAAACAGTATTAAAGAAGGCTCCATAGACCTTAAGAGTTACCTCCAAGGAAATCGATACCAATATGTAGCCATACCTCTGGGGACCCAGATCACCAATAGGACTAGGAACTGGCACCAATATGTAGCCATACCTCTGGGGACCCAGATCACCAACAGGACTAGGAACTGGCATAGGATCACTACGGTCTGTACATTCACTGAATTGGATTAAAGGAAATTAAAATATTCTCGTTAGTTGGGAGGTAATAGGACAGTTACTATGGATCCAAGGAGGCAAATGAACTTAGAAACCAGCCAGTTTCCACCGTTATTTTGTAGGACCATAAGTTATGTCTAAGGTCGTATTTATTCATTTAGTTTAAATCATGTCTCCCGTGTATATTGAAGTTATCTGCTATGCTTTCTTGCACAACAGAACATTTGGCAGCTCTGATCTGTGTTGGACATTCTCCTGTATGATAACAAATCCATAGAACATTCTATGTCTCCTGGTGGAATAAAAACAAAATATACAAAAGCATAAAGGTTTGGCCCAAGTCCTCCTGGAAAGTCTTGCCAAAGAGCTGGCTGCCCCAAGAACAGATCACACTCAGCCTTTGCCCCTCCCTGGTGCTGACTTTTCACTCAGAGTAGCCATAGATCTCTTTTGTTTGGCCCTGCCCACTCTGGCTGCTTGCTCAGCCAGACCACTCTCTTATTCCCCAAAGTCAAGGGAGTTTAGTGAAAAGTACAAGGAGGAGCTATTAGCCATAAAGGCCCTACAACTTAACATGAAGAGCTCTGGGAGATTGGAAAATGTCTATAAGCCAGATGAAAAGTTTCTGCTAATGAGTTCCCAGAGGAGAGTGTGGTGTGCAGATGCTGGACATCCAAGAGGCCTATCCAAACCAGGGGTCTGAACAATTGTGGATTAAAAGTCCACCCAAGACCACCTAAAGTAGCATGAAAGCAAGCAGGGGGAAGCATCCCTTTTCCCTTGGGTTGGTGAGCTCCCAGTGGGGGAGGACTGCAGACAATGTCAAGTGTTTCCCCCATTGTTGTGGGCCCACCCTCCACTGATGCACACTGGAGTCTAGCGGTAATTCAGCAACTGAGCCCATGATTGGATGCAACCAAAAGTGATAATGAGGGTCTGGAGGTGGTGAGAGAGTTTGTAAAGGGAGTGTAGACAACCATAATTATAGCAACAATATTATTAATAATAATTTGGGTGTAGCTATTTTACATATATTATTGCATTTGAGAGGCTTTTAAAGCATTTCATAACCTAATCCCATTCTGTTTCTTTTCTGGTCTTATACCCATTTCCTCTATGATCTTTGTGATGCGGTGACACTGGCCTCCTGGCTATTCCTCCCACAAGTCACTCTGTCTCCCAATTCTAGGCATTTTCTTTGGCTGTCCCCCAAGCTTGGAATGCCCTCCCTCCTCATCTTTACTGCCTGGTCTCTCTGGTTTCCTTCAAGTCCAAGCTAAAGGCTGATCTTCTCAAAGAAGCCTTTCCCGGGAGAGCCTCTTTCAAAGAGAACATCCAGTCCTGTCCTTACCTAAGGCAGGTATCTCTGTACCAATATCCCCAACAAATGGTCAGTGAGGGTCTCCTTACAGAATGTGGAACCTTGTATCTACTGAGGAAGCCCATTTTCTGTTGGGCCAGCTCTAGGTACAAGGAAGTTTTTTCTTTATGTTGAACCAAAATATCTTTCCTTGGACCATCCAGACAATTCTTCTGTTTTACTTTTGTGGGAACAAGAACAAGGTGGATTTCTCTTTCACGTAGCAGCCATTCAATCAGTAAATCAAGTCTGCAAGCTTGGGCCTACAGTGTTTTAGGCACCGTGCTAATCCCTGGGGATGCATAGAAAGGCAAAAAAGACAGCCCCTACCTCAAGGTGTTCACAGTCTGACCAAGATAAAAAAATGCAAACAATTATATACATATAAGATAAAAACAGGATGAATTGGAAATAATCTCAGAGGGAAGGCACTAAGATTAAGAAGGACAGAGAAAGACTTCTTGCTGAAAGTGGAACCTTATCTGGGACAGATACTACTCCATTCATCAGAGAGTCACCTCTGAGGTATGGGATCACTGGGCCTTACCTTCCACCCTGCAGCTGAGCCCTACGATGTGTGTCACCTTTACCTGTGAGTTCATTGAGAGGAGGATTGTTTCTCAGTTTGCATGCTCAGTGCTTAGCACAGTGTTCAGCATGTCAGTGTTCACACACAAAATAAATGTATTTTATTCCTTCATTCTCTCATCCATTCATTCCCTCGCTAGAGACCCAGTCCATAGCTGCCACTTCTGGCCCAGATCCACAAGTCCCCCATTTCTGTCCTAGCTCTACAAATATCCCTATTTCTTCAGCTAATCATTTGGCATGATTCTTCATCCCTTCCCCATGTCAATCTCTCTCCAATCATGTGCTCCACCTTACCAATGACTTTCACAAAATATGGAATCCATATTTGAACAGCGTTCTCAGTGTTCTCCCACCAGGCCCCTGGACAGAGGGATATTCATATCCCTGTTTCTGGAAACCAGGTGGGCCTCTCTCTTGTAGCCCAAGATGACATTCACTTTTGTGGCTACCATGATGCATCATTGTCAACTCTCCGTGAGTTTATGAAATGCAAAAATTCTCACATCTTTTTCATGGGAACTGAGCTCTGGTCACATCTTCCCCATTTCTCTCTGGTACCTCTCTCTCTCTCTCTCTCTCTCTCTCTCTCTCTCTCTCTCTCTCTCTCTCTCTCTCTTCCTTCTTCTCTCTCCATTCAGTGTTTTCTTAGCTTCCTCCCTCCATGCCATCTTATTAAGATCTTTTAGTTCTTGTTTGAGTTAGCCTATTTATGTCCTATCCCTCCCAATATCATGACCTATGTACTTCGGTTGTGGTCCAGTGGCAAGGCTAGGATTAGGACTCAGTCTCCTCTCCTCTCCCCGTAGAGTTTCTCCCTCAGCATCAAGAAACATCAAGGCTGGATGGCTTACTCTAATCAAAACCAGCCTGTTCTGTGTCCTGAAGACCCCCAACCTCCACAA
Organism: Trichosurus vulpecula; assembly: GCF_011100635.1. Classification (NCBI taxonomy): domain Eukaryota; kingdom Metazoa; phylum Chordata; class Mammalia; order Diprotodontia; family Phalangeridae; genus Trichosurus; species Trichosurus vulpecula. Next base: position 432,323,791 of record NC_050576.1, on the reverse strand, counting down.
AGAGAATTTATTGAGCTCCAATTAACATACCTCAAGGTATGCTTCTTTTATGACTCTAGAAGGGTTCCAAACAAGGTCAAAGCCCTGCTGTACCATCCAGAAGCCTGGAGCACAGAGTGAGTGTGTGCTGGAAGCCCCATGCAGCCCCCTACCCCTATGTTTATAATGAAGAGTGTTCATTGTGCATTAATTTTTTTTATACACAGATGTCAATTCCTCCCCCTTGACACACACAATACACTCTCACACATCTTTCTGAAAGCACTTATCTCTGGTTACTAAGATACTAGCATTTCATACAATTTGCATTGAAGATGTAGTCAGGGAAGATCTGAATGTGCATTGGTAGGAGTGATAGAATTGAGAAAGAAGGCAAATCTCAGAGAAAAGGGAGAGGGAGGTTTCAAGGACCTAATACTATTTGTTGTGAAGGAGGCAGTAAAGCCCACCATGGACTAAGGAGCTTTTCCCAGTCACCAGAAGCAGAACAGAGGCACTAGAGCAAAAATGAAAGTCATGGTCATAACAGTAAACTAAAAGGTTGTCTCAAGTGGATGACGCCAGGTTTTATCTTTGACCCAATTCTATTCTCTGTTATTATTGTTGATTTGTGTGAAGTCATGGGGTTCCTGCTTACCAAATTGGTAGTGACATGCATGAGCCAAGTAAATCCATTGCACAAGTACAAGAAAGATAGAAGGGAGGTATAGTTAGACAAAAATTCATTGACAAAAGAAAAAAATGCAAGGGTCTCAGTAGATTCCAAGCTTAACAGGAGTCTATAATACTGTGATAGGATAGAGCAGAATGTTAATGTCATCTTAGTCAGCATTAAAAGAACATTGTTCAGGACAAATGAAATGATACCTTTCCATCCCTCCCCTTTCCCTCCATAATCTGCCTTGGTCACATACTCTGCCTAGACCACACCTGGAATATTGATTTCAATAAAGTTGTCACATTTTAGGAAGGATGGTGACAAACTGGAGAGTATCAAAGGAGAAAGCCCAGGTGCTGAGGTGGCATAAAGCCACATTGCACCAAAATCAGTTCTTGGATCAGATATTTAGAGATGGGAAGTACTTTAAGAGGTTTTTTAATTCAGGCTCTTCATTTCACAGATGAGGAAACTGAGGCTTAGAGAGGCAAAGTCCCTTGCCTAAGGTCATACATGCAGTGAACAGCAGAATCTGGATTCCAACCCAGGGTTTTGTGGAGAGTTTTTTCTAATCAATCAGAATGCAAACTTCATAAGGGGAAGGGACTGTCTCGCTCTTCTCTTTGTCTCCCCAGCACTTTGCACAGTGTCTGGAACATATTTGTTTAATGAATGCTTGTTTAATTGGAATATGGTTACTTTGGATTTCTTTGGTTTGGATGTAAAGAGGAGTTGACTTCTGCTTTGCTCCAGAGGGCAGATGATGCAAGCAAGAATAGACAGAGAGAATACCTCTGAGTCCTTTATCCACTCTGAATTCTCTGAAAGATCAAGATCTTCAGAGATCACTTATGCCCCTGCCCAACATGACCACTAATAGAGAAAGGCTATCAAGGTTCTATCTCTATGAGTAATCAGCTGCACTGTTCTTTGGATCCAGCTTTCTGCACAGATGGATTTCACCAGCAGCTAGCTTCCTAAGATATACAGAACAATAGGTTCTATTCAACTGAGCAAGGGTGAGTTGAATCTGAGATAATTGAACTCTTTGCCCAAGAGTTAGAGAAGCAGGACCAGCCTCAGAGTTGGCAGTTGCCTGAGTGGTTCAGATTCCAAGGGGCTCTACCACCCATGGGTCAGTATTGGAAGTTCTCTCCTTTGATACCCATTCATAGACAGAGCTGGCAGGAACTAAGAGGCTGTCTAGTTCAACCTGTGGCCCCACATAGGATCCTTTCAAGGGCACTCCTGATGAGCCAGCACTCAATTTGTTCTTGTGTCTTTCCAGTGTTTCAGTTCTCTTGCTAGACCCTAAAAGACACAACTTCCTGGAAGGGCTAATGGTTTAAGCTAAGCAATGGTGTTGGTAACTCAGCAGGTCAGCTTGGTCTCTGGGTCGAGTTGGAGAAATGGTGGAGGGCAGGGGATAGAGTGAGGCAAAAGGTACAATGAGGAAAGGCTGGAAACTTCTGTCAAATTTGGTCACCCCTAGAGAGGAGTAATGTCTTACTAGTAAATGAAGCAGAAGCTGGGAGGGACTGACTTGGTGGGTTTGCCTAAAGCCAGAGGAGAGGGTTGGGGCAGAGCTAAGAGATATTCTAGTGTCCTAGTTTTCAGATTCAAGATTCAAGAACTAACTGTTCCTCTCTTCTCTCTCTCTCTCTCTCTCTCTCTCTCTCTCTCTCTCTCTTTCCATATATATATTCCTCTCCATCTCTGTGTGCATCTCTCTCTCTCTCTCTCTCTCTCTCTCTCTCTCTCTCTCTCTCTTTCTCTCTCTCTGTTTTTCTCTCCCGGTCTCCCTCTCTCTGTCTCTGTCTCTTTCTGTGTGTCTCTGTCTGTCTCTGTCTCTGTCTCTCTGTCTCTGTCTATCTCTGTCTCTGTCTGTCTCTCTGTCGCTTTCTGTCTCTCTGTCTGTGTGTCTGTGTGTCTGTCTGTCTGTCTCAGCTCTAGTCCTTTTAGTACCAGGATTGAGTTGCCAGATTCTCACTCAAAGGAAAGAGTTGAGCTCATCCTTACTAGTTGGGTCATTTCCAAAAAACATGGGGTACCATTTGCATGGGAGCAATTCAAGTCAGTTATACACAAATATGTACCATGTAGTTACATCAGTGCTTTTGCAGACTCCCATAGAGTGTATTATGACCCATCTTCAACTGAGTAGAGGACCATCAAGAGTTGATGTAAACAAAATAGTCACAACTTCATGACTAATCTCTGTCTTGTGAACAATCTGGGGATAACCATCTTCAAACTTGGTTATGTTGATCCTCAGAAAACAGACATATAATCTGTCACTGGGCTTGCACTTGAAAACTTTCTAATTTGGAAGGTAGGACCTTCCAAAGCTTCTGCTCCACTATCAGAATCATCAAATAGAAAAGGAAGGACTATGAGTCAGAGCTCAATTCCTTGCCGCAATCGATATCGTTGGAGGACTTTAGAAGACTAACCTAGCTCTACGAGAGGCAGCATGGTATCCTGAATATAGGAATGGCCTTGGTATCAGGAAGATCTGGGATCAAGTCTTGATTATGAAGCATTATGGCTGTGGGATCCTTGGTAAGTCATTTAAACTTTCTATTCCATGGGGTAACTCTCTAAGACTCTTGGTTCCAGACAATGTCTGTTCTGCATAAGTTGAAGGGATTTGCCACATTGGAAGTTCCCTATGATCATGAAATTTCAGATCTGGACCAAGTGTGAGTCTCTGTATGTGATAGTGAGTGTGCACATGCACACTTATCTATCTATTCATTCATAGTCCGTCTTCTGCCTATCATCTATCCATCTATTTATCTATACACACACACACACACACACACACACACACACACACACACACTATATTAGGAAGGCAGAATTTATGATTTCAAAGAGAATCTCATATGTGCCTAAAAGGTCCGGAACCGCAGAATATAAGGAATTCTCTAGGCAGAAGGCAGGAGAACTAAAGCATGTATTTACACTCCACAATAACAAGCCCACAAACCAGCGTCACCATTTTGATATTTTCATCAAAAGCTTCCAGGCCCAATAAGTCCGCCTTATAAGGGTAACCAGGAGGCCACAGAGAAGCGAGATGGTATAAGGCAAAATCGCATACATGCTTCCCCTCTACGGTAAGAAGATTACCTACTAGCCTCTAGTCAGCTCTGCTACCGGCAGCTCAGCTTCGGCTGTAGGTGTCTCTGGCTCCAACCGGAAAAGGAAAGGAGGATCTTCAAGCTGTCCTCTCCCCTCTTATAGAGTTTTTGACATCATCAAGCACCGCCTGAACGACCAGGGCCAATTGGTTCTTGACTTGGCCCCTCCCCCAGTGTAGACCACGTTAACACACCTCCCCTCAGCCAGCGCCACGACTCATCACACAGGAAGCTCTGGTCCTGCCCCGGAAGAGCAAGCCCCAGCGTCCAGGGAAGCTCAACGAGGCGAGCTGAGTCATTCAAAGAAAACAAAGTCCATTCTGGCTACACTCCACCCCTCACAATGTTCTAGGATGCACAATCCAATCATAATTCAAATTAAATTATATATCCTAGAACATTGTGATCCAATTATGCAGGAAACTAAAACATATCATTCACAATAAAGCAAAACATATCATTCAGTGACATTCCCAAATATTGGTTTACGATTCAAATGTGATCCACCCCTAGATCCCAGCCAGATAATCTCTTCAATCAATCATCCCAAAATAATTATTAATAATTCAAATGTCCACCCCTAGATCTTCGTATCCATTACATAGGATCAATAATATCATAACAATAAAACAATATAGCAAGGATAACACAAAATAAGTACACAGAACACTATCATCATCCCCCCCTCAAACAATTGGGGCTCAAAATCTTGGGGTAAGGGGTGAAGGTCTCATTTTCCATAGCTTCTTCTTGCTGAAATTGGATGTAGAGGTGTCCCTGCCCCAAAGAGTCCAATTCCAGAGTTCAGTTCTTTAGCGAGCTGGCAGGAATTCCAAGAATGCTACATGCTTAGGCAGTCACCGGAAACTGTAGGGTGCTTAAACCTGCAGGAGACAGAACTAGCGACAAGGTTAACTAAAACAGAGAACAAAAAGAGTAGGCAAGTATGGGCTATTATCCTTCAAATAAAATCATCTCCAGTTTAGTTGAAATTTCAGTTATGCAGAGATCCAATATCAGAGCCAAACTCAGATGGGAAATGTTTCTTTTTAAATGGAACACAATGAGGAAACTAAGCCAAGAAGATCCCACCCTAGATGGAGACCAGGATTGTCCTCCCAGCCTTTCCCCAGATGTACAAGGAAAACCAGGAGGATCCCATCCTAGATAGACTAGGATTGTCCTCCCAGCCTTTCCCCAGATGTACAAGCTTTCATCCGTAATCACACAAAGTCACCTTCCCTCTGAGTGGCTTGTGTCAATTACCAGCATCAGCCATACCTGTGGAGTCTGTGAATCTAATATTATAGCCCTATTCATGGTAAAATATATGGTTCAGGGGTACGATTTGGTAATTATCTTCCCCTGAATAGACAACTGTTACAGTGTTGTTCTTCCCATGGGCTATGACTTCTGCAGCCTTTGGAATATCATCTGGCTTCTGTTTTACCCATATTTTAGCTCCCAACTTTATTCTATCAATGGAGCAAGCCCCTTTTGCCCCTCTAGTAGTTATTCTGGGAGGAGGGTCAGTTTTCACAAAGGGTATTTTTTCACAGGGGATAATAATCACTTGAACTATCCTATCATTACTACCAAATTGTACAGGTTTTTCACCCAAATTCTGGAGTGTCACAACAATTTCTTTTTGATAATTCGAATCTATCACTCCAGCCAATACATATACTCCTTGAGCTGCTAATCCTGGTTTAGGTATTATCCGTCCAAAATGATTCTTGGGGATTCTCATACATACTCCAGTAGGGATTTTTCTTATCTCTTTCCTATTCAACCTAAAATTCTCTATACAATGTAAATCATATCCTGCCGAACCAGGTGTTCCTGGACATGGTAGGGGGACATCTTACCTCACAGTCCAAAAATCAATATTTTGGATCTCACGTGTTTGTTGTTCTCTAATCTGCAAATTTGGGGTCATCATTCTGGCTAGAGGTGTACTCCCCCCTAAGGGCCTATTATTCAAATTACGTAAGGCAATAGACAAATTATCCTTCCAATGTCGATATGAATTATTAGAGCTTAATTTTCTCAGCTGTTCTTTCAACAATCCATTCATTCTTTCAATCAGCCCAGATGCTTGTGGGTAATATGGAATATGATATATCCATTCATTATTATTCAACACACAATATCTTTTCACTTCTTTGCCCTTGAAATGTGACCCATTGTCACTTTGAATCTGCATTGGGGTTCAATAGTATAAACTTACAATATCTAGGGTTTTACAGGTGTTTTTCTGAGTTGCATCCTTATAAGGACAAGCTACTAGGACACCTGAATAGGTGTCAACACACGTACATACATATTTACATCCTTTATCCTGGGGTAGTGGGCCAATATAATCTATCTGCCAAATTTGGGCTGGAACTTTTCCCCTTGCTATTTCTCTAGTTACTATCCTAGGAAGACTTCGTTCTTTTTCTAATTGGCATATACAACACTCCTCTGTTATTTGTTTTAACAACGCATGAGAGATACTAATACCTTGATCCTGTGCCCATCGGTGGGTGGCCTGAACCCCTAAATGGCCAGCGGTCTGGTGGACCCATCTCGCTAAGGCTAAGTCATCAGTTGGAGTTGGAGTAGGGACAATACATTCAGTGGCAATCTTTGCTAGTCGATCCGCGTGTGCATTGTACTCATGCTCTGGTGTGGTCAGGGTCGCGTGAGCATCAACATGAAAAACTGACAAATCCGTAACCAAAGACATGTCCCATATATTTTCCCATAACTCTTTACCCCAAACTTGTTTGCCATGAATCTCCCAATTCTGATTCCTCCATATAGGCATCCAAGTAGCTAATCCATTAGCTACCGCCCATGAATCAGTAAATATATGACACTGTCCTCCCTTCTCCATTCTGATGGCCTGATGTACTGCCATCAGTTCAGCATATTGGCTACTTCCCCCTATCCCAGAACTTTCCAGAGTTCGCCTAGTACAGGGGTTATAGGCTACTGCTTTCCAATGTCTCTTCTGTCCTAAGTATTTTGCTGTCCTGTCAGTAAACCAAGCGTGTTTCTTCTGTTCTACACTTAGTCCATCATACCCAGTATTCCATTTCACTAAGGATGGCACCATCTGTTGCTTAGATTCAATGGGTTTTTCATTTCTCTCAGTGCCAATGTTCGCCACCGAAAGCAGAAACTCCACTTTTGCCTGCTCTGGACCTATTCTGAATATACCACTTCCATTTGATTATGCTTGCCTCTTGTGCATGTCCAATTCTGTGAAAAGCTGGGGTACTCATTACCCAAGTTATAATTGGAATTCCAGGCCTTAACATCACTTCATGACCCAGGGTTACTAAAGCCCAATATGCAGCTAACAGCTGCTTCTCAAAAGGTGTATACTGCACTCCAGATGAGGGCAGTTTCCTTGACAAAAGCCTAAAGGTACACTTCGGCTCTGTTGTTTTTGCCACAGACTCCAATTTGCATAGTCATCTTGTACAGTCACTTGTAACTCCACTGGCCCATTTTGCATAGGCCATAAGTCCAGGGCTAATTGTATAGCAGCCTTTGCTTCCTCAAAAGCTCTACTTTGTTCAAGGCCCCAATCGAATTCATATTTCTTTCTGGTGACTTTATACAAGGGTTTTAAAATCTGTCCCAAATGTGGGATGTGGTGTCTCCAATAACCAAATAGCCCTATGAACTTTTGGGCCTCTTTCTTATTAGCAGGGGTGGGAAAATCCTGAATTTTTTGTCAAGCTTGTGGGAGAATTTCTTGCAGTCCTCTATTCCACTGTATTCCCAAGAATTTTACAGTTTGAGCTGGCCCTTGAACCTTTGCGGGGTTGATTTCCCATCCTTTGTTTTTCATATGGTCAATTAATAATGCTAAACTCTCCTCCACTTCTTTTATATTCTTTCCCTGTATCATGATGTCATCTATGTAATGTGTAAGCTGTACACCAGGTAGCTTTAATTCATCCAAATGCTCAGCTACAATCCTGTGGCAAATAGTTGGGCTATGAATATATCCTTGTGGCAGGCATGTAAATGTATACTGTCGGCCTTGCCAAGTAAAAGCAAACTGGTTCCATTGCTTGGGGTCTATTGGGATCATAAAGAAGGCATTGGCCAAATCAATAACTGCATACCAAGTCCCTTCATGTTTTTGTATTCTCTCTATTAACCGTGTCTGGAACAGCAGCATACAAGGGAGGAGTCACTTTGTTCAGCTGTCTATAATCTACTGTCATCCTCCATGTCCCATCTGACTTTCGGACTGGCCAGACAGGGTTGTTCCATTGAGTAGTTGTAGGGACTAACACTCCTGCCTCAACACATTCTCTTATAGTGTTGGCAATTTCATCTTGCCCACCTGGCACACAATATTGCCTCAAAGTAATTACTTCAGAAGGTTCGGGCAAAGTGATTGGATCCATCTTGATTTTCCCCACTAAGACTGCATTAATGCCTATTTTCCTCACAGCAAATTGGTATTTCCCTTCAGGTAAATTTAAGGTCATACCCTTCAAAATGTCTATTCCAATGGTGTATTCAGGAATAGGCACAATAACCACACTATATTCTTTCTTGGGCAACTGTCCAATTTTCATCATCAATTTAACTTGTCTGGCTGATATTTCAGTCCCTCCTAGTCCTGTGATGGTAATAGGAGTTCCATGGCTGAATTTGTCTGGATTCCCATAGATAAGGGTGGCCTCGGCCCCAGTGTCTACTAATGCCCTAGTTACTGTACTTGACCCATTTTTCCAATATATGGTCAAGTTAATGTGAGGTCTGCAATCCAGCTTACGTATTTCCTTAATTTGGGCTGGGGCCTGGCCTGTTTCCTAGTATTCCCTAGCATGTGATTCACTTGAGTATGAAGGTTCAACATCTGTAGCATTTGCAGGAGCAGTTCTTATTTCCCTATCTCTCCTGTTATTGAGTCCTTTATCTCGGTACATCCTGTACAATTCATTGGTTGGAATGCCACCTATCATTTCAAAACCTACCCCTGCTCTCAATAGAGCAGTGAACATTTCTTTTCTTCTCACTCCATTTTGGTGCCAAGTTTGCAGGCTATTCACCCTTCTCTCTCGAGATCTATCCCTTCCCCAGTCTCCTAAGTCATGTAACTGTAAAATCTTATTTATCACCTCTGTAAGATGGGTCCCTACTTCCCCAAGTAACAGATTCAAAATTAGTTGTTTATAAGCAGGGGGAGCTGTCCTAATTATTAAATTCCTATGAGGGATTCCTATGGGATCATTGTAATATTTGTCTGCAGTTCCTGTCATAATAGCAGTCTTCATTACCTCCTCCTTTAGTCTCATGATACAATCTTTAAGTGAATACCAGGGTCTGTGCTCAGTGGGCCACATGGAATCATTAGTATATCTCTTATTGCATCCCGCAGCAGCTAATGCCAACAGAGTAGTCCTGCTAGCATCATCTCCTCGCTGATGATGTTCCCTAAAAGCTTGCTGAACTAGAGGATTGTGGCTGATACCTATGAATCTCATACAGTCCCTCTTATCTACTAATATTCCACCGGCCCCTTGATCACTGAGCCTTACCATCCAAGATATTAATGGTTCTCCTACTCTTTGGCTGAATCTACTCAAAATATCTGTGACCTCTTGTGGTGAGAAATCTTCCTGAAATTCCCTCGTAACTAAATTGCCACCTCGGGTTTCTGTCCTCCTCCTCTCTACGGAACGAACGCTTTTCTGAGTATTTAACCATCTCCCATTCTCTGTGCGAGGGATGTCCTGAACCCTAGTAGCGTTTTCTGTCTCAGCCCCTAACATTGTCTCATTTTCCCCCCACTCGCTTCCCCTGCCACCATGGCAAGGACAAAGCAGGCAGTCAGGCTTGGTCTGGGCTGAGTTGCGATGCACTCTTGGCTTATTTGGCCTCCTGTTGCTCCTAGCCACATTAATAGAAAAGTTCTCATCTGAGTCAGTGGGTTCTTGAGCAGCAATTTGTTCTCCTACTATCTGAGATTCCCCTTCTTGCTGTGGGGTAGGAGTGCCCCCATCTCTTTCACTTAATCTCAATCTTTCATATACTAGCTGGTAGGCTGATAACACTATCCAGCTTTGCCTAGATAGTGATGCCCCTGACTGAATCCCAAACTCTTGTAAACACCTTTCCAAATCCTTAGGATCTCCTCTCTGTAGCCTTGGTTCCCAGTTTTCACAGGGTCCAGCTTTTTTAGCCAATTCCTTTGCTAAGGAGGAATAAAATGGATCCTGCCACCCTGGGATATTCATCTCTTCCTCTGAAGTTCTTCTGCTTCTGAACAGAGATCTTATATCTAGCGATCCCATCCACCTCGTTGCCAAATATATTAGGAAGGCAGAATTTATGATTTCAAAGAGAATCTCATATGTGCCTAAAAGGTCCGGAACCACAGGATATAAGGAATTCTCTAGGCAGAAGGCAGGAGAACTAAAGCATGTATTTACACTCCACAATAACAAGCCCACAAACCAGCGTCACCATTTTGATATTTTCATCAAAAGCTTCCAGGCCCAATAAGTCCGCCTTATAAGGGTAACCAGGAGGCCACAGAGAAGCGAGATATATATAAGGCATAAGGTAAAGGCAAAATCGTATACATGCTTCCCCTCTACGGTAAGAAGATTACCTACTAGCCTCTAGTCAGCTCTGCTACCGGCAGCTCAGCTCCAACCGGAAAAGGAAAGGAGGATCTTCAAGCTGTCCTCTCCCCTCTTATAGAGTTTTTGACATCATCAAGCGCCGCCTGAACAACCAGGGCCGATTGGTTCTTGACTTGGCCCCTCCCCCAGTGTAGACCACGTTAACACACCTCCCCTCAGCCAGCGCCACGACTCATCACACAGGAAGCTCTGGTCCTGCCCCGGAAGAGCAAGCCCCAGCGTCCAGGGAAGCTCAACGAGGCGAGCTGAGTCATTCAAAGAAAACAAAGTCCATTCTGGCTACACACACACACACACACACACACACACACACACACACACTCCAAGCCCAGAGTCCTCTATTTGAAATTGGGAGCAATGCTAAATAAGCATCCTCTTGGAAAAAAAATTACTGATCAAAGGCAAAGCAACCTAAGAGCTTAGCTTAGTTTTTGTCACTTCACAGGAAAATTTCAGTGGAAGAGCCCTTCGATTCACTTCTTCCCTGGTCCTTGATATGCTCCCAGGTGAATCTGAAATCTGAAACTGAAGCTCACTCTTTCCCTTGCTGAGGGGCTTAATTAGCTGGTGGGTGGCACCGAAGATGACACTAAGGGGCAGGCAGCTCTTTCTTTAGACTATCATGTTCAGGATTCTGAGATGTTTCACTGTCATTCGGCAGAATGTTCAATTGCCCTCAATTATTTATGTACTGCGGATGGAGCAGGAAGGGGGATGTCAGAGGCGATTCAGCCCAGTTAGGCTTGGCCAGCTCCAAACAAGCAGGTGGAAACCTCAGGATTATCAGAGATGAAGGAAGAGGCCAAGCTGAAGGGGAGGCTGGGAACAATCGAGCTCAGAGACTGGGACAGCTAGGACTGCAGCTTCCACCTGCTAGCCCAACTTCCTAGTTGTTGTTGCCGCTTTTGTTGTTGTCGCTGCTGCTGTTTTAATAGGAGGAAGAGGTTACCTTTATCACCTGCTTGATAATTAGTACCTGAACACCGGTTCTAAGGTATGGCACACCCTGGGAAGACCAGGAAGCTTTGGTCTCCACCAATGCAGAGTCACCTCTTGCCTCATCAAGTTCTGTTAGAGGCCATGCTGGAGAAGTTTGGGGAACCCAGCTTACTGTGAGCAACCTTGTTTCTAACCCAAGGCCGTTTGCCATGAAATTTCACTTTCTTCAGGGAGGCAGTAGTTGATGTGGCCCCCATTCTCTCCTCTAGGTCTGGCTTAGGAATCAAGGACTTAAAACCTGTCTCTGTCACTTACTTCCTATGTGACTGGCCAAGATGCTTAACTTCTGTGGGCCTCAGTTTCCTCATCTATGAAATGAAGGAGTAGGCTTAGCTGGCCTCTGAGGCCTCTTCCAGCTCTTGACCTATGATTCTGTGCAAAGCATCAGTAGATCTAGAGCTAGTTTTAGTCTTGACACCACCTCCAATTCACTCCAAGACCTTCTTTAGATCTTTGCACCCTTCCGGGGATCTGTGATTTCATCTGGAATGACAAAGGAGTCAGATTAGAAGATCCATGAAGGTCCTTCCACTATTAATATTGTGACTATGGAGGTGAAGGCAGGTGTGGAGGAAACACTGAAGAGGCATGAGCCTTTCTGCCTCCTTTCTTCTCCATTCTGCCCAAGTCCTCATTACTACTAAATCAAGGCTCCCTGTCCTCCTAGTGGTCACCGTCTTAAACAGTCGCATCAATAGGATGAAAACACCATCATCAAAAGACTGCTTGTGGTTTGGGTTTCCTTGCTTACTCATGGTGATTGCCTACGCTTGGGGCTCCCCTCTCTCCGACACAGAACGCTTGGGTGAAAATCAATGCCCACATATTTTCGACAGAAGAGAAACTCTTTGTGGGCAAGAAATGCTTCATTTGTATCTGGAGCCTCACCACAGCTCTGTGTGGTAAGCAGGTTTGGGACTGATAAACCCATTCTACAGGTGAGGAAACAGAGACTCAGAAGAACCATAACTGGTCAGCAGGGTGCAGAATGCAAAGTGTACTCCACAATAACTTTCAAAGGAACAGATTGATTTTCCTCAACTTTAGTTCTATTGAGGTATGTACAACCCTGATAGAGAAATTTAGTTCAACTCATTTTTATTAAGTACCTACTGCATACCATGCACTGGAAATACAAAGTTTAAAAAAACTCCATCCTAGACCTCAAGGAGCAATGGAGGTAGAGACAATATGTATTCAGAAAAGCATAATACAAGATAGAGAATGAACCAAACAAAGAGGAAAAGAAGTAGACTTAGAAAATAGGCATTGGGGGAGGAGCTTTTGAGTTTAGGGCTTCAGAGCAGGCTATCCAGAGGAGAGGACACTTTCACTGATCCCTGAAGGAGAATGATTCTCAAAGGCTGAAGTGAAGAGTAAGTACATCTCATCTGTGCCTTTTTCTGCCGTTTTGAAAGAAATGGCCACTGATAAAAGTTTGTACGTGAGTATATCACTGCCTAATATGAAATAGAGCTCAGTAAGATGAATCGCATCTATAGAGGTTGTAGAAATATGGAACAAAATTATATGAGGAAAACACCTAGATCGTATTACAGTAGTCTTATGTCCACCATCAACCAAAGAATGAATGGACTCAAACATATGCTTTTGCAAATCTCTACTCAGAATAAGTGTTATTTAGGAATTTAAATATTTCTATAGCACACAATATACCATGTAGATATCCATATAGTTGAATTTAGCATCAAAAGTGAAATAATTGCTCTACCTAGGATACTATCAATAGTATGTTTAAAGACTATTTTCTATGTGACTAGTTAATGAACTCACAATGAAGCTTCTCATCTAAAGTTATATGAAGAGCCCTGAGATTATGTCATGAACTGGTCTGCTGACAACACAGAAATCTTTTTCTGTTCATTTATATATTTATTTATTTAATATATTTAGTTTTCAGCATTGATTTTCACAAGAGTGTGAATTACAAATTTTCTCCCCATTTCTACCCTCCCCCCCACTCCAAGATGGCATATATTCTGGTTGCCCTGTTCCCCAGTCAGCCCTTCCTTCTGTCACCCCACTCCCCTCCCATCCACTTTTCCCTTCCTTTCTTGTAGGGCAAGATAGATTTCTATGCCCCATTGCCTGTATATCTTATTTCCTAGCTGCACGCAAGAACTATTTTTTGGTTTTATAACATCTGTTTTTAAAACAAATTCTCTCCCCTCTTCCCTTTCCACTCACCCTCCCTAAGAAGGCAAGCAATTCTACATAGGCCACATGCGTATCATTATGTAAAACCCTTCCACAATACTCATGTTGTGAAAGACTAACTATATTTTGCTCCTTACTAACCTATCCCCCTTTATTGAATTTTCTCCCTTGACCCTGTCCCTTTCTGAAAGTGTTTGTTTTTGATTACCTCCTCCCCCTATCTGCCTTCCCTTCTATCATCCCCCCTTTTTATCTTCTTCTTCCTTCTTTCCTGTGGGGTAAGATACCCAATTGAGTGTGTATGGTATTCCCTCCTCAGGTCAAATCCATTAAGAGCAAGATTCACTCATCCCCCCTCACCTACCCCCTCTTCTCTTCGTACAGAACTGCTTTTTCTTGCCACTTTTATGTGAGATAATTTACCCCATTCTATCTCTCCCTTTCTCCCTCTCTCAATATATTCCTCTCTCACCCCTTAATTTGATTTTAGTTTTTTAGATATCATTCCTTCATATTCAACTCACGCTGTGCCCTCTGTCTATATATATGTATATATATATATATATATATATATATATATACACATATGTATATGAACATACATATATATACACATACAAATATACATACATTTATATACATACATACACACACACACATGCACACATATATGCATATTCCCTTCAGCTACCCTAATACTGAGGTCTCATGAATCATCCTTGTCATCTTTCCATGTAGGAATGCAAACAAAACAATTCCACTTCAGTAAGTCCCTTGTGATTTCTTTTTCTTCTTTACCTTTTCATGCTTCTCTTGATTCTTGTGTTTGAATGTCAAATTTTCTATTCAGCTCTGGTCTTTTCACTGAGAAAGCTTGAAAGTCCTCTATTTTATTGAAAATCCATATTTTGCCTTGGAGCACGATACTCAGTTTTGCTGGGTAGGTGATTCTAGGTTTTAATCCTAGCTCCATTGACCTCCGGAATATCGTATTCCAAGCCCTTCAATCTCTTAATGTGGAAGCTGCTAGATCTTGGATTATTCTGACTGTTTTCCACAGTACTCAAATTGTTTCTTTCTGGCTGTTTGCAGTATTTTCTCCTTGATCTGGGAGCTCTGGAATTTGGCAACAATATTCCTAGGAGTTTTCTTTTTGGGATCTATTTCAGGAGGCAATCAGTGGATTCTTTCAATTTCTGTTTTGCCCTGCGGCTCTAGAATAACAGGGCAGTTTTCCTTGATGAGTTCTTGAAAGACGATGTATAGGCTCTTTTTTTGATCATGGCTTTCAGGTAGTCCAATAATTTTTAAATTATCTCTCCTGGATCTATTTTCCAGGTCAGTGGTTTTTCCAATGAGATATTTCACATTGTCTTCCATTTTTTTCATTCCTTTGATTCTGTTTTATAATATCTTGATTTCTCATAAAGTCACTAGCTTCCACTTGCTCCAGTCTAATTTTTAAGGTAGTATTTTCTTCAATGGTCTTTTGGACCTCCTTTTCCATTTGGCTAATTCTGCCTTTCAAGGCATTCTTCTCCTCATTGGCTTTTTGGCTTTTTCCATTTGAGTTAGTCTATTTTTTAAGGTGTTGTTTTCTTCAGTATTTTTTTCCGTATCTTTTGGGGTCTCCTTTAGCAAGTCATTGACTTGTTTTTCATGGTTTTCTCACATCATTCTCATTTCTCTTCCCAATTTTTCCTCTACTTCTCTAACTTACTTTTCCAAATCCTTTTTGAGCTCTTCCATGGCCTGGGACCAGTTCATGTTTTTCTTGGAGGCTTTTGATGTATGCTCTTTGACTTTGTTGACTTCTTCTGACTGTATGTTTTGATCTTCTTTGTCACCAAAGAAAGATTCCAAAGTCTGAGATGAATCTTTGTCCGTTTTCCCTTCCTGGCCATGTTCCCAGGCAACTTACTTGACCCTTAAGTTTTTCATCAGGGTATGACTGCTTGTAGAGTAAAGGGTACTTTGTTCCAAGCTTGAGGGGATTGCTGTTGTTTTCAGAGCTATTTCTATGCAGCCAGCTCTGCCACACCAGCACTCCTCCTTCCCCAAAAACCCCCAACCGAGATCTTAAGCAGGCTCTGCACTCCTGCTCTGATCTGCCACTTAATCCCTCCCTCCAGGTGGTCCTGAGGCTGGAAGCAACTGCAGCTGTAGTTCTGTACCTGTACCACCTCCTCTGCCTCCAGGGTGGTGGCCAAACCATGAACTCCTTTCACTCCCTGCAGCTTTTCCCACTAACCTTCTCTGTTGTCTTTGGTGTTTGTGGGTTGAGAAGTCTGGTAACTGCCACAGCTCACTGATTCAGGGTGCCAGGGCCTTCTCTGCCTGGCTCCTGGTCTGGTTGGTTTGCGCATCCCACACTGGGCTCTGCTCTGCTCCCCTCCCAGCTCCGTGAGAGATAGACCTCACCCAGTGACAATCCAGGCTGTCCTGGGCTGGATCCCTGCTTCCCTTTGCTATTTTGTGGGTTCTTCAGTGCTAGAATTTGTTCAGAGCCATTTTTATACGTTTTTGGAGGGATTTGGCATGGAGCTCACCCAAGTCCCTGCCTTCCAGCCGCCATTTTGGCTCTACTCCCAACAATGCAGAAATCTAATCCTTGTTACTACTCAAAGTTTTTTAGAGTCTTCCTTCCTTTCTTTTCCTTCCTTCTTTTCTTCCTCCTTTCCTTCCTCCCTTTCTTCCTCCTCCCTCTTTCTTCCCTGCTTCCTCCCTTCTTTCACCCTCTATCCTTCCCTCTCTACCTTCCTTTCTCTCTCAACCCTTTCTACCTTCTATCCCTTTTTTCTCTGTCTTTCTGCCCTCTGCAATTAATTTCATCCTGATGTTTCAAATATTTTCATGTGTATGTACAATATACATGTGATTACCAAATTCTTCAAATCATCAGTACCAATTTTTTAAATGATGTATTTCAATAACAGGCTATTTGATAGCTAGACACAATGAATTAATTGTGTTTATCTTCAAAATAATATAGCTAAAGAATGGAAAATCCCAGGGCCTTTGTGCTATTGACAAGCTAAATCTTACTCCCACTGCCAAACTGATTGACGTTCAGCTCAGGCAAGATAGACTCCAAGGTGATGTTTTGCATGTTTTATCTCAATAGTGACCTTGTGAGGAGGTTAAAAAGCCTGGGGGAGATTTGTTGTATGCAAAGGAAATTCTTTATTTTAAGCCAACTTTGTCTCCCTAAACTAGCTGGAAATTAATCAGCAGGCATTAATCCAGCTCTTAGAAATTGGTTTGATTGCAGCTGGGTGATATTTCCCCCAGAGATTAAAAATGCTCACCTTTTGTAAACTTTTGCAATAAAGACACACCACAGCCACCAGGATATGCCAACCCCACCCCCACCCTGGCCACTTTGTCTTTCCTCTCACTACCCAATAAATGCTGGAAGTGGCTAGGACCCTGTAGGTACCAAATGATGAAGGCCAAAGAAGCAGCCTGTGCTAGAAAGTTTTCTCATGTAGAAACTGGCCTTATGCACCAACAGCTCTCTGTCCTTGGTCCTACTTTTTACCTGGGGCTATTCCAGGGTTTTCACCATTAAATAAAAGACTAAGGTTTTGAAGGGGTGTTGAATAATGTCTTCTTTTTCTAGAATACTATTTTCTGTGTGAGTTTGCTATTTTTGGCTACAGCTCAACATTAAGAAGGTCAACCACAAGTTTAAGCCACAGTCCAGCCAGTAGGTTTCCAACGAAGCAAAGCTCTGTCCCATGGCCAGTCCTTTAGTAAGAGGAACATATGTCCTTGATCACATAATCACCAAGGTGAGCTGGGTGAAGAGCTGAGATGAGAAGCTAATGGATGAGACTAACCATCATTACAAATGGGGGGAAAAGACTTTTCAGGTGCCCATATTCTCCTGGTGATGAGTCAGTATAAATAATGGGGCATTTGTAGAATGCTCAAAGGTTGGCAAGCTGCTTCATATACATATATCATCTCATCCGATCCTACAACAACCTGTGAGCTATGTGCTATTTTAACCCCATTTTACAGATGAGGAACCTGAAGCAAAAGACTTGCCCAGGGCCCCACAGTTATCAAGTCTCTGATGCAGAATTTCAGCATTCAATTCTTCCTGACTCCAGGTCCAAAACCTCATTCCCTGTGTCACCTAGTTGTCACACTTTCCCAATTTCATGGAAAGGTTTTGGATTTTTGTTTATTTTGAACTGGACCTGCAATTTCACTGATATCTAGGAGTTGGTTACTCCTAGCAATGTAGGTCAACCCCTGCTCTACGACTCATAGTTGCCTGAGAAGTTAAGTCTTGCCCAGGATCACACAGCCAGGATGGGTCAGAGGCTAAACTTGAATCCAGATCTTCCTCACTTCCTGGCTAGCTGTCTAATGGCACTACTTTGTATAAGAAGCAGAAGCACCCTTAAGTGTATTATTAAAGCCTCATTCATTTCAGAGGAGAAGATAAGTCAGCCCACAGGCTGGCAGTCCCTGGACTCCAGGTCTTGATGCTCTCAGATCCACCCTTCCTCACTGGTCACTCCAAGTCTTCATTTATGGCAGAGAGCAGTTCCTTCCACACAATAGATGCTCAGTCCCTTTGTCATTGTCATCATTGTTGAGGAGGAGGAGGAGGAGGAGCTTATATGCCCAGTGCCCTGGGGACACAGTCATACCATGATCAGTTTCACATGTAAACCAACAAAGTTTCCATCTCAGTGCTTTGTCAAGGGCCACTTTGATGGTCCCACTCCAACCACCATGTCTGGAGGTGAGGAGTGGGGAGGCAGGGAGGGGCAATCATAGGATTAGAACTAGAATGAACCTTAATGATCATTGAATCCAACCCCTTCTGTGACAGAGAAGGAAATGGAAGTCCAGGAGGTCGTGACTTTCTCATGGTCACCTAGGAAGACAGTGGCTGTCAGGATTTGAAACTCCAAGTTCTTCATCTGCCATGGGCAAAGCCAGGATTTCTCTATGTGGGTGCTTCCTATAGAGATGGGGCTGGAGAAAAAGGATGTGATAGCAGTGGTTTTCTATTCAGGCTCTAACAAGGATAATGAGGCCATCATCAGGGTCCATCAGAAGATACACTGATGAGGTTCATTTTTGAAAACTGAGCATCTTTCTTATCCTAAAAGGTTTCTTTGATCCTCATTTAGGGTAGATTGGCGAATTCTTGAGACCCATGAAAGCAAGCTGAATACTTTAATGCCAGGAGAAAATGTTACCAGTAAATAACTAGACTGAAGAGGGATGTAATAAACAGGCTCGATATTATTTCCCTTGGAGTTTATTTCTGGGTCCTTAATAATCGAAGGTGCTCCTGCATTTCTCACCATGTCTCACAAAAAGGGACAGTTTCTTTTGCTCTAATGATGATACAATTTTTTCCTCATTGAAGGGTAAGCAATAAAAAGTCTCCAGTGGAAAAAATACTAGTTTGGAAGCTAGTGGAATTGGGTTCTAGCCTGGGCTCCACTAACTTTGTGACATTGAGCAAGTCTCTTATTGTCCCTGGGTCTCAGTATTTATAAAATGAGAATGAGTGTGCCTTCCCCTCTTTGCCTCAGAGAGATGCTGAGATGCTCAAGGTCAGCACTTTTCTGTCTAAGCAAACTGTGAGGGCAAAGCTAACAGGAGGCAGTGCAGGGCAGTAGGAAGTGCTGGGCTGGGTGTTAGGAGAGACTGCTTTCCAGTACAATCCCTGGTATTTACAATCCTGTGACTTCTTTCCTCACCCGTAAAATATCAATAGTCATACTTCTACTACCTTCCTCCCAGGACTCGATTCAACAATAAGACTTATTACGCTCCCAGGGTTACAGACACCATGAGAGGCTCTGGGGATAACAAAGTCACAAAGAAAGTAGTCCCTGCCCTCAAGAAGTATATAGCCCATTGCCCACCCCCACCCCTCAATGAAAGAGAGAAGCAGCGTGCTCTAAAGGCATATAGAATCACAGAGAACAGGAAGGGATTCCAGAGGCCATCTGGTCTAATCCCTTCATTTAACAGCTGAGGGAATTGAGTCCCAGCAAAATGACTTGTCCAAGGTCATAAACATTGGACCAGGGCTTCTGAACCCAGGACCAATGACTCAAGGGCAGATTCCACCCCCTCACACCAGTTCTTTATAACTTCTGGAACACACTGGGATTACTTAATATTAACTTTTATGAACAATCATCTTCATCTTGGTTTCAAAGATTATTGCATTCAACAAATAGAAGAAGAAATTAAAGGTGATGAATCAACATCGGAGAGTGAGGTTGAATCTAGTTTCTCAATGTCCTTCCTGAAAACCCATTAGTTCTTATTCTGCCCTTAACCTCCATTCCTTCCAACAATACTGCAAATGTGTGTGTGTGTGTGTGTATACGTATATGTGTGTGTGTGTATGTGTGTACATATATACATATAAGTGTATGCATTATATATATACCGCTGGACTATTAAAGAATGAGCCAGATGCCTTTCAGCTCCAGGCTGCTTTCTCTGGGGCTCTCCAGCTCATCCAAGCTCTTTCTAAAAGCCCTCTAAGGCATTTAGAATTTCTCTCCATTTCCTTTGTGAAACCTGAGAAAATATTTCCTTCACAATAACTCTGGGACATAAGAAGTACAAGGACAATTCTCTACACTTCCAAATGGTGAAACTGAGGCACTGAGTGGCAAGGAGACTTGCCTAGGTAGGGTTATACAAGTACCAAGTCAGAGCCAGGTCCTCCACTGTGTATTAGCTTCCTCCTCTGCAAAATGAGGAGACTGGACTCAGACATTTACTGACTGTGTGACCCTAAACAAGTCACTTTCCCTCTCTCAGCCTCAATTTACTCTTCTGTAAAATGAGGGGGTTGGGCTCCATGGCTCTGTGCTACTCCAGGCTCTAAATCCTATAACTAGGGGGTGTCTATGGACCCCTTTAGGTCTTTGGTTTGATCATTCTAAAGTTTCTCCCTGGTAATTCACAGATGGACAAGAAAGAAGAGGGTTTGGGGTGGTTTTGCTTTTGTTTTCTTGTTTTTTTTTTTCCCCTTGAGCTGGTGCTGCATTGCCTTTGCCAGCATTGATGACAAAAAATAAATAAATAAAAATGCTTTTGTTTCATGTTCCATTTGCAAAGGAAATATCTCATTCATTTCTAATCTTGTTTGCTTGCAGCTGTATTGAGTTAAATAGGGCTGTGGAGAGAAGAGATTCCTGGGCAAAGCAAGCTCTTGGGGTTCAGTGCTTTGTCTCCCTTATCTCCCATGGGTGGGGGTGGGAGATGGGTGAAGACAGCAGAGCCTCTCACCCCATTCAGCCCACCCACCGAACAGCTCCAAGCTCAGCTAAGCTGAGCATTCTCCTCCCTCCACAAGTATCTGTGGAACTGTTTTCCCTTCCCTGCTTCCTGAAGGAATTTGCCAACAGAGGGAAAATCTCTTCAAAAAAAAAAAGGATTCTGATTAATTTTCCTGCCATTAAACTTCCTTTCCCTTTAGTTGGAGAATAGTGGGGTGGGGGGAGAGGTAGGGAGGAGGAGAAACCTTTCAATTCTTTGGCCTGAGACCTCACTTTGTAAGATTTTAGGCCCTAGAACATTATGCAGTGTATGCAGACTGCCTGTGAAAAGATGAGGGCTGAAATGGTTGGGGTCTCTATCCCAAGCTTGACTCCTGTCTAGATGAAAGCACACCTTGAAGGATGTCAGCTAGCAAAGATAGGGGAGAGGAGGCAGTCGACAGAACACTGGAGCTGGACTGGAGAATCTCAGGTATCCCTTCCAGATTGAAAGTCTTAAGAGTCTGGGAAATTTGACTTACTTATTTATGACCCTAAAGAAGAGCAGAAGATTTATATGAGAACTCATATTCCCTGCCTTAGTCTCAGTTGCCTTTAAGTACAAGCTATGTTTCTCAAAGGACATTCTTCTTTCACTGCCCAACTCAATATCTCTGTCTCTGTGTGTCTGTCTCTCTTTCCTCCTTCCTCTCTCCCCCTCTCAGTCTCTCTCTCTCTCTCTCCTTCCTCTCCCCTTTTTTCCCCTTCTCTCTCTGTCTCTCTGTGTGTATCTCTCTGTCTCTCTGTTTCTCTCTCTCTCTCTCTCTCTCTCTCTCTCTCTCTCTCTCTCTCTCTCTCTCTCTCTCTCTCTCCCTCTCTCTCCCTGTCCCTCTCTCTGTCTCTCACTCTGTCTCTCTTCCCCCCATCAGTTTCTCTCTATAACTTTCTGTTTCTACGTTTCTCTCCTCTCTTGTTATATGCTATATCTCTTTATCTATGTTTCTCTATGTATCTTTCCCTGTTTTCTCTATGTCTTCTCTCCATTCTTCTTTCTGTTTCTCTTGTATCTTTCTGTATCTATTGTTTGCTCTATTTCTTGCCATCTCTCTTTCTCCCCATATTTTGTCTTTTTTTCTATACCCTTTCTTTCTTTCTATCTTCATTTCTCTTCATCTCTTTTTCTCTTTCTGTATCCATCTGTCTCTATCTCTTCATTTCTGTGTTTTCCTCCACCTCTTATCTCTAGCCTTCTGTCCCTGGCCCTCTACCTCTCTGCCTCTCAGTCTCCTTGATTTTCTGTGCATCTCTGTCTTTTTTCCATTTGTCTGTCACACAACACAATTCACAAAGTCATGCTTGAATAACTGACGCAAATACAACCCTGTGAGGCCCTCCATTTGAAGGGAATTTAATTTGGTATCTAAGGCACAGCAGGCATGAAGAACCCATCTCGTAGGTGACGGGCAACAGGGGACTTTGCAAAATCATATGTGATGAGATCTTGCCAATGGGAGGTTTTGCTATCCAAAGCAATCTAATGAGGCTTAAAGAAAACTGATAATCCATTAACATTCCTGCAAGCCCCTTTCTCTGCTGCACAGTAATTACCAAGCAGCTCCAGAGCCACTCAAAAATAGAGTGACAAGACAGACTCTGCCATCCATCAAAACGAAGAGCTGTAATCATCTAATGATTGCTGGATGAATCAAACAGTGGAAAATAATGATAAGATCTCCTCTTTCTTTGGCTGGCTGTTTCCCCCCAAAATCTTCCCAAGGCCTCTGTGCATGGTTTCAGGGAAAGTCAGCCAGTCTGGGGTGAAAGGAAACCCCTCTGCTACTGAATGGTTACGTGTCCACAGCGCTCCACACAGGATGGAAGCCTAGTGCGTGCCAACCCTGGAGGGAGTGACCAGGTGAATGGAGCTGCTCCCCAAAGCCAGGGTTCAGACTTAGTCCAATGTCTTGCTGAGGGGCTATGGAATCTTGATGGCTCTGAGCCAGCCTGGCCTGTGGGGAGGGAGGTGGCTGGTATGAGGGTTGTCCCTTCGTAGCACCTCCCCAGGCCCTTCCACACATCTCTGGGCCATTAAATTGGTTCAAATTCTTTTCGCCGTTCTTTGTATCCCTAGGCACAATGCTGGGGAACACAGCTGGTACTTAATAAATACTTGTTGACTTGCTTGTTACAAACCTTAAAGCATTATGTCAGTGCTAGCTCCTATTACCATTATCGCGATCATTACATTCATTCTGGTTCTTTTTAGCCTGTTCTGTCATTGTTCAGTCCTTTCGGTCATGTCTGACTCCTGCCCCCATTTGGGGTTTTCTCAGAAAAGATACTGGAGAGGCTTGCCATTTCCTTCTCCGGCTCATTTTACAGATGAGGAACTGAGGCAAACAGGGTTAGATGACTTGCCCAGGCTCACACAGCTCGTCAGTGTTTGAGGTCAGATTGGAACTCCAGGCTCAGGATTCTATCCACTGAGCCATTTAGCTGCCCTGCCTGTTAGACTCACTCCAACATTTACTCACTTTATACCGATATTTTTAATTGTGCCACCTAATAGCTAACATTTATATCACACTTATTACTTGCCAGGCACTATGCTAAGCCCTTTACAAGTACTATCTCATTAGCTCCTCAAAGCAACCCTGGGAGGTAGGTTTTATAGATGGGGATACTGAGGCAAACAAAGGCGAAGTGATTTGCCTAGGGTCACAAAGCTAGTAATTATCTGAGGCTGGATTTGAACTCAGGACTTCCTGACTCCAAACCTATTGCTCTATCCACTTCAGCACCTAGCTGCCTTGTTTCCCACCTAGACTATAAATCTCCTGGGGACAGAGTCTGTGTCTTGTACTTCTTTGGACCCCTCATATTGCCTGGCACTGGCTGAGCACTTTGCAGTGATTAATACATACCTCCAGACTAGTTGAGGGTTGAGAACCTTGGTTCTCATAGCTCTATAATCTAACTACCTGAGCTACTTGCCCCAGGTTTAATGAAAGAAGTTGGAAGGACCTGGGTTCAATGCCACCTCTGCCTTCGATTTGTATGACCTCAGGTGAATCACTTGAACTTTCCAGATTTCAGTTTCTTCATTGCATAGTGAAGGGTTTAGTTGAATGGCATCTGAGATCCTTTCCAGATCAAAAGCTAGAATTTCAGGTTGATGGGGTTGGAGGAGGTAGGAAGGGGAATGATAGCTGTCCTCAAGTATTTGAAAGACTTGGACAAGTGAAAGAGGGAATAGACATTCTGTGCTGTTTCATTTGACCCCAGAGGGCAAGAGTAGGAACAAAGAATGGCAGAAGCAATTAAGTGAGTTTTGATTTGAAGCCAGAGACAAAAAGTAAACCCAAGGTCCTAAGAGTCCCAGCTCTGGCCAAGCATGACAAGTTGACCTGGGACCATTGACTCCCTCAGTCGAGGTCTTCATACAGATGGTGGATGATGCCAGGAATATTGTAGGAGGCATCTTATTCATGTGTGCCTTGGGCCAGATGCCTCCAAGGTGTCAGAAGCAGTGATTTCACTTTGGAAACAGCTTTCCAAGCTTGTGTGTTGGTCTCTGAGATAAATGTCTTTTTAGTTCCACTTCTTCCATAATGAAGACAAAGCATCTCTGGTCTCCAGCAGCCCACGTCCCTGCTCTGACTATGTTTCTCATCAGTGCAGGGGAGGATTGGAATTTAAAGGGCAACACAATAAATTGTCCATTTGGAAACACCTTCCCCCTTCCTTTCTTCCTTTTCAGATGGCTGGCTCTGTACTTTAAACTGGCAATGACACATCTAAGGAAAGAAGAGAGGAAGGGCCCAGTGTGTGTGGTGAGGCTCACCAATGCAAGGGACTATATTATGTGTGGCTTAAGAGAAGGTGGAAGACATCTCCAGTCTCTTTCCCAACCCCCACCCCCACCTTTCTCCAAGAGGCCACTCTGCTTTCCTCAGAGAGAGACCAGTTGGATTATATCTACCTGTGCTCTTAAATATTGCTCATCTAAGAGATATGATCAGGCTCCATCTAACTTCAGATCACTAGAACCCCAAGCTCTCCATCTAAGACACCTGACTTTCTATGAACACGTGCCCCCATCCCAGTGTGTTCCCCCACGGTGAGCCACCAATGAATGGTTCCATTTCACCAATTACTAAATGCTATCTAGACACCGGACGTTCTATGAACACGAGCCCCCATTCCAGTGTGTTCCCCCATGGCGAGCCACCAGTGAATAGTCCCATTTCACCAGTTACTAAATGCTATCTCACGCAATCATCAAAACAACCCTGTGATGTAGCTATTGCTACTATCTTCATTTTACGGTTGAGGGAACTGAACCAGACAAAGGTTAAGTGACTTTCCTACGGTCATATGCCTGGTATCTGAACTGAGGTTTGAAATCGGATCTTGGGGCAGCTAGGTGGCACAGTGAGTAGAGCGCCAGCCCTAGAGTCAGGAGGACCTGAGTTCAAATCCAGCCTCAGACACTCAACACACTTTGCTAGCTGTGTGACCTTGGGCAAGTCACTTAACCCCAATTGCCCTGCCTTCCTCCCTCAAAAAAAAAAAAAGAAATTGAGTCTGGCTGACTACAGTCCCAGTGGTCTATATGCTGTGGCACCACCTTGCTACCTTTGG
The DNA here is from genome assembly GCF_011100635.1 of Trichosurus vulpecula. Classification (NCBI taxonomy): domain Eukaryota; kingdom Metazoa; phylum Chordata; class Mammalia; order Diprotodontia; family Phalangeridae; genus Trichosurus; species Trichosurus vulpecula. The sequence continues at coordinate 432,298,242 of NC_050576.1, read as the reverse complement.
AATGTACCCCAGCTTTGGCTGTGTGGCCAGTCAAAAAGAGTCTTTTTCACGTAGTAGTCAGCAGTCTAGAGTCAACCACAGAATGGGGGCATTTGCTTCCGATCAGGGAATGGGGCACTTTGGCTATATATCATTCTGGTTTTCTGGAAGTAGGCAGCCAGTCTTTTCCATATGGGAGAGGGGCTGAGATCCCTCCCTTCAGATTGCATCATTGCCCCCCTCCCAGAGTGGGGACAAAACTTCCCTGTTCCATTTACCTTGATATCTTAACTAAGTGAGAGCACAGGCTTGGGGCTAAGCATGAAATGTCTTTAGAACCAGAGTCCTAGAGTGATACTGGACAAGAAAAATGGATGGCTAGGCCAAGAAGACTTGGCCATAGCCCACAAGTCATCAGTAAATCACCAAGCTGGTTCTAATTGCATTCATTCAAGAGGTTGGTGCAAGTGTGGCTTTCTAGAACACCCCTGAGAAGGAGGTACCTGGACTTGGAGAGGTAGGGGTGGACAAAAGACAATGTGTCACCCATGGCTTTGACCAGGCCTTCTCCCTCTGCCCTTGCCCTTTGGCCAGAGTAGGACCTTGTGAACTTGGAAGGCAATGGCGGATGTTGGATGGTTCATCTTCCTATGCCCTCCATGCCCTAGCCGCACCCTCAGATCAGCTGATGGGAGTACATACATTGGGAACCAAGAGCAGATGGGAGAGAAGGACAGCCAGCAAGCAGAAGCTGGAAGTTACTGCTTCTCCACATGTGCTAAGTGTAAGCCCCCTTTCCCCTGGACTCAGTTCATACTCATTAGGAAGTGTGTCAAACTTGGAAGAAGGGAATTGTTTTGTACCAGCTGGGCTTATTCTACCACCTGAGCAAGTAAATACCCCCTTTCTAAAAGCTACAGAAGGCTAGATGACTAAATGATTCCCAACTGATAGTCCTGGGGTAGAAGTAGGGGAAACACTGCTGGGAGGAGATTGAAGCAACAGCATTAGGGAATTAGTTATAAGTACTCAGGAGTACGAAGCAGCTAGGTGGTGCAGTGGATGGAGCACTGGGCTTGGAATCAGGAATTCCTAAGTTCACGATGCCAACTCTCAAACACTTAATAGCTATGTTACCCTGGGCAAGTCACTTAACCCATTTACCTCAGTTTCTTCATCTGTAAAATGAGTCTTTGCCAAGAAAACCCAAAAAAGTGTCACAAAGAGTCAGACATGACTGAACAACAACCCCTAGAGTACTAGGAAGGAGTTCTTGCCAAGCTCTGGAGATCCAAGTCATTGGTGGACGTGGGAGTTTGGATAAGTCTCAGAGCTTACATGGGCTACACTCACGTATGGAAACACTAGTGCAAGGAGAAAAGTGATGCTGTCAAGATGGCTGTGAATAGAAGAGCTTCGTCTCCTGGTATCAAGGGCGCTAGATGAGTTCCAGTGTCTGTTATGATAAATCAAGGTGAGCCTCCCCAGGCTGCAGTGGGCATGTCCTGATGAATCATCTCTACCCATCTGGGTGGCAGCAAAAGACAATGAGGACAGACAATGGCAGCTCTACTCTCCTCCCACCCCCACTGCCTCCCCATCCTTATCAGACAGGGGAATTGTGGGGGAGGACAGAATTGCAAGAAGCCCGGCCAGTGAAATATCTATAAAGCACAGACTCCTAAGCACACAATGGTGAAATATAAATCCGGAAATCAAGAGGAATGAATGTTAATAAGCACAAAAAAAGTCAGAAAGCTTCTCTCTGTTATCAATCAGTCAGCTCTCCCTTTCTGTTCCCTACTTTGTGAAAAGCATGAAGTGGGCAGGTCCCTAGAGAGAGCAATAGGGGTCCACTGTACTGTCCTCTGAATACTTCTCCTCTACTCATATGTCAACCAGAAATAATGATGTGAATCCAACACTTGAGTGAATCTATGATCTGATGTAGCTCTCATTCTAACCTGGGCTGGTTCATCCCTCTGCTCCATATTGAATCAGCTCGCTGTATTAGTGCCAGACTTAGTGGAAACAACTGTTTGACTTTACCCCCATTGAAGCTCAGAATTCTGGAGCTCAGAGCTCCCCTGGCCTCAACCTCCCCAGTAGCAGGGATTGTAGGTGTGTGCCACCATGCGCAGCCTATGATTTATTCTGAGAGATTTTTTTTTAAGTCTTCCTTTGGTATTCCTATTTTCTCTATCATTCTTATAATCACTGAACTTTAGAGCTCTAAGGGATTGTTCAAAGCCCCATTTTAGAGAAGAGGAAACAGACTGGCAAGGGGAAGGAGTGATTTGGTCAATACAGTTAGTAAATGGCAGAGCCGACCTTTGAACCCAGGTTTCCTTGATCCAAAACCAGTGACTCTATTAACCCTCCTCAGGATGCCTAGCTGGAAAGCACATCCCACCCCCACTCCCCACTCCCTCACCCACTCTGCTTCTCCACCCACTCCATCCCACACACCCACCCCACCACCACCACCAACCTCACGGCCATGACTCACCTTGGATCTGTATTTTACAGCCCATGACTCACTTTGGACTTAGCCCCACTTTCTTCCTGCTTGTGGTTTCACACAGATCGGGGTCAGAGAACAGGAACTGAGGACAGTGCACACTAGCACCACCCTAGACCAGACCAGCTCCATTTACTCAGCAGATGCCTCTCTGAAGAGCTGCCCCACAACCAGCTGCTGGCTAATGACTCTTACAGATGGATTTTCAAGAGTTCTCAACTTTAGAATCCTAGAAGTTCTGGGGCGAAGTTTAGTTTCTGGAATCAGAGTCCCTGGGGTCAAATCCTCCCCTTGATCTAGTCCCAGTATTTATGTAGCTCTTTAAGGTTGACAAAAGGCTTCAGAAATAGGAGCTCATTGGAGCCGCACAATAAACCTAGGAGATGCATGCTACTATCATTCCCCTTTGACAGATGAGGAAACTGAAGCAGATGGCAGTGAAGTGACTGGCCCAGGATCACACAGTTACTAAGTGTCTGAAGCTAGATTTGAACTCAGGTCTTCCAGAATCCGGGTCTGTCCAGGCCCTATGCAAAGCACCACCCTGACCCCTGATTACCCGTGTTGGGCCCAAGCCCTTTCTCACCTGTCACAAGAAGAATGTGGACAAAATGATCTCTAAGGTGCCTTCCATCTCAGAATTCTCCCATCTCCTTTGTAAAATCGGCAATCAAGCCTTATTGTTTTTCTTTAGGTAAAGATAAATATGCCCACACTGGCCTTGCCTAGAGGGTAAGTCCAGCTCTCAGCCTCTGTAGTTGTGGCTTTCCTCTAAAGATCCTTTTCTCCCCCCTCTCTCCTCTAACACTCTCTAATCCACTTGATTTTGGCAATGCATATAATATCAGGCCCGATACTAAAATTGGATGTCTCTATTTTTTTAATTTAAAAAATGTTTGGAAAATCAATGTTTTCCATCTCTCAGGGATTTTAAGTTTTCAAAAGAAAAAAAAATGGTCACAACATGGAAATGGGCAAGTCCTTGCCCTCTTTGAGCTTCCATTTTTGTCTTTTTAAAATGAGGGGCCTTGCTGCTGTCCAAGGTCCCTTCTAGCACTGACATCCCCTGACTAGTCTGAAACAAAGAGCAGACACAGACACATTGGAGCTCTGGCATCTGGCAACCAAAGGACAAAGGGAAAAAAAGGGAAAAAAACAACTTAACGACCCACACACCCCAGGCTGCCAGCTATTTATCTTGAGGGAAAACAAAACAAAACAAAAACGTCATCTCTAGGTTCTGAGTCCAGATTTAAATGAACTGTAGAGTTCTGTTGTAAATCTGTGTTTTCAGTCTAATAGGATTAGGAAGATTACCTGAAGCTTTTGTGTTTAACCAGCAGAGTGTCCACAGATAATTCCCAGCCTTAGATGGAAATTGTGTTTGGATTTTCAGGGCCCCAGTGACCTTTTCCTGGTCACCTGTGAGGCTTTGTAGACTCACCCTTTCAGGAGAGGCAACCAAAGGCCTCCTCCCAACTCACCTGGGGCCCCCTCCCATGTGGTCCCTCAGAAATGAGCCTAGGTTTATAAGATTGCCTTTCAAAACCACAGCTTAGGAGTCCTCACTGAGGTGTTTTCTTTTTACTAAGTCAACCCAAAAACGACATAGCTTAAGCCAAAAACAGGCAATTCAACACCATAGAAAGATAATATTAATATATGTATATGTGTGTGTATATACAATATACATACATATATATGTGCATATATATATATATATATATATATATATATATATATATATATCCTCCCTTCTAGCCCACCCACTCACAGAGGGGTTATTGTACTCCACAGGTTACTAGAATACAGGTACAAAAAACATACCTGGCAAGAGAACACACATGGAGGGATCATGAGTATCTAGGGAACATGGAGGAAGGAATACCAACACCTCATACACATGTGGCCAAAGCACATGCATAATTTGTGCAGCTGATACCTCAACCTCTAATGTCTTTGGTGTGGTCACCAGCTGCTCTCTGTTGTTCTCTGCTCAGTGTCTTATCCCTCCTGGTTCTTGCATTTCTGTTTGACTCTAGTAACTGAGCTGCCATCTGCTCTCATCTGCTCTTCTTCAGCCTCTCCAAGGTCATCTGTTGATCAGTGGTGAATTTCTACGTAGAACCTCCGCTTCAAGAAGTGCCTAAACTAGCGCTAGTCTGGGCTTCTCTCTGGGCTTTTACAATTTGTTCCCCCCCCTCCCCAAGCCCCACTCTCTGCTTTTCAGCTCCCTTTTTTATGTTGTCTCTCCAGATTAGAATGTAAGCTTTCTGAGCTTAGGGACTAAACTTCTTTTTGCTTGTATTTGTACCCTCCATGCACAGCACATGGAAAATAGTCAAGTACTTAATAAGTGCTCTATCTATGTCTGTCTGTCTGTCTACTGCTCTTATCTATCATCTGTGGAAAGTGTAGTGGCTAGCAAGCCACTCCCTGGCAAAGAAGGGCTGACAGCTTTTAGTGCTTAGCTAAAGGCTATGAGCTCTACCACACTGAGCCATACTATAAACAAAGGCCAACAGAAACACTCAAACTGAGATTGTCCATTCTTTTGGCTGCTTCCCTTCTGGTGTCCATTTGAAGTCCCTGACCTGAGCTATCTAACTAACTTAGGGTTAGAAAATTATTTTTAAATTCTTCTGATTTCAATCTTTATCCCCCAACCCACTGATGTGCAAATAAACCTAGGCTAAAAAAAACAAAAGGACCAAGAGGAAGTGTAAGGGCCATCAGCCTTTACCTCTATTCCACATTTCTGTCTTTATATAGCTGCTAAAAACAAAATCACTGGCCTTTATTTAGCTTGTGGCCAGACCCAAGACACCGGCCATCCCACATCCAGATTTCCAAAATATTACAAGAGTGAACAGAACCATGTCTTTAGAGCTAAAATGCCCTTGTGATGATTTGAAAGATGAACCAGGTAGTCAATGCACATAGAATTTAAGGAAAATCTCTTCCTTCTTCACACACTGACCCCATGTTTTGGCAGAGTAGGTCAGTGAGGTGCTTTGGAAAGCTTGGGCATAGGCTATTGATGACCAGAGACCTATAGATTTCTGATCAACTTGGGCTAATTGCTGAGTAGTGTTATAGCCGAGACAGCTGGCCTGGAAGTCTTACTAGTCTATCAAAGACTGTCCCTTTTCTTCTCTTCTGAATTCCCCTCCTCTCCTTTTTCTTCTCTGATTCAGCAGCACATTATTAGAGAATGACACTAGATGACCACATAGTTGGGATATTTTAGAGAGCATTCTTGAATTAGAATTGAGTTAAGTCCTAGTGACTCCAGAGTTTTCTTTAGGTCCTAGACTTGATGATACATTTTATATATTGAAGAACTCTTTTCTCTATTTCTCTAAATCACTGGGTCACTATTACATTCTGTTTATTCTTATTTATACTGGTTCAAGGCTAGTCTTAAGTGTGCATGGAAGAGGAAGTTATCTCCATAGAAAGGTTTCAGAGGCCCAAAGGAAACTGTTCTTACTTCCTCAGAATAACTTTCCCACCAGGTCATACATTATATAAGTAGAATAATTTATACTTAATTCCTTCAGCTTAGTGTGAACTACACCACAGTAATAAGAAATGGACAGAGACTTAAAAGTCATTTTGTTCAATACCCTCACATAATAGAAAAGGAAACTGAGACCAAGCTGGTTAAGTGACTTGCCCAAAAGTAGAAGAGGGCTTCAAACCCAGATTCTCTGATTCTAAATCCTTTAGATTCTTTCCTGAGGACAGATTTGTCCTGGAGAAGAAGAGTCAGGAGAAACTTAATAGCTATGATGAAGTATTTGTCATGTGAAAGAGGGCTTAGTCTTCTGCTTGATCCCAAAGGAAAGAACTAGAAGCAATAGGTAGATGTTGCAAGGCCAATTTAGGCTCCTAACAATCAGAGCTGCCATAAATGGACTTGGTAACCATGGCTGGCAGAGAGCTTCCCTCCACAAGAGGTCCTTGAACAGAGGCTGGATGACCATAAGTCAGGCATCTTGTTCACACAGGAGTTATTCTAGATGGCCTGTGAGGGCCCTTCTCACTCTGAGCTGCTTGTTCACAGGACATGAGGATTGCTGAGAACCTAAAGACTCAAACTGGACCTCATCGATCTCATCCCACTGAATGCCAAGGGATTCTGCTCGGTGAATAGCACAAATGATTTTTTTAATAATGAACATTGTTGGAGGTTGAATTTTATTTTAAATTTTGAGATTGTTCTTACAATTGTTTTGTTTGGACTGTGTGTGAGTGTTACATCAAGAGACCTTTTGTTCTTTGCTTTTCTTTCTTTCTTTTGGTGCAGCCAGGGGAGATGTTGAGTTCCTTAAAGTTAGAGACCAATGTCCATTACTCATCCCATCTTTTTTTTTCTATTTTTACTTTTTTTGAATAAGTATTTATTTAATATATTTAGTTTTCAGCATTGATTTTCACAAGAGTTTGAATTACAAATTTTCTCCCCACTTCTACCCTCCACCCCACTCCAAGATGGCATATATTCTGGTTGCCCCATTCCCCAGTCAGCCCTCCCTTCTGTCACCCCACTCCCTGCCCCCATCCCCTTTTCCCTTACTTTCTTGTAGGGCAAGATAGATTTCTATGCCCCATTGCCTGTATATCTTATTTCTTAGTTGCATGCAAAAACCTCTTTTATTGAACATCTGTTTTTAAAACTTCGAGTTCCAAATTCTCTCCCCTCTTAACTCCCCACCCACCCTCCCTAAGAAGGCAAGCAATTCTACATAGGCCACATGTGTATCATTATGTAAAACCCTTCCACAATACTCATGTTGTGAAAGATTAACTGTATTTTGCTCTTTCCTGTCTTATCCCCCTTTATTCAATTTTCTCCCTTGAACCTGTCCCTTTTCAAAAGTGTTTGCCTTTGACTACCTCTTCCACCTATCTGCCCTCCCTTCTATCACCCCCCCTTTTTTATCTCCTTCCTCCTTCTTTCCTGTGGGGTAAGATACCCAATTAAGTGTGCATGTTATTCCCTCCTCAGGTCAAATCCAATGAGAGCAAGATTCACTCATTCCCCCTTACCTGCCCCCTCTTCCCTTCCTACAGAACTGCTTTTTCTTGCCACTTTTATGTGAGATAATTTACCCCACTCTATCTCTCCCTTTCTCCCTCTCTCAATATATTCCTCTCTCATCCCTTAATTTGATTTTATTTTTTTAGATATAATCCCTTCATATTCAACTTACCCTGTGCCCTCTGTCTCTCTATATATGTATATTCCCTTCAGCCACCCTAATACTGAGGTCTCATGAATCATACACATCATCTTTGAATTTTCTCCCTTGACCCTGTCCCCTTTCCAAAGTGTTTGTTTTTTGATTACCCCCACCCCCATCTGCCCTCCCCTCCATCATCCCCCACCCTTTTATTTTTTTTAATCTTCCTCCCTCTTCTTTCCTGTGGGGTAAGATACCCAATTGAGTATGCATGGTATTCCTTCCTCAGGCCAAATCTGATGAGAGCAAGGTTCACTCATTCCCCCCTCACCTGCCCTCTCCCCTCCTCCCACTGAACTGCTTCCTCTTGCTACCTCTATGTGAGATAACCCACCCCATTCTATCTCTCCCTATCTCCCTCTCTCAGTATGTTGCTCTCTCATCCCTTAATTTGATTTTATTTCTTTTAGATATCTTCCCTTCATCTTCAACTCACCCTGTGTCTGCTCTCTCTCTCTTATATATATATATATATATATATATATATATATATATATACACACACACATATATATACATACACATATATACATATATACACACATAGATATATACATACATACACATTCACCTATATATACATACATACACACACACACACACAGACACACACACATATATATGCATATTCCCTTCAACTACCCTAATACTGAGGTCTCATGTACCATACACATCATCTTTCCATGTAGGAATGTCAACAAAACAGTTCAACTTTAGTAAGTCCCTTGCAATTTCTGTTTCTTGATTACCTTTTCATGCTTCTCTTGATTCTTGTGTTTGAAAGTCAAATTTTCTATTCAGTTCTGGTCTTTTCACTGAGAAAGCTTGAAAGTCCTCTATTTATTGAAAATCCATATTTTGCCTTGGAGCATGATACTCAGTTTTTCTGGGTAGGTGATTATAGGTTTTAATCCTAGCTCCATTGACCTCTGGAATATCGTATTCCAAGCCCTTCGATCTCTTAATATAGAGGCTGCCAGATCTTGGGTTATTCTGATTGTGTTTCCACAATACTCAAATTGTTTCTTTCTGGCTGCTTGCAGTGTTTTCTCCTTGATCTGGGAGCTCTGGAATTTGGCAACAATATTCCTTGGAGATTTTTTGGGGGGATCTATTTGAGGAGGCAATCGATGGATTCTTTCAATTTCTATTTTGCCCTGTGGCTCTAGAATATCAGGGCAGTTCTCCTTGATAATTTCTTGAAAGATGATATCTAGGCTCTTTTTTTGATCATGGCTTTCAGGTAGTACAATAATTTTTAAATTATCTCTCCTGGATCTATTCTCCAGGTCAGTGGTTTTTCCAATGAGATATTTCACATTGTCTTCCGTTTTTTCATTCCTTTGGTTCTGTTTTATAGTATCTTGATTTCTCATAAAGTCACTAGCTTCCACTTGCTCCAATCTAATTTTTAAAGTAGTATTTTCTTCAGTGGCCTTTTGGACCTCCTTTTCCATTTGACTAATTCTGCTTTTCAAGGCATTCTTCTCCTCATTGGCTTTTTAGAGCTCTTTTGCCATTTGAGTTAGTCTGTTTTTTAAGGTGTTGTTTTCTTCAGTGTATTTTTCAGTATTTTTTTGGGTCTCCTTTTGCAAGTCACTGACTTGTTTTTCATGGTTTTCTCACATCCTTCTCATTTCTCTTCCCAATTTTTCCTCTACTTCTCTAACTTACTTTTCCAAATCCTTTTTGAGCTCTTCCATGGCCTGGGACCAGTTCATGTTTTTCTTGGAGGCTTTTGTTGTAGGCTCTATCACTTTGTTGTCTTCTTTAGGCTGTATGTTTTGGTCTTCTTTGTCACCAAAGAAAGAATCCAAAGTCTGAGACTGAATGTGGGTGTGCTTTTGCTGCCTGGCCATATTCCCAACCCACTAACTTGACCCTTGAGTTTTTCAGTGGGGTATGACTGCTTGTAGACTAACGAGTTCTATGTTCCACGTTTGGGGGGGAGGTGCCAGTTCTGTCACACCCGCACTACTCCTTCCCCAAGAAGCCCCAACCCGGACTGGGCTTAGATCTTCAGCAGGCTGTTGCACTCCTGCTCTGATCCGCCACTTAATTCCTCCCACCAGGTGGGCCTGGGGCCAGAAGCAGCAGCAACGGTAGCTGCCCCACCTCCGCTGCTCCCGGGACTGGAAGCCGAACCGTGAACTCCTTCCACTCCCACAGCTTTTCCCACTAACCTTCTCCGCAGTCTTTGGTGTTTGTGGGTTGAGAAGTCTCCTAACTGCCGCAGCTCACTGAATTAGGGTGCTTGGGCATGCTCTGCCCAGTTGCTGGTCTTGTTGGTCCACGCTGCTCAGGCTGGGCTCTGCTCCACTCCGTTCCCAGCTCCCAGCTCCCAGCTCCCAGCTCTGTGTGGGATAGACCTCACCCAGAGACCATCCAGGCTGTCCTGGCCTGGAGCCCTGCTTCCCTCTGCTGTTCTGTGGGTTCCGCCACTCTAGAATTGGGTCAGAGCCATTTTCTATAGGTTTTTGGAGGGACTCAGCAGGGAGCTCAAGCTGGTCCCTGCTTTCCAGCCACCATCTTGGCTCTGCCCCCTCCAATCTCATTTTTAAGGTAGTATTTTCTTCAGTGGTCTTTTGGACCTCCTTTTCCATTTGGCTAATTCTGCCTTTCAAGGCATTCTTCTCCTCATTGGCTTTTTGGAGCTCTTTTGCCATTTGAGTTAGTCTGTTTTTTAAGGTGTTGTTTTCTTCAGTGTATTTTTCAGAGTTTTTTTGGGTCTCCTTTAGCAAGTCATTGACTTGTTTTTCATGGTTTTCTCACATCCTTCCCATTTCTCTTCCCAATTTCTCCTCTACTTCTCTAACTTGCTTTTCCAAATCCTTTTTGAGCTCTTCCATGGCCTGAGTCCAGTTCATATTTTTGTTGGAGGCTTTTGTTGGAGGCTCTTTGACTTCGTTGACTTCTTCTGACTGTATGTTTTGGTCTTCTTTGTGACCAAAGAAAGATTCCAAAGTCTGAGACTGAATCTGTGTCCGTTTATGCTGCCTGGCCATGTTCCCAGCCAACTTGACCCTTGAGTTTTTCATCAGGGTATGACTGCTTGCACAGTAGAGAATACTTTGTCCCAAGCTTGAGGGGCTGTGCTGTTGTTTTCAGAGCTACACAGCAAGCTCTGCCACACCAGTTCTACTCCTCCCCCAAGAACCACCAACGCAGACTGGACTCAAATCTAAGCTGGCTCTACACTCCTGCTCAGATCCGCCACTTAATTCCTCCCTCCAGGTGGGCCTAGGGCCAGAAGCAACTGCAGCTGTATCTCTATAGCTGTACCACCTCCGCTGTCCCTGGGGTGGTGGCTGAACTGCAAACTCCTTTCACTCTGTCCCAGGAGCTTTGCCCAGGTATCTCCTCTGTTGTCTTTGGTGTTTGTGGGTTGAGAAGTCTGGTAACTGCCACAGCTCACTGATTCAGGGCACTAGGGCCTGTTCCATCAGGTTCCTGGTCTGGTTGGTCTGCATGGCCCATGCTGGGCTCTGCTCTGCTCCCCTCCCAGCTCCATGTGTGATAGACCTTACCCCAAGACCATCCAGGCTACCCTGGGCTGGAGCCCTGCCTCCCTCTGCTATTTCATGGGTTTTGCAGTTCTAGAATTTGTTCAGAGCCATTTTTATAGGTGTTTGGAGAGATCTGGGTGGGAGCTCATGCAAGTCCCTGCTTTCCAGCCACCATCTTGGCTCTGCCCCCCCCCCACTAGCCCCATCTCGACTATGCCCAGTAGAGGGTCTTCCAACAAAGGGAATTCAACAAGTTGTATTGACTTGATTAGTAAAAATCTAAGTCTAAACATTGGTTTTGTGGCTGATGTTGTTCAAGTTTCTTTAAAAGAATACATTTTGTGAACTTAGCTGTCATCAGTCATTCTTGAAGCCATAGTTAAAATGTTACTTCCTCCAGGCAGCCTTCACTGATTCCTTGCCAGTGAAAGTGATCTCATTCTCCTGTAAATGCCTGTAGTTTTTCATTCAAATCCTTCCTTTGACACTTTTCTATAGGATCATAGCTGAAAGAAACCTCAAACTCACAAAAGTAGTCAGCTAGAAGAAGGATTGGAAGCAGGACCTCCTCCTGAGCCAGGCCTCGTTTCAATGTACAATGCTGCTTTCTCTAACACCTTTGGATCTTACCACAGAGGGTGGTCCCTCTCCATACCAAATAGGATGAAGCCAATCCAATTAAGTGGAATCCAGTTAGCATGATCTCCCTGTTCAGTGGAGGTTTGATCAGTCATACCTCATTAGAACAATTGTTCAGTCATTTTTTTTAGTTCTACATGAGGTATATACAATGTTTAGGAAAAATTAGCACCTCCAGTGTGAGGGCTTGCTGTGTCCTTTTGAGGGCTGCTCATCTATCTTTGGTGTCCACCTGTCACGCAACTCTCACCTATAACTCCAAGAAGCTATAGAATAAGAAACAACTTCAGTCTAGCAAAACCATATGGGCAGACAGGCTAAACCAGGTTGAAGGTAACCAACAGGTATCAAACACCAGTGAATTCACTGCAAGCATGTGAAGACTTTCCCTGGTGGAATGGGTGGACAAGAACAGCTTGTTTCAATGGCCATGGAGGTGGCTGAAGCAGGTGTTGTGGGATGTTTAGAACTGGTCAGACAGTGAAGACATCAAGGTCATCCACTGTATCCTGGGCCATTGCCAGTCATCTTGACTTTTGTCTTGTCACTGGACTTCAATGACTCTGGAAGGAGATGACTCTGTACAACTCTTCCTCACTTGAATCCAATTCATGAGCAAGTCAAGACCCATGATGTCATTGGTCCTCTTTGAAAATGCAGGATGAACAACAAATCATTTTTTTCAGTCATGTCTGACTTTTTCTTACCCCATTTGGGGTTTTCTTGGCAAAGATAACTGGAGTGAGTTGCCATTTTATTTTCCAGCTCATTTTACAGATGAGGAACCAAGGCAAACAGGGGTAAATGACTTGCCCAGGGTCACATAGCTAATAAATGTCTGAGGCTAGATTTGAACTCATGAAGATGAGTCTTTCTGACTCCAGACTTGGCACTCTATCCATTGTATCACCTAGCTACCCATGTGTTAGAACAATTAGCTCACCTTTTAGCTTTTAGCCTAGATGGTCTCCACATTGATTCAGTCTGCTCCTTACCATTTAATTGTGTTTACATAAGACAAAGAGTTGTAGTATAATCATAATCATGATAGCTCAGAGTCCCCACTGAGGAAAATTCCTAATGTTCAGATGACAGTTTGGTCCTCTGACCTAATTATTTTTTTCCTGTGTATTCCCTATATTTAAAATATAATCAGTATATGGGAAGTGTTTAGGTTACAGAAGGGAGCAGAGTATTGTCAATGAGGTGGAACTGACCTCTAACCTGTGGATGGCCAGAGCCAGACTAGAGACAGGAGAGTCAGGAATCAAACAGAAGTTTAATTTCAAAGTGAGAGAAATGGCTTACAAGCAAGGAGAGGATCTAGATACATGTGCCTCAGCCCTGCCTCTAGTGGGAGAGATCTCAATACTTATACCAATGGTTGCACAGTGAGGTGTAGCCCTGATAATGAGGGGCAACAGTAAAAATGAGACGAGTTTGATTCATAGCAGGGCTTCATGGTTGGAACATGGGTACTTGCCCAGTGCTTGTCCAAGCTCAGAGAATACCTGGTGCTAGTCAAAGCAATACAATAATTATATGATTTTGCCACAGGGTGAGCCCAACCAGAGTGAGTACAAAGGATTGTTGTTATGCCATGTTCAGGGCACAGCTTGCTTGCTGGGCCTTGCTGATGGAAAATAAGGTGTCTCCTAACATCTTGACAGTGTGTAATAAGTTCTGTCACTGGACTGGCAGGAAGAGGGGAACGTAAAGAAAAACTGGACTTTGCCTGGAATGTCTCTCAGTCTTCAGTGGGGTAAGAACAACCAGAAACTTCAGCTCAGGTACTCTCTTCCAAGATGTATGCAGTCAATTTTACATTTATTGAGCACCTACTATGTTCCATATACTGTACTAGGCACTTAGGATACAAAGAAAAAGCCAAAACAGTCCTTGCCCTCAAGGAGCTCACAATCTAATGAGGGAGACAACATGCAAAAGGTCACAGCCAGATGACTTATTTCAATCCCTCTCACACTCCTTTCAGGTTCTCCTTTTGGCTTCTTCTGCAGGTTCTTTGCTGCTGATGCTTTCCAATTCAGCTGCCTAGTTCTGGGAGGGGTAAAAAGTACCATCCCACCTTCTTCCCCCCAGTCTGTTCTCCTGCACTATGAACCTCTTTTAAAACTACTGATGGACCTGACTCCAATGCCTCTTCCAACTCGTAGTTCACAAAACTCCAAATGGCTTTCAGAGTTGAGAAAGAATTCTTGTCCCTATGAGGTACAAATCCCTGAATGGCAGACAGTTCACAATGTCTTATCACATTTATGTACTACTTATTCATGGGCCTGTCACATGGCTCTTATTAGACTAAAACTTCTCAAAGGCAAGGACCATGTCTTCTTTATTTCATCTCACAGAATCTTAAAGTTGGAAGGAACTTTAGAGGCTCTAGTCCAACTAGTAACTAAATGAGAAATCCTTCTATGATATGCCAGGTAAATCATCATCTAGGTTTTGCTCAAACTCCTCCAGTGAAGGAGAGTTCCCTTTCTGCTTTGGGGGCATTCTCATTTTGAAGGGCTTCTCCTAAGCTCCAGCATCAATGTGCCTCTTGCGCAGTCCCATCCATTATACCTAGTTCTGCCTTCTGGGGCCAAGCAGAATGAGTCTCCCCCATCTCCTCCATAGTTTCCTTTCCAACGCTTGAACACAGTAATCACACCTTCTCCTCAGTCTTCTCTCCTGGCCAAACTGTAACAAACAATGGGGCTAGCAGCTGCTGTTGAGGTATAAGACCCAACAAGACCAGGAACAAGAGCTGCCAGCACAGGTTCTTTTGATCTGCTTTACTAAGGAAAGTAATTTTAAGGGGTTAACAATTTCACTTTAATCAAACATACAAATAGCATTCACTTGGCTCAGGGGGGAAAGCCAGCACTCTGAACTTCAGAGCAAATACAAATGAATTACAGAGACAGTATAAACAGATACAATTCATAGCTACCAAAGAACCAATGGGTCTGGGTTAGCAAAGCTGGGGGGCAGTTACAACAGCTTGCCCAGAGTCACACGCCACTATTCCAGGGAGTGAAAACCCGCTCTCCCCGCCCCCCCCCCCCGGCGAGGAAAAATGCCAACCTCTGAGTTTATGTACTCTGTTCAAGGTCAAAGGGTGTCACAACATTCAATTCAAACCCACGTGGCGTAAAATCTTCTGGCATCACAAACATGTGACTCAAACTCATGTAAACTAGGCTTTCCCTTGAGGTAAGGAAGTCATCAAAGACTCCTGATTTCATTAAAAACACAAAGGCCAGACTTATCAAGGGCACTTGATTAAATAAGTGCTCCAAAAGAGAAAACAGTAAGAAAATGGTCCCACCTTAATTAGTGATACATCTCCATCCCTTCCAGGATCCTTGGCTTTACATAATCAAAATAGCCATGGTTTCTGGAACAAATAAAGGCATGATACATTGCAATCCAATCAAACAGGGAACTAAAGCATATCATTCACAACAAAACAAAATATATCATGCAGTGTTTTTCTCCAAAATATTTGTTTACAAGACAAACATGATCCACCCCTGGGTCTCAACAAGGAACAATCTCCTTTAGTAAATACAGAGGGTGCAAGTAAAGTACTTCTTGAGGGCGTGTGCTTCTCCCCACACAGCCATGCAGGCTTCCTCCCAGTATCCTCAGGCATGGGCATGCTTTAATTAGCAAAGTCCCAATGAAAATAAAAAAGTCCAAATAAAGTTCTGTTGGGGATGTGTACTTCTCCCCACACTGCTGTTGCAGCCTTCCTCCTAGCATTCAAAGTCCCAACTCAAACAAAAAGCCCAAATAAAGTTCTCTTGGGGGTCTGTTCTTCCCACACAGTTCCAGCTGACCCCCCACTCCGAGTCCTGAGGGCTGGCTAGGCAACAAAGTCAACATGGTGGGGTCCTTGGGGGTCCAAGGCACTTCCCCCACCCACCATAGACAATTCCACCCCTCCCTCTTGGGTCCCAAACAGTTCCAAGGGAAGGCAGCAAAAAAGCACACTCAGCACTTTGCTGCAAAGTTTCCATCTTGCCCCAGGGCTGAACTCCAAGCTCCTGGGTTCCTCGTCATCCAGCTCCTGCTGGCCACTCCTGGCTTCTGCCAGAATCCTGATTCAGGCAACTTCCGCCTTTTGCTCTCACCTTTCCAAAGTTCTCATTCAAGCAGTCTTCTGCTACATCTGGGTCAATATGTCAGCAGCCAATGCCCGCTTCTTCTCTCTTCTCACCAGCCAGTCCTGCCAAATCTGCACGAAGGCCATTCTCCACTCCTGTTTCAAAACTCCACATACAATACAATCTCAAGACATTCATTCTTCCAACACAGTCCTCCAGAGCTGGGCTTATCCACTCAAGCCTTCCCTCTGACCATCCCCAACTCCCCCAAACCTCTGCTAGTTCTCTTCCCACAGCCTCTGCTCTGGCCCATCTCCTCCAGAGTACTAGTGAAATAGGGAGAGGGAAGGAGAGGTGATCTCCCAGGGCCCCTGCTCGGGGCTCCCAGGAAACCACTCCTGTCACTGCCCCTTGCCTGTTCTCCTTCAGGCCTCTGTTGCTCCTGGGGCTCCACAGAACCATAGCCACCACAAGTACAAAGAGCATCCCAATAACTGGGAAACATTCAACCACCATCTCAGTACCCCAAAACTCTATACTTTCCTCTTAATCTTCAGATCCTGCCATGACTACACCATTTTTTAACACAAATATGCCTATTTCCTTAAATCATTCCTCATGTGGCATGAACTTGAGAGCCAAAGCAACCATGACTGTCCTTTTCTGGATATGCTTCAATTATCAATCCATAAAGTCTTTATTCCCACAAACTTAATGAATGAACTCATTCTGATAGCTGGGCACTCTAATCCCTGAATTTAATTTATCTGCTGCCCATCAAATTCCTTTAAAGTACTTCCTCCCCCATCTACAGTCCCTGATACCCATCTGCCTTCCATTCACAGGAATGCCTAGATCTACTTCTTTTAAATTAATTTTTTTTCACTTCATACAAATTTATTTGTTCTCCCTCCTCCTCCTGCACCTTCTGATGGGGAAAAAAAAGAAAAGTAATAACAAAGCTCTTTAACAAATATGCACAGAAAAGGGAAGCAAATTCCCTCATTTGTCACATCCAAAACCTATTTGTCTCATTCTGCCCCTAAGTCCACCACTCTCTATCAAGATGTGGATAACATGCTTCATCACACAATCATTGCTGGTCATTGGATTGGTCAGAGTTCTCAAGTCTTTCAAAGTGATGTGTCTTTATGGTGTTGTTCCAAAAATGAACTCATTATCTTCCCTCAAAGCCTTCTCTTCTTCCCGGTTCCCCAATTACTGTAGAAGGCCCCACCATCCTCTCAGTGACCTATGCTTGCATTAACTAGGTGTCATCATCAACTCCTCATGCTCACCACCCCCATAGCCAGATTGGCTAACTGCCAAATTCTGTCATTTCTACCTTTATAACATTTGTTTTATATTCTCCCCTCTCATCTCTGACAATACTACTTCCCTGGTACAGGCTTTCATCTGCTCCTGCCCAGGCCACTGCAATAGCCTGCTGGTTGGCCTCTCTGCCTCATCTCTCCCTCCTCCCATCCCTCCTCCACTCAGCTGTCAGATTAATCTTTCTAAACCTCAATTTCAACCATGTCACCACCACTACCACCACCCCACCCTGTCCCCACTCAATAAACTCCAGTGGCTCCCCATTGCTTCCAGGATCAAATATAAAACTTTCTGTCTGGCATTCAAAGCCTTTCACAATCTGGGCCCTTTCCAACTTTCTGATCTCCTTACACTTTAATTCCCTCCAAGTACTCTATGATTGACTGACCCTGTCCTCCTTGCTATTCCTTACACATCACTCTATGTCTCCCAACTCCAGGTATTTTCATTGACTGTCCCCTACGACTGGAACTCCTTCCTTCCTTGTCTCTGCTTTGTAGCCTTCCTGGCTGCCTTCAAACCTCAACTAAAGCCCTACCTTCTTCAGGAAGCCTTTCCTAGTCCTTCTAAATCTTAATTCATTCCTTCTGAGATGACTCCCAATTTATCCTGTCCATAGTTTGTTAGTACATAATTGTTTATATGTTGCCTCCCTGAATTGGTCTGTGAACAACTTGAGAACAGACTATCTTTTGCCTTTTTTCATATCCCCAGTGCTTAGCCCAGTGCCTAGAACCCAATAAGTGCTTAATAGATGCTAGCTGACTGAATGACTATTGTATAAATTGTTCCCCCAATTCTGCTTCCTTCCCTCTGCATCAGTTCACACAAGCCTGCCCAAGTTTTGAAACTACCCCTTTTAATTTCTTGAGGCACAATAATATTCTAATACATTCACAGCCTAACATTTGTTCAGTCATTCCCCAATTGATGGATGCCTGCTCTCTTTAGGAAGCATCCCAAGTGGCTCCTTTCTCTTCCCCTGAGTCAGAATCAAAGTACAAATACAAGGACGACCTTCCCAGAATGGACACAGGCTGCTGACTGGTCTCACTGCCTCAAGTCTCTCTACTCTAGTCTATCTTCCATGCAACTGTTTGGACTCAGCTGGTTGGAAGTCAGGAGGAAGTGAAAGGTACAAGCAGAAGTCAACTGAGGAAGGAGCCACTGGCTGTAACCTTTGCTCTATGGCCTTGGCTGGAGGAGTGAGTGAGAAGCTGAGCTCAATGTTCTCTTCAAGGATTCCTCACTTTCAAAACTGGGTCTGAGTAATGTTTTCAGGTTTCATCTCATTTTCACATGAAAATAAATATTCTCTGCACTCAGTGACCAGCCAGTACCTGCTGGTAGAGGAAGGATACACATAGTTGTATGTCTTTCTTCTGAGAGGCAGCATCATACAGTGGGTAAAATGCTGGCCCTTGGATAAGGAATATCTTGGGGGCAAATCACACCATCAATACACTCACTATGTGATCATAAACAGGTCACTTCATTTCTCTGACATTCAGTTTTGTCATCTGTAAAATAGAGATAATCTTCTATGTAGCAGCTGCCTCTGATCTCTATTATGACACTCCCATGGGATCACATCTGTAAAGCCATAAAGGGCCATAGAAATGTCAATGATCATCCTAACCATTAATCAGACTCCTCGCTTGACCCTCATAGATATTTTCATGCCATCTCTTAAAGCCTCCTTCTTCCAAAGTGAGGCAAGCCAATGAATCCAATGAATGGATCCTTCTAAATGAAAGGGGCCAGATTTTGAATAAATCTATGCAAGTCAGAGGAGAACCCAGAGAATTTTAAGCAAGGGAAGAGGGAAAGAATACTTTCTCCATATCGTATCCAACATCCCCCACTGAAACTCTTTGGGTCTCAAATAATTTGTCTGTAAAATAGGAATAGTTCCACTTTTCCTGGCTCTCTCAAAAGACTGTGGGTAGGATCTATGAAATCATACACGTGAAAAGACTTTCAAAAATATTATGTTCTCTATAGATGTAAATTATTCTTAGTTATTCATCTGTTATCCTGATTTCCATCTTTGCCTTCTGTTCTGTATGACCCCATTGGTAGCACCATTTTGACTGTCTTTGTTCTGGGGTGTGTGTGTGTGTGTGTGTGTGTGTGTGTGTGTATGTGTGTGTTTCTGTACAATGTCTCATTTACTACCTGTCTTGTGGCCCCAGGGTGGGGTAGAGTTATTAATGGTATATAAGCATACCCTAGGCAGGCATGCACTAAGAGGAGCTCTGGAAATTGGGCCCTCCTTTCTAACTTTTGGTCTTCAGCAGGCTGATTTAAGATGATTAAGATAATGAGTCCCAAAGTGGCAGGATTCGTCATGCCTGATGCCAGCACGTTTTTAACCAATTAAAAAAAATTGCTTCCGCATCAGCAAGATGGTCAATTTACATGTGCTTAGGTAATGAGGAAGAAAAGATGCCGACTTTGGAACGTGAGGAGGAAAATAAGTAAGAGACAGCAATGAGGCAAGAAAAAGGAAAAATAGAGGGGAGAAGAAATAAATACAAGGAGGACAGTGAGAAACATTCTAGTAGAAGCAGAAGAAAGAGATACAAAGAAAAACAACTGAATATGGAGGAGAGGAAGAGGAGGAGGAGGAGGATGAAAGAGAGAGGGAGAGAGGAGGACAGGAGGAGGGAGAGGGGGGGAGGAAAAGAAGAAGGAGGAGGAGAAGGAGGAGAAGGAACAAAAAGATACACAGAGAAAGACAGAGATAGAGAAAAAGAGAGGTGCATGATGGCATAGGCATCACTGTGCTCAGCACCCACCCTAGTACTTTCCTCTCACAAGCAGAAGACCAGGGAATGTTTCCAGAACAAATGAAATGGAGTACCAGGGGCATGTAGCCTGCCCTTTATTTTCCCTCCCCTGGTGGCACATGCTAATGAAACAAGCCAACTGATAACATCTCTCTGAACACCTGTGTGGGATAAGACTAGATGACCTCCATCAAAGACACTAGACAAATGCCCATATGAGGCCATGGAGAGGAAGGTCCAGAAACCTTAGCCATTGCCACTCCATGTAGTGAAGAGAGCCTAGAATTTGGAATGAAAGAATCTGGTTTTACGTCCTACTTCTCCTTGCTAGGTGTGACTTTGGGCTAGGATTAGACCATGTCACCTCTCTAGGTCTTTGGTACTGATCAGTCAAATGAGGGACTGGTCTAGATGACCTCTAAGGCCCCTTCTAATGTTATGAACTCCTTCCTCTACTAACATGGCAAAGTAGAGGCATGCAGGTTGGATGCTGGGTCATGGGCCTTTGCATTTATCAGTTTTAATATGGCTTCCACTCAGGAGCTTCATCATAACTGCTTCCCCCTCCTGACCTTCTCTGCCACTGTCCATGCCAAGCTAAAGGGTAGAACACTGGGCCTTGGAGTCAGAAAGCCCTGGCTTCAGATCCTACCTCTGACACTTACTCTTGAGGTGACCTTGGGCTGGTCATTTGACTTCTCTGAGCTTCTGTTTCCTCACCTAGACAGTGAAAATGCTGATCTCCCCTCAGAAAATCACCAGGCATTGTGCTGGGGATACAAAGAAAGGCAAAAACACTGTGCTCAGGACCCAGGAAGCTTACCTTCTAATGGGGGAGAAAACATGTCTACAGGTGGATAGGAGATATATACAGATAGATGAAAGACAAGCGTAGAGGGGGCACCGCCAGCAGCTGGAGGGGACCTGGCAAACAGGGAATGATGGCAGTTTCACCTCCAGTATATGAGACGCTCTTCATGAATTGTCCTTCTAATTCTTCTCAGATAGAACTTAATCTGGCCCTCAGTGTGGCGCTGTGAGGTAGGGAATGCTGTTGTTGTCCTTGTCATCATTGTTGTCATGGGTGTTATTGTTTGTGTTGTCCCCATCTTCCAGATGAAGAAACTAAATCAGAGAGGCTACACGATTTGCTGATTAGGGTTTGTGTGCCCTGTTCCTTTGGCAGCCAGCTCTAGGTCTCAAAACAGAGTAGACAGAGCCATGAAGGCAGAGAGGGAGGGGCCCCTTAGAGCCAGTTTCATTGCTCCTAAGCAGGGAGGAAGTGAGTCCAAATTCAAATTTGGATTTCCCAGCCTCAATGGTCTTTTCATTACACTTGGATATTGGCAGCCTGTGCCATTCATTGGACTGGTATCCATAGAACGTATGGCTGGTGATGGGAATCTGCTATAGTTCTTAAAGTAATCATAATGACAATATCACTTATTTGGCACTTTAAGGATTCCAAAGCACTCTCCATGTTATCTTATTTGATCATCCCAATAACCCTGGGGGTATGACAGGGATGGGATCTGAACCCCTAAAAAGAAAAAATAATGTCTTTGGAATCTGGACTTTTCCAGGAAGCCTGGGGCTATCAGCCCTTCCCAGTTAATTAACTGCCCTTTCACTGTCTGCCCCTGGCCCCACCCTAGACCACCCCTCCTTAATTCCATATGGACTCCTCCTCTGTTCCACAGTCTTCTGTATAAAAGGTCCATCTTGTTCCCAAGAAGGTGCTCAAATTCAGTCTGGCCCACTTGCACTAGTGATACAAATGCTCAGATTCCTTAAGAGTCTGGCTAAGATGGCAGATTTTTAAAAATTTTGTTTTTCTTTGGCTTCGATCAAATTCATTTGGGCAGGACCCATATGTCATTATTCTGGGGTCCCAGCACCCCTAAATCTCAACAGGTAAAGCTCTTATACCCATTTCTTTTTTTTACAGTTGGAGGAAAGTGAATCTAAGAGATAAAGGAATTTGCTCAAAGCCATGCCAACTAGTCTCAGATGCAGATTTGAACTCAGGTCTTTTTGATTCTCTGCTGAGCACCCTATCTGAGCTTGCACATATTATTTTTATTCCATATTACCCCATTCATTTTAATAGTTAAAAAAAAACAATCTGTGACTCAATTTTTTTTTCCTAAACTGTACCTGCGGGTTCCCATTGGTAATAATGGAGGATCTATCAGCACCTTGAAGGCCAGTGGATGAAGACTGCAAATTCCAGCTCAGTAAAGGTTAGACATGGAGCCTCCATGGAGCTTCCCAATTGATTGATTTTCCATCTTGATTCAATTCCCACTCTGCTTCTTGGGATGTTGTGAGGACAAATGAGAAGAAGTCAGCAATGTACATTGGGTTCTCAAGAGGGAAAGAAACCAAAACACATAAGGACACAATATTAGCACCAAACACTGGCTCAGTAGGTACTAGATAGTAATATTTATGAAGCCTAGGCCAGACATTGAGTAATATATGTCAGCAATGTGGCAATTACTGGGAGGTCTGATTAATAAGGAAGCAAACAAACACAAGGAAATCAGCCTTGTTTGATGCTTTTGGTGTTCAGTAACACCCAGTTCATTTGGCCTCCAAGTCTGAACACTAATAATGGTGCTAATCACTGGGCCTGAAGCTTCCAAATTCATTGAAATGCTGCTCACTGGACCGGTCCTCTGTATTTATCATTGGCTCCTTTCCTCCCTTTCCTATCGGCTCCCATCTCCTGGAGGTAATTAAATCCATTAAAGTCTAAAATCAGCTTTTGTTTGCTGGGGGAAGCAAAAAGGGGAGTCTGAATAACAAGCTTGATAAGAGAACTGTGACTTTCACTTGGGTATCATTGCTGCAGCCAACATGCTCTCACTCCCTGGTGGTTCTGTTCACTTTCCCAGCATCTGGGACCAAAGAAAAGAGCCCCACTCCCCACCCCCAGGGCTCACTGTGGCCAGGAGCTATATGCACAGAGTTTGCCTCAGTTTGTCTATTTGGGAAGAAAACAGGAAGACCAAAGGAGCTGGGGAAAGTGCAGAAAATAGTGTCTGGGCCTTCACAAGTAGGTTTCTAGAAGCTTAATTTGATCCTGGTCCTAAGGAAACTGGAGCAACTGATTCCCATTCAATTGACCCTTTTCCTGGAGGCTCAGGGAAGTCTCCAGGAAGTCCTCTGGTCATCCATTCTCCAAAGATGACATCAATATCAGATTTATTGGAGAAAATAAAGGAGTCAGAGAGTTTTCAAAGATATTCTAAGGTCCAGTGCTAAATCTTTTGAACTCTTTCCCCTACTAACATGACAAAGTATAAAATGTCATCCGAGGGTATCATGTCCACTAATTGGAGCTGTCAGGCCCCACCCAAGTTAGATCCTTTCCTCTCCATCCCATGGCAGTGGATGGCGTGGATAGAAAGAAGATGGACCACAGACATGCATGACATCAGTGAGCCAGTTCTGGATGGCAACAGCAAGCTCAGTCAGGGTTTAGGCTGTGATGGCCAAGCCAGCACCAGAACCATAGCTTCCAGAGGTTCCAAGCCCAGGGCATCAGCCTAGGGCAGGGGCATTCTTTCTCTCCATGCAGTATAAACATGTGGGAGCCATTTCTTCTCCATGGCTGTTTCCTCGGCCCTTGCTGGACTGGTAGAGGCAAGAACATCACATGGGAAAGAATCAACCAATCAATCAATAAACATTTATTAAGTTGTTAAAAAGCAACATTTATTAAGAGATGTAGAAGCTGGTCCCCGGAAAAGAGGCAAAAGAGCCCTGATTTAGGTGTTTCCCATGGGGGAGAGGTGGTGAAGAGGAGGAAGAAGGTATTGACAGCCCATGTGAGGGCTTCTTGCAGGGATTAGCACAGTGCCTAGCACATAGCGGGCACTTAATAAATACTTGTGTTGGAAGAGAATGGCTTGAACTGAACTGGATCAGACTTGATTAGAGTGCATTTAACCAAAATTGATTGGATTGCACTGGACTGCATTGGACCGCATTGGACCTGACTGCATTAGATTTAATTGGATTGCATTGATGTGAACAGGACTAGATTGAATTGGATTGCAGTTTCTTCAAGTTCCAGCTGAAATCCCACCTTTTGCAGGAAGCCTTCCCTCTGTTGATCATTTCCTGTTGCCAATTTATCCTCTTGCATCTTGCTTCCTCCATTAGATTGTGAGCTCCTTGATGGTGGGAAGTGTCTTTTGCCTTTGAAACCCCAGGGCTTTAGCATCATACCTAGCACATAGTAGTCACTTAATAAATGTTTCTTGACCGACTGAGGATCTTAGAACCACAGAATCTCAGAGTAGGAAGGGAGTGGCCAAAAGTCATTTAGTCTAAAAATTCCCCCTACCGTAACTGTTTTATCTACCAGCATTGGCTTGAAGACTCTCAGGAATGGGCCACTCACTATGTCTCAAAGTTTGCTTGCTATTTCACCTTCACCTGGGCCTTGCTCTTAAGATGTTTTTCTTGTAATTTAACCAACACCTTATTTTGTTCAACAATCATCCAATGTTCCCAGTAACGTTCTCTGGGGCCAAGGAAGTTTCACCTAATCTCTCTTTGAGAGGCAGCCTACCAAATATTTTAAGACTGGAGACACTTAGCAAAAGCCCCACTGGTGACCGAGTCCTTTGTCCTCTAGGCTAAATGTTCCCCAATTCCTTCAACTGATCAATTCAATTCAAAAGAGCGACTATTGAGGGACTGCTAGGGACAAGGCCAGGCGCCGGACACTGCAGACAAGAGACAAAGACTCGATATTCCCTAATCTTAAGGAGCGCGTCTTTTAAATGGGGAGTACGGAATAGGAGGATATAAGACAGACACTGAAATACAAGGTAAGTTGAGGAGGGCGGTAGCCCTAACATCTTGGGGTAATTGGATGGTTCCCATTCAGATACAGGTAGTCTTGGAATACTCCACATTTGTTTCTTACTCTAAAACTCTGTCATTCCATAAGCTGAGGGTCATGCCAGATGGATTAATCTCTTAGTCATTCATTATGGCATTTTTTCTGATTCTTCAAATGAGAATTTTTCAGTACTGAATTTGCCGATGGCAGAGAAATTTCCTTCCTCTGGTTGGTCAGGACTATGCAATGGAATTCAAGCTACTTGAAGGTACAGCCTGTTTTTCATGTTGTCTTTGTATCCCCAACACCTAGTATAGTCCCTTGTACTGAAGAGCTGCTTAATAAATGGGTTTTTTTATTTAATATATTTAGTTTTCAGCATTGATTTTCACAAGAGTTTGAGTTACAAATTTTCTCCCCATTTCTACCCTCCCCCCCACTCCAAGATGGCGTATATTCTGCTTGCCTTGGTCCCCAGTCAGCCTTCCATTCTGTCACCCCACTCCCCTCCCATCCCCTTTTCCCTTCCTTTCTTATAGCGCAAGATAAATTTCTACGCCCCATTGCCTGTGTATCTTATTTTCTAGTTGCATGCAAAAACTTTGTTTTTTGTTTTTGAACATCTGTTTTTAAAACTTTGAGTTCCAAATTCTCTCCCTCTCCCTCTTCCAACCCACCCTCCCTAAGAAGTCAAGCAATTGAACACAGGCCACATGTGTATCATTATGTATAACCCTTCCACAATACTCATGTTGTGAAAGACTAACTATATTTTGCTCCTTACTAACCTATCCCCCTTTATTGAATTTTCTCCCTTGACCCTGTCCCCTTTCAAAAGTGTTTGTTTTTGGTTATCTCCTCCCCCATCTACCCTCCCTTCTATCATCCCCCCTTTTTTTTAATCTTCTTCCTCCTTTCCTGTGGGGTAAGATACCCAACTGAGTATGTATGGTATTCCCTCCTCAGGTCAAATCTGTTGAGAGCAAGATTCACTCATTCCCCCTCACCTGCCTTCTCTTCTCTTCTTACAGAACTGCTTTTTCTTGCCACTTTTATGCGAGATAATTTACCCCGTTCTATCTCTCCCTATCTCCCTCTCTCAATATATTCCTCTCTCATTCCTTAATTTGATTGAATATATATATGCATATTCCCTTCAGCTACCCTAATACTGAGATCTCATGAATCATACACATCATCTTTCCATGTAGGAATGCAAACAAAACAGTTCAACTTTAGTAAGTCCCTTGCAATTTCTTTTTCTTAATTACCTTTTCATGCTTCTCTTGATTCTTGTGTTCGAAAGTCAAATTTTCTATTCAGTTATGGTCTTTTCATTGAGAAAGTTTGAAAGTCCTCTATTTTATTGAAAATCCATATTTTGCCTTGGAGTATGATGCTCAGTTTTGCTGGGTAGGTGATTCTTGGCTTTAATCCTAGCTCCATTGACCTCCAGAATATCGTATTCCAAGCCCTTGATCTCTTAATGTAGAAGCTGCCAGATCTTGGGTTATTCTGATTGGGTTTCCACAATACTCAAATTGTTTCTTTCTGGCTGTTTGCGGTATTTTCTCCTTGATCTGGGAGCTCTGGAATTTGGCGACAATATTCCTAGGAGATTTCTTTTGGGGATCTATTTGAGGAGGCAATCAGTGGATTCTTTCAATTTCTATTTTGCCTTGTGGCTCTAGAATATCAGGGCAGTTCTCCTTGATAATTTCTTGAAAGATGGTATCTAGGCTCTTTTTTTGATCATGGCTTTCAGGTAGTCCAACAATTTTTAAATTATCTCTCCTGGATCTATTTTCCAGGTCAGTGGTTTTTCCAATGAGATATTTCACATTGTCTTCCATTTTTTCATTCCTTTGATTCTGTTTTATAATATCTTGATTTCTCATAAAGTCACTAGCTTCCACTTGCTCCAATCTAATTTTTAAGGTAGTATTTTCTTCAGTGGTCTTTTGAACCTCCTTTTCCATTTGGCTAATTCTGTCTTTCAAGGTATTCTTCTCCTCATTGGCTTTTTGGAGCTCTTTTGCCATTTGAGTTAGTCTATTTTTTAAGGTGTTGTTTTCTTCAGTATTTTTTTCCGTATTTTTTGGGGTCTCCTTTAGCAAGTCATTGACTTGTTTTTCATGGTTTTCTCACATCATTCTCATTTCTCTTCCCAATTTTTCCTCTACTTCTCTAACTTACTTTTCCAAATCCTTTTTGAGCTCTTCTATGGCCTGAGACTAGTTCATGTTTTTCTTGGAGGCTTTTGATGTAGGCTCTTTGACTTTGTTGACTTCTTCTGGCTGTATGTTTTGGTCTTCTTTGTCACCAAAGAAAGATTCCAAAGTCTGAGACTGAATCTGTGTCTGTTTTCACTGCCTGGCCATATTCCCAGCCAACTAACTTGACCCTTGAGTTTTTCATCAGGGTATGACTACTTGTAGAGTTAAGAGAACTATGTTCCAAGCTTGGGAGGATGTGCCAGCTCTGCCACACCAGCACTCCTACTTCCCCAAGAACCCCCAACCCGGACTGGACTTTGATCTTCAGCAGGCTCTTCACTCCTGCTCTGATCTGCCACTTAACTCCTCCTCCCAGGTGGGCCTGGGGTGGGAAGCAACTGCAGCTGTAGTTCTGTAGCTGCCCCACCTCCGCTGCCCCCGGGGCGGTGGCCGAACCGCAAACTCCTTTTTTCACTCTGTCCCCAGAAGCTTTTCCCACTACCCTTCTCTGTTGTCTTTGGTGTTGAGAAGTCTGGTAACTGCTGCAGCTCACTGATTCAGGGCTCTAGGGCACCCTCTGCCCGGCTCCTGGTCTGGTTTGTCCCTGCCGCCCATGTCGGGCTCTGCTCCGCTCCGCTCCCAGCTCCGTGCAGGATAGACCTCACCCAGAGACCATCCAGGCTGTCCTGGACTGGAGCCCTGCTTCCCTCTGCTATTTTGTGGGTTCTGCAGTTCTAGAATTGGTTCAGAGCCATTTTTTATAGGTTTTTGGAGGGTCTTGGCAGGGAACTCATGCTAGTCCCTGCTTTCCAGCTGCCATCTTCTAAATGGGGTTTTTTTTAAGTGTATTAGGTTAGATTGCACTGGATAGTGTTGGATCATATTTTATTGTTTTGTATTGGATTTGATTGGATTGGGTTGAATTGGATTGGGCTAGGTTGAGTTGTTATGGGAAGTTAAGTGGTGCACTGGATAGAGTGCCAGGTCTGGAGTCAGGAATACTTGAGTTCCAACCCGACTTCAGACACTTACTAGCTGTTTGACCCTGGGCAAGTCACTTAACCCTGTTTGCTTCAGGTCCTCATCTGTAAAATGAGCTGGAGAAAGAAATAGCAGACCACTCCAGCATCTTTGGCAACAAAATCCTAAATGGGGTCAGGAAGAGTCCTACACAACTGAAACAAGTGAACAACAACAAGGTTGAATTGGATTGGAGTGGGTTAGGTTGGGTTGGATTTGATAGGAACAGAGGTTGTAAACACTCCCAAAATATAATTCAATTCATCAACTATTTACTGAGTCCTCTGTCTAGCCTTGTACTAGACATTGTTGAGTAAAAGAAAGCTAGAGTACGAGGAGCTTGCCCTCAAATACTCTCCAATCTTCTACCACATTAGATAAAGCAGTACAAGGCAGCGTGTGTCCCTCTGTGGACTCTGCAGACAAGTCATCATTGTTGCTGTTCTTATTCCGTCATGTAAGTTGTGTCCAACTCTTTGTGACCCCATTTGGGGTTTTCTTGGCCAAGATACTGGAGTGGTTTGCCATTTCCTTCTCTAGCTCATTTGACAGATCAGTGAACTGAGGCAAACAGGGTTACATGACTTGCTCAGGGTCACGCAGGTAATAAATGTCTGAAGTCAGATTTGAACTCAGGTTTTCTGGACTTCAGGCCTGGCATTTTGTGTAATATGGTGACACCTGGCTGCCTTTACAAGCGATAATAATATCACAAGATGCCAGAGGTGCAAAGTACCACCTTCACCAACCCACGCCTAAGAATCGTCTCTATGACATCCAAAAAAGGGAGCCATTTGCTTCCACCTTCTAGGAAGAAGGAGCCCAGCCCCTCACGAGTCAGCTCATTTCACTGTGGAATAGCTCTAGCCACTAGCAAAGTTGGTAAGACTGGACTTGCTTCTCTGCAATTTTTGCACATTACTTGTAGTTTTTCACTCTAAAACCAACTTGAATAAATGCCACTGAGACAACCTGCATAATGTTGAGTAAGGGCCTAACCTCCTGGGACCTCAGTTTCCTCATCTGTAAAATGTGAGTGTTAGAGATGACTTTTGAGGAAGTCTCTTTCCACTCTAGATCTATGGTCCTAACTTGATCCGTTTTTCTTCATGATAGTACTTCAGATACTTGGAGACAGCCTTTTCTTCTTCAGGCTAAACATCTCCAATTCCCTTACTTGGTCCTTTGACATCCTGTGGTCAAGGAAGAGGGCAGAGAATCCACTAACCAATAAGGAAAAGAGCCAAGACTCCAGTCTTGGCAGATCCTCTGATTGGCAGAGGATGATACATACCATCCCTCTTTGATATACTATAAAACTTCCTCCCCCACCCCCACATCACCAGCTTTGTACTCATTGATGAGTTTTACTGACAGTTGTAGTCCCCTCATCAGCATGAGCAGCTGTTTGCTTCTTCTACAAATTAAACCTTATCAATGGCAGCAAAGAAGGAAACTGTCATTAAGCCACATGTGCCAATCCATTCACAGGCAGCTCGCACTTCACACCAGAGCCAGACAATTTGCAGAGCATTGATGGATTTCCTTTCTCAACAATTACACCACATCTGAGAGCAACTCGGGAGCAATTGATACAAGTCTACTATTCCCACATGCACGGATGCAAAGTGGCAGCTCCTGAGAGACATGAAGTGAAGCATGTAATAGGCAGTAGCAGATGAGATGTCAAGGGCCTGAAATATAGGCTGATATGGGTTTGGGAGAGCTTCACTGCATAAATATGGAGGTGCTTCAGAGGAGCACCTGAGGTGTCCTGTTGCTCTCACCATTGTGTTCATTCCCAAGGTCCTTATGACTAGTCACCTACCAGGATGTGAGGAAACCAGGCATGATGTCACATGCACCTGGGTTTTGATGCTTAGTTGCTCCTGTCTAAAGTAGGGAAAGGGGAAGGGCATGGTTCAGATGTTCCAGACAAGCAGAGGACACCTGTGCACATTCACTTCTTATAGAATCAGAGGTAGCAGGACCTCGGACAGCATCTAGTCACAGGCTCATAAAGGCATAACTCTGAGAGATGGGGAGACCCTAGAGTCAATTACAACCAACCGTTTAATTTTAAAGAGGAGAAAACTGAAATGCAGAGAGATAACATGATTGGCCTAATTATCTAATAAGTGACAGATCCAAGATCCAAGTTTGGTCAGTCAGCAGGTCTATCAACAAGCATCTACGTCAGGCACTGTGTCAAATATATAAAGAATATATGGGGACATAAAGAAAAGCAAAAACAATCCCTGCTCTTGAATTTATATTCTAACGGGGGGTAATAATACGTAAGGAAATAGCTACATACAAGACGCATACAGAGCACAAGGAAGATTATCATATTGAGGAAGGCTTCAGAAGACTGAGAAAGGTCTCCTGGAGAAAAGGACAA
This sequence comes from Trichosurus vulpecula, assembly GCF_011100635.1. NCBI lineage: Eukaryota > Metazoa > Chordata > Mammalia > Diprotodontia > Phalangeridae > Trichosurus > Trichosurus vulpecula. Next base: position 432,267,608 of record NC_050576.1, on the reverse strand, counting down.
ATTTATTGTTCAGTCATTTTCAGTTGTGTCTGACTCTTTATGACCTCATTTGGCATTTTCTTGGCAAAAATACTGGAACAATTTGTGATTTCCTTCTTCAGCTCACCTCACAGATGAGGAAACTGAGGCAAAGAGAGTTAAGTGACTTCTAGTAAGTGTCTGAGGTAAGATTTGAACTTGGGTCTTCCTGACTCGAGGCCCAACACTCTATACACTGCACCACCTAGCAGCCCTAAAATGACAAATGCCTGTCATCCAAAAGGAAGCTAAGGATTTTAAGTGGTGGAGGGGAGGAGGGAGAGCATCTTGTGGATGGCGGCAGCTGATAAAAAGACACGTTGAGGGAAAGTGCAGTGTCCTGGGTGAGGAACAGTAAGGAGGCCAGTGGAAAATGCCCCGAGACTGGAAAGGTTGCAAGGGGACAGGCTGTGAAGGGCTGTGAAGGTCAAACAGAGGATTTTCTCTCTGATCATGGAGGTGAACTCGGGCTCTCTCCATTCTAAGAGCATGCTGCTCTTCCATAGTCCTGGTGCAAAGGTCCTTAGAATACATTCAGAACAGGGCTAGATCCTTGAGAGCAGGGATGACCTTATTCTTTTTCTTAGTATTCCCACATTTCTCAGGATTCCTGAATCAAAGCAGATAGTCAGTGGATTTTTGAATTGGATTGGATTGGATTTTGAATCAAAAGACCTGGTGTTCTCTGGTATTACCTCAGGCATGTCACCCTATAACTCCAGACCTTGGTTTCTTCATCTGTCAAATGGGAATGTTGGACTCAGTGATCCCTTCCTGCTCTAAATCTACAAAGTCTGAAGTTTGAACCCCTGTATCCCCTGGTCCATTGAAGCCTCAGGCAGATAAGGGTATGTCATGAACACAAGTCAGAAAAACAGATATGGAAGGCTCTGGCCAGGGGGCCTTCCCACTTTCTGCAGGAGAGCTATCACAGTTCCAGAGACAAGGCATGGAAACTAGCACCAAAAATATTACTGTGAGACCCTTTCATCCCTTTGTTTTGTCTCTATGTCTCTCTCTCTCTCTCTCTCTCTCCTCTCTCTCTCTCTCTCTTCTCTCTGTCTCTCTCTCTCTCTCTGTCTCTCTCTCTCTCTTCTCTCTCTCTCTCTCTCTCTCTCTCTCTCTCTCTCTTCTCTCTCTCTCTCTCTCTCTCTCTCTCTCTCTCTCTCTCTCTCTCTCTCATACTTACATTCTCCCTTACTTCAAGGTAAGAGAGATTTATGACTTACAATAGTCATTTTGGAGAATACCAATGACTTTTTACCACTGCAGTCTTTCCTTCAATAGCTGGATGATCAGTCGTCCCAAATGTTATAGAGAGGATTCCTCTGTATGAAACCTGTCCTGATCCCCTGGTCCCACATATAGAACAATGGATCACTCAGAGCCTGGGGGAGGGGGGTGTTCAAATAAACAATTCATTTAATTTTTTAAATCATATCTCCCCAGGGAAAACAGTACTGAAAGTCGTTCCAAGCAGTTCAGAGGAAGATTAGAACAGAAAGGCCATCAATGCAATGATCAGGGAAGTTCTTGGGCCTCAAAGCCAGGTTCCTAGAATTGATTTCATATGCTCCTTGTCCCAAAAGGTCCACAGCTGGGTCTCAGATCAATCCACCTGGGGGCAAAGTTAACTTAAACTGACCAAGGTCTCTTCCTCTTCGCTACTCCTTCAGATGCTGCTGAGAACATCTCTGTGGCCATTACCTTCTTCAATGCTCCCACCCAGGGATAAAGATCAAAGATTCACAGTTCAAGAGACTAAAGTGAACTCAGGGACCATCAAATCCAAGCTCATTTTACTGGGAGAAGAAATTTGCCCAGGATCACACAAGACATAGGATCATGACCTTGGAGCTAGAAGGATTTCTAAAAGCAGCTGCAACCTTCTCATTTGGCAGATGAGGGACCTGAGATCTGGAAAAACTATAGAGACCTTCCCATGAACCCAGATCTTCTAACTCCAAATGCAGTGCCTTCTTCCATTACTTATAAGAGGGAAATTCACTAGAGAAGTAAGGTTTCATGGGAGGGGCAATAGGAGCAGGCATTTTACTAAGAATGGATGCTGAGGCTTGGGAGAGGTGGGAGAAAGGTAGCATCCTGGGCCAGTGATAGAGGCAGAAGGGATCCCCAGGTGCCTGAAAGAATAAGGGTCCACAAGGGGTGCTGGATTGGGGAGGGGAAAGATGTCAGAACTGGCATCGAAGCCTTCAAGAAGCAAAAAGATTCATTTTAGTTGCATGTCTCAGCCAGGCTAGAACAGCTCATGAAAATGATGGCAAAGGGCCTTGAAAAGGAAGGAGGATGCAGACAGCTCTGTTTGTGTATCCAGGATGAAGTTATAAGTAATTACAGGCAAGCATATTTCAGCAAATGTGAGGCTTCATCCCAGAGGCAGGTGAAAAGCATCAGAATCGGCTGATGCTTTGTTAATGGGCCTCCATTCCCCTCCTCCTCTCTGCTCCCCCACCCCAGCAATCTGGGTGAACTGTACTCCTACAAAGGACTCATCTCTGCAAAGACAGTGAGCACAATGGACCAATCAGCCAGGCACCAGCATCTCTGGAATGCCACACCTGGGCCTGTTATCTAAGCAGGAAGACGCCAGCAACCCTTCCCTTTCAGCCCTTAGAAACTGGGAGTGTGGCTTTCTCTGCACGAAATCACTTTCGTTCTACGACTCCAGGAGTTTGTTCACCAAAGGTTAATTAGTCCCTTTCCCTCAGAGACCTGGGAAGGGAACCAAAGGGATGGAGGTTTTCTATTGCAATGCTAGACCCTAATGAGGATGATTTATCCCTCCCAGTGTCTGTCCACCACAACCCAGGGATGGAATGGGAGCCATTGTTTGATGAGTGGGCTGGAGTTTGAACAGTGGGGACCAAAGCAGTGTTAGCATCCCTCCCCCCACGGGTCTGGGGATAATGCATATGCTAGCTTGTCAGGTGCGGAAGGAGGCTGAATGCTTTTTTGATTGCAGTAATTGCCACAAATTGGACGCTTGAGAAGGGCTCTTTAATGAGAAGAATCTTGAGGATGAGACTTCAGGAAGGAGCCCCTCTGCGGATCCCCAGCCTTTGTGCCACGTGGAGGAGCTGATTCCCCAACCATCACGACTTTGAATGAGGCATTCATTTCAGTTGTGAAGCTCAACAAAGCTTCTGTGCTGGCTAGAGCCGGAAGTTGACTGCCTGGCTTGTCCTCTTCGGTGTTGATGTGACAGAATGCGGGTGATCACGACAGAATGGAGATGATTCAATTCCATTTAATTCCATTCAACGGGCATTTAATAAGCCCTACTGCATGTAGAACACCAGGAGGCCAGTGGTAGGAAGGCCTTGAATGCCAAGCTAAAGAACAATCTTAACTAGAAACTTCGGGGGCCGTGGTAACTGCTTCCTTGGGCAAACAATCCCCACTGGGGCAAGGAGCCTAGAGCCCCTCTTAAACACATTAGCTATGATCTTCACAAAATGAAAATAACAGGAGTAATTAAGACAAATTAATTAAGAGGGCAGGAGTGAAGTTGGCCCACCTGGAAAACAGAGAGAGAAAGGGAAGCCCTGGAAATGGTGTGTGATGGGACAGGGTGGGATTTTTTTTAAATGCTCTGAGGGGAGCATTTAAAGGGAGTCTCCACAGCTGCACACAAGCTGAGCCCTCCATCTGGGTTCACTGGCAGCTGAACATGGGCTCCCTGAACCCTCTTCTACTCTACCAAAGAAGCTCGGGTGCTAGACTTCTGTGCCATCTAAATTGTTCTACCCCTCAGGAGCCCCACCCTGGCTCCAGCTACGCTAAGGAGTTTCAATTTTATTAAGCAGACAGAAAAGGAGCATTGAAGATTTTGAGCAAGGGAATGAGGGAAACACAATGTTCTCTTAGGATGGAAAATTAGATGTAAGGAGATAAGGGACCAGTGGCAGAGCCCTTTGAAGACAATTTAATTCCATAGACATTTATTAAGCAACTGTTATGAGAAGAGATCTGTTCTGGGCCTTGAAAGAGATAAGAGAGATCCAGGCAGGCATAGAGACAGTTGTATAAACAGAGCATTTATTAAATGGATACTATTAGCCGGACACTAAGCTAATCTCTGAATATTCAAATAGAAGGAAATAAGCCAGTCCTCACCCTCCAGGAACTTACAGGCTGCTGGAAAGGGGGAATATGAGGGGTACTGGGGAGGGAAACTTCAGAACTGCTGGGGAGGAGGTGAAGTCCAGAGTGAACCAGGGCTGGGGCCCCTCATAAAATGGCATTTGGAATAAAAGGGACAACATGATTGTTTTCCTCAGAGAGTTTGGAGGTGAGGAAAGGAAGGACACAAACACATAGAATTATGGCACAATGGTATATGATAAGTAGAGAGGGCAGGAAAAGAGACAAGGAGTACCATGTGCAAACCAGGGGCTGAAAGGTCATTACCAATAAGACCAAGCTGGAAAGGCTTTCTGAAGGAGGTGTCCTGGAGACTGAGGGAATCATCCTTTCTTAATTCTAAAGCTGTAGAACAAAAATGAAAATCCACAGAGGTATGCCCTTCCCTGCTCCCCACCTTTTCAAGAGATGTTGCAGTATTGAATCAAAGAAATCCAAACCAAATAACACAGAAAGCAGCCACTGTGATTCAGTCACATGATTCATTGCCATCCACTTTTCTGAATCCTTGGGGTTCTTGTTGGAGCAAGCAACTTACTATACCTCTATGCCACCTTCAATGAGCATATTTTCCATTCATAATTATATTATCAAGGATAGTTAATTCAATTTAATTCAACAAAGATGTATTAAACCCTTACCATGAAACAGGCACTGCTCTGGGCACTGAGAATATGAAGGCTAAAAACAAAACATTGCCTGACCTCAAAGGGTTTACATTCTACTGGCTAAGCCCAAAGGCTCCAACATATCTTACAGCTGAGGAGGATGAGACTTGGAGCCATGAAAAGACTCACTTAAGGTACCACAGTTAGTAAATCGTGGATCAAGTTCTTGAGCCCTGCAATCTGCTGCCCCATCCTGGGCTCCTCTCACCCACTTTCTAGCATCACCAGAGCTAAGCAGGAAGTGACTCTGAATCCCAATTCACATATACAGATGTATAGGGAAGAGCTAGTGTATAAAGGGAAATGGAAGACTGAAGAGAGAGGGGATGGTTGTAGGTGCAGGGACCCTGGGAGCTGGGAGAAGATGAGAGAGGATGTGTTTGAGGGCACTGGGAGACACATTGCTCTTGGTAGGAGGACAGTCTTAGTCTCAGAGATGGCTGGAGAGTCTTCTCTCAATGTAAACTTTGAGTCTACTCAGGCTCACCCCCACCTCCAGTTGCTGGGCCCCAACAACGTAGCCACAGGCACTTTTCAGCTCCTAATTACTGTCTCCTTCAGGTTTATCGCAGACCAATTGACTTGGGGATTTGACCCAAGGAGAGCGTAGGCTGCTACTGCCAATTTTATTGGAACCCATTTGTGACTAATGAAATGGTGACTCATAAAAAGGAGACTCTGGGTCTTTGATGGACCTTGGGGGCAGCATGTCCTACAGAGCTAATTCCACAGCATGAGCTTATGCCTAAATGATGACTAAATGCCCAGTATTGGCTTATAGCCTTAGTGACAGAAGAAACATCAATTAATGTCTGTGCTGTGCTTTTCTCTACTTCAGTATTCTCCCCCAAAATGGCCATTCAGGGGAATACATAAACACTTGGGTAAACCTGAGCAAATCCCTTTCCCAGGTATAGACACATGGAAAATGAACCAGTTGTACTCTGTGACTGTAATGGAATGCTGTTAGATGTCCTCTCCTTGGGTCTTCAAACCCTTTCCATGCTGGGCCCTTCCTACTTTACACCTTACTGTTCGCCGACACATTTTCATCACACAACATTCCATTTTCCCAGCTGCCCCTCATGCTGGAATGAACTCACTCATCACCTCAACCTCAGCTCAAGTCTCAGCTCAAATCCCCCCTTTTTCAGGAAATGTTTCTCAATTCCTTTCCATCTCCACTACTGCCTTCTCTCTGTGATTATCTCCAATTGACCCTGTAATCACTAACACAACATTTTAAGGTTTGCAAAAACACTTTACAGATACTCTCTCATTTTATCCTCACAACAATCCTGGGAAGGAAGTGCTATTATTATCTTTATTTTACAGATTGGGAAACTGAGACAGATAGGTTGAGACCAAGATCACACCACTAGTAAATGTCTAGGGATGGCTTTGAACTCAGATCTCCCTGACTCCAGGTCCAGCACTCTATCTACTACACTATCTAGCTATCCTGTGTATTTAGCTGTCCCCCTTTATGGAATGTAAGCCCCATGAGCAAAGGACTGCTTCAATTTTCTATCTGTACCTCCAGTGCCTACCACAGTGCCTGGTACATAGCAAGTATTTAATAAATGATTGTTGATTGGTAGGTAGAATAAGAAGAAATCTGAGAAACAAGGGAAGATATAAATGAATTGATGCTAAGTTAAGCAACCAGAATCAGCAGGACAATGTACCCACTAGCAACAATCCTGCCAATGAAAATAGCCCCAAAAGGCAGCTAACTGATTGACTTTGGGGTAGGGTCAGTCTTGATCCTGGAGGCCAAATGATACAGCACTGCTCCCACCTCTAGGCAGAGGCAGAGAGCTCTCTGGCTATGGGATGGGGCTAGGTCCCTGGCCAGGTACCTTTGCTTCCATATTTCTCCTTCTTACTGTAGAGGGTTCAGTGAGTTGAGAGGGGTGGGGTGTTTTTGGGAAATGAATATTGATGGGAAACAAAAAAGCATCAGCAATCATATTTTTAAAGGCTCTCAGTGGTTAGACAAGGTGATGTTAGATGGTATCCCTAGTTCTATAGTTCTATAGCTTTGTGGCCAAATGTAAGTAGTAGGGACTCTTCTCAGTCACCATTCTTGGGCACCATGTGGAAGTTTGCGGGGAGTCTGTTTCCAGTCATGTGTGCCTTCGGGATGGGTTTTGTGGGATAATGAAAACTCCCAAAATTGACTACTGAGCCAAAAGGGCTGATGACTAGGTAGACTTCTCAAAAGGAAAGAGTTTCCAGATGGTGGGATCTTGGATGGAGCCCTCCAGTTGAAAAGATATGACTATTTGAGGGGATAGGGAGAGAACAGGGTCTTTCTCTATCTTGGTGTCATGGTGACACATGACAACAAGTGCCAGAGAAATTAACCAGGTAAATCTGTGCAAACTGAGCTCTCAGAACATATGACCCTGTCCCTGTAAGTATTAGAGGCCTAGGGTCAACTAGAAGTCATCTCTCATCATCAGATGAGAAGCCAAACTGTTGTGGGTGACAACTTTGCCACAACTTTCTTGAGCCATGGTGCAAACCAACTAGAAGTATAGACCAGGTCTCTCTTTGTGTCTTACCATTCATAAGCTACCCCAAAATTTCTCTAGGAATCCTTGAACACAAGGATGAAAACACTGGGAGTCCAAACAAAAATTTCCTCTAGCTCCCTATACCATAAGACATCTGCAATTTCCCCAAATACAAATGGATGTCCAAAATAACTCGACAATAAGAAAAGCAAACCCAGTTCAAAAGGAGAGACATGCAGTCAAATAAGTCTGGAATTTGTAGGAGGTTCCCAGGAAGTATTAAGCATTCAGGGTTGATTAGGATCAATAAGCAGTGAAGGTTTCCATGGCTAACACAGAGGAACCACTCAGGAAGAACTCCACTCCCTGTCTTCTCAAGCGTTGTGGTTTGCCCTGAGTTCATTTATGGTAAATCCTAACCCCTACTTAAGGAGATTAGTCTGCCTAGTCTCACATTACTAATTTAAATAACAATTTTGGTTCAAAAGTCTAATGGACTCCCCAAAAGGGTAGAAAGAAAAAGGTACTCCATGTAAAAACATAGACAGGGAATTGATGGATAGTTTATTCCTGCACAGTGAGAAATGTTCAACCTAAGAGAACCATGGTTCACATTGACAGAATGATTAGAACCACGTTAAGTAACAACATATCTACAGTTATAATCATTTGGGAGGCGAATATTTTAAATATCATCAAAACATACAGAGGTTGTGCATTGCTGCTAATTAGATATCTTACATTTCACCAGGGCACAGGGGACTGTACTATGAAAAGGCTAAGCTCTTTTTTCAGTGGGTTCTCTCACCAAGTAGATGATTCCCTTTCCTCCAACCAGATCCTTCTGCTTTTGTGACTTCAGGCATTCTGAAAGATGCTCACAATATCACAGACTTCAGGATTCCATGAAGTCATCTACTCAAAGAACAGAAAGACAAAAGAGGAGCAAAGGTAGGCAGAGGCCCCACCATAAGCTGACATGGTTTCAGTCCCCTGGCACTACTCACCAAGACACCAGGATAGAGAGAAGGATGTTCCTCTACCCACCCTCTACTAGAGTCGCACCTTGTCAACTGGAATAGCCAAGAGCCCACCAGCCAGCAATTGCTTCTCCTTTTAACAAATCCACTTATTCATCAGCCCTTCTGGATCATCACCCACTTGGGGACTCACCATCCTCACACAGCACAAGTCTCTCAGTCTTATGCATGGAGACAGACTGCCTCCAGACATCTACACATGGACCCAAGGAGTTTGTCTGAGCATGTTCCAAGGCAGGGAAAGGCTGGCCTCCTACTATCTGTCCATTTCTTTAAATCAAATTTTGTTTTATTTTACTTTTTTGGCCTTTATTAGGGCTTTTAGTTGATGAAAATGAATTTGTTGAACTTGATTCCCTGGTGTGGAACATGTGGACTTTTGGGAATTATAATTTTTTCTCATGTATCAAGAGGCATTAATCTGCCCTTGATGAAGTAAACAGAGAGACATACAAGGAATGCCTCTACCAATTACTCTCCCATCCCTGTGGTCTTGAAGACTGTGAAGATGGGGTGCATTTTCCCCTCAGACTGGCTAAAATGAAACCTGACTGACCTAAAATAGTTTCCATTTTCAAGTATCTGCTTATGGGTGTTTTTCCTTTTAAAAGATGTCTTTCTACAGATTTGTCCCATCAAGGAAATCAATTTGTCTTATGAAAGTGCCCATGACTACCCAAGGTCAGACTTCTGGCAGCCTCATCCATCTAGAATTAGCCGTGAGCTTAGAAGAACGTTACTGAGGTCTCCAAGTACTAAAAGGAACCATCACAAGGCCCAAGCACTAATTCTATTCATTTCACTCTATAGGAGAGTCTCATTCTCTCATTCAGAGCCTATTTACTCTTATGTAACACACAATTCTAAAAGTCTAATTAGATTCCACAGCTCATAGCACGTGAAGACAGAGGATAGAGTGACTGTCAGAAGCAGGTATTTTGTCAATACTGAAGCAGGTAGTCTGGAAAAAAGCAAAAATTAAACAAACTGGAAAGAAAATATAACTATGCCTCCAAAGATCACCAAGGGATGCTCATAATGATGATCCTGGGTCATGTGAACACTGTAGAACTAAAAAATGCTAGATCTTGAAGCCATCTTAGACACTACTTGGTCTCTCCAACATTCACTGTGTAGGTTCAGGACATTCCAATGATTGTCCCAGGGTCATTTAGTGAGTCAGTTACAGAGTTAGACCAAAAAGCACAGTTGTTGACTCCCAGCTCCGGACTATGACTTCAGTACCATGTATCATACCATACCTTCCTTTTACTAAGGCAGGGAAACATACAGCACTGGATCTAGTTCTGCTAAAGGAGCCTTTGCCCCAGGAGATTGATATTGCTGAAGATAAGCTGCCTTCCTGGGAGGTAGATCTTGATTCTCATAGCGGCTGCCATCCCCATCCCTCATCTTGTGGTCCTCCATTGATCTGGACTGCCACATGATCAAAACACGCCAGGACCAATTGAGGTGCAGTCAAGCTAGTAGAGGACATGTTGAAACTGTCTTCCCCATAGAGACAGAAGGGACGGTGTGTCCCTGGAGATGCCCTGTCATCATATCACACCTTTGCCAAAGCCTGCCTTTCCCACCACGCAAACCTGTGGGTCAAGAGATGGACCAACATCTCTCCTGATGCTCAGAGCTGAAATGACCTCTGTTCTTTCGCTCACTCATACTACCTATGCTCAACCTTATCCTCATCTTTTTTTTCTTTTTTTAACTCCTATTTCATTTTATTTTCAATCTACAAACATTTATTTTCTCTCTATCCCACATAATCCATAATTGTTTTTACCCCAAGTGAAAAAAAAGCTCTTAGTCATAGCTCTAGAACTAGAAACTGTTTTGGCAAGAAATATATGTAAGTCTAAAATAAACCCATTTTGCCACTTCAATTCAAGAAAAAGACTATCATTTCTATGTGCATAGCAGGATGTTTGGTGCTGGGGAAACAGACGAAAAATGAAATAATTTCTTCCCTAGAGGGACGTTGGCTACAATATGTGCAAAAATACTTTGAAAACAAGGTAGAATGTAACTGGGGAAAGGAGGCGGGAGAATCTACTGCTGACAAATCATTCTAGGAAAATATGAAGAGGGAGAAATTCAAGATACTTTTCTACTGGGGGTGGAGGGAAGAATTTTTGGAGGAGGTGACATGCAAGCTTAGCCTAGAAGGAAGAGAAGTGTTCAGAGAAGCCTGGAAGGATGTTCCAAGCATTGGGAAACAACTGAACACCAGTGGACGAGACCTATGGACCAGTGGACGAGGAAAAAGAGCAGGGAGCCCACTTGTATTGATCCAGGCAAGAGAGGATGAACAATGGGACTACAAAGCGAGTGTAAAAAAGGAATGGATTTGAATATGAGCTCCTTGAGGGGCCAGGCTGTTCCTTTTGTCTTTGGGTTCCCAGAGCCAAGCCTTGTTCTTAGTGGTCATTTAATAAATGCTTGTCAATTGATTGATATGTAAAACGTTATGGAGGTAGAATTGGTAGGACTTGGTGACTGATCGTATGTGAAGGATATAGGATAGTATCAGAGACAACTCTTAGGTTTTGAACCCGGTTCACTAGGAGATTTAAGTGCTTTTAACAGAAATAGGGGAGACAGAGCAAGGAGACAAATTGTGGGAATGGGAGGGAATGTTCAGTACAATTTGGGATATGCTGTGTCCCCAGTACTGCCATAGTACCTGGTATACACTTAGGATCTACAAAAGGTAAAGTGCCTATTAATGCTTAATAAATGCTTGAATGATTGTTGGATTTGAGGTGTTCTTCAACACTCCGTCTCCTAGCTCTGAGCATTCTCACTGGCTGACCCCCAGCCCTGGAATGCCCTCTTGCCTCACATCTACCTCCTGGCTTCCTTGGCTTCCTTCAAGCACCTGCTAAAATCCCATCATTTACTGGAAGCCTTTCCCAATCCCTCTGAATTCTAGTGCCTTCCAACTATTGATTTTTGTCTTTTGACCATTTATCAGTTGGGAATGGCTCTTATTTTTATAAATTTGATTCAATTCCCTATATATTTGAGAAATGAGGTGTTTACCAGAGAAAGTTGCTGTCAATTTTTCTTGAGATTACTTTCTTGTCTATGGTACCTTTTAGCAAAATGTAGCCTCCCTGGTTGTCTCTCTTAATGAGGTCTATTTTTGCTTTTGCTTTGTCTGAGATCATGATTGCTATCCCTGCCTCTTTTACTTAAGCAGAAGCATAAGAGATTCTTCTCTAGCCCTTTATTTTAACTCTGTATGTGTCTTTCTGTTTCAAGTGTGTCTCTTGTATACAACATACTGTTGGATTCTGCTTTCTCACCCATTCAGCTATCCATTTTCATTTTATATAGATTAGTTCACCCCATTCAGATTTACAGTCATGATTACTAACTGTATATTTCCCTGCATCCTATTTTTTTCTGTTTATCCTTTTCTCTCTCTTTTTTATCCTATCGCTCCTCCAAAGTCTTCTTTGCTTCTGACCATTGCCTCCCTTAATCCACCTGCCTTTTTATCACTCCCCTTTCTCTTATCTCCTTCCCCTCCTATTTCCCTATTGGATAAGATAGATTTCTATACCTGAGTATGTATAACTATATTCTTTCCTCTTTGAACTAGTTCTTACGAGATTGAAGTTCAAGCATTGCCTGCCCTCCCATTTCCTCTTCCACTATAAAAGTTCTTCCTTGTGTGTCTCCTTTATGTGAGAAAATTTTCTCCATTCTAGCTCTCCCTTCCCCCTTCTCCCACTGCATCCCTCTTTCTTACCCCTACATTTTTGTGGGGAGATCATCCCAACATATTCAGTTCACAGCCATGTCCTCTAACTTTGTACACTCCTTCTGGATAAAACTCTTAGGAATTACATGTATCATCTTCCCATATAGGAATGTAAACAGTTTAACTTTATTGAGTCCCTTATGATTATTTTTTCATGTTTGCCTTTTTATGCTTCTCTTGAGTCTTGTGTTTGAATGTCAAATTTTCTATTCAGTTCTGTTTTTTCATCAGGAATATTTGAAAGTCTTCTGTTTCATTCAATAGCCATTTTCTCTTGAAGGATTACACTCAGCTTTGCTGGGTAGGTGATTCTTGGTTGTAATCCTAGCTCCTTTGTCTTTTGGAATATCATATTCCGAGTACTTTACTCCCTAAATGTAAAGTTTGCTAACTATTGTGTAATCCTGACTATGGCTCCATGATGCTTGAATTGTTTCTTTTTGGTTTCTTGAAGTGTTTTCTCTTTAACCTGGGAGCCCTGGAATTTAGCTATAACATTCCGGGTAGTTTTTATTTTTATTTTGATATCACTTTCAGGAGTTGATTGATGAATTCTCTCAATGTCTATTTTTCCCTCTCAATCTAAGATATCAGGCAGTTTTCCTTGATGATTTCTTGAAACATAATGTCTAGGCTCTGTTTTTATGATGGCTTTCAAGTAGCAATAATTCTTAAACTATCTCAGCTCAATCTATTTTTCAGATCAGTTGTTTTTTCTGGTGAGATATTTCACATTTTCTTCTTTTTGTTCATTCTTTCAACTTTGTTTTATTGTTTCTTGATGTGGCATGCAGCCTCCATTTAGCCAATTCTAGTTTTTAAGTTCTTTTCTTTAGTGAATTTTTGTGCCTCTTTTACTATTAGGCCTATTGTTTTTAGGGTATTATTTTCTTCACTGTTTTGTGCCTCTTTTACCAAGCTGTTAATTCTCTTTTCATAATTTTCTTGCATCATTCGTTTTTCACATTTTTTCTCTATTGCTCTTATCGCTTTCTTTAACTCTTCCAAAAATTCTTCCTGGCCTTGGGTCCAATTAGCATTTTTCTTTTAGGCTTTGCTTGCAGCTGTTTTCACATTATTGTCTTCTGGAAGTCTTGGTCTTCCCTGCCACCATAGTAGCTTTTGATGGTCAGGTTCTCTTTTGGTGTTGTTTGCTCATTTTCCCAATCTATTTCTTGACTTTGAACTTTATGTTAAAGTTGGGCTCTGATCACCCAGGGGTGGGGAGGCACCATGTCAAGTTTTTTTGTGCTGCTGTTTTCAGAGCTAGTTCTGGAGGTCTGAAAGTTTTGGGTGCTTCCAAGGTGGTGTTGCATTGAGAGAGATATGGTCACTGCTCTCTTGGACTATGCTCTGGTCTTTATCCACAAAGGGGTCCTGCTCCTCTGCAGCCACAAGTACTAGTGTTTCTCTCAACCCTGGAACTGTGACCAGGGATCCTGCTCCCTTGTGACCAATCACAAGTGTTCTTCTCTACCCTTGAACTGCCACACAGAACTGCATGTGGGCGATAGAGTTGCCAATCAGTGCCTGCTATACCCAGTGCCAACAAAAGGTCCCCTGTACTCTCTTTTGACCAATTGTCCAACCCCCTTACTATCTCTGGACTGAGAGCTCCTGAAGCTGCTGCTGGTATTGCTGCAATCTCCAAGGCCCACCACTGGTATTATAGACCTCTCCTAAAGACTTCCTAACTTATCTTAGGCATGAAAGAATGTCTCCTTCTGACTTTTTATTGGCTCTGCCACCCCAACACTTAATTTGAAACATTATTTTAAAGTTGTTTGGAAGGGAATGTTAGGAGGGTTCAGCTGGTTCCTATCCTCTACTCTGCCATCTTGGCTCTGCCTCCTGCAGCATGCCTTCCATAAGTATAAGAAGCCAAATGAGGGAAATGTGTTAATATTCAAGTAAAGATGCCAGAAGGCCCACTGGGAGGGTCTGGCCATGGGATCTTTGTCAGAGGAGGGGGAAGTTTGACTCATATATGGAGTGGAAAGAAAAACAAATTTCCAACACTCCAAAAATTCAACTGTGTGGCATATCTCATTCTTAAGAGTCTGATAAAGGAGAGGTCATTGTTGCTGACAGGGGAATCTATGCACATTAACGAGCCATAAAACACAGAGATGCCAAGGAAAGTCACCCGTTCTTGCTTGTCTCAGCATTCCTCAGCCTCAGGTACTGCTCTCCTTGCCAGACAGCTCTGAGTGGCTGCAGCTGTCTCTTTAGAAGCAAGGTTAAGCACATATTGCAGAAGTCCCCTTGTTGATTTATCTGTTTTGAAACTCCAGAATGATTTCCTATCCTTCTAGATTGGCCAGAAATCTTCCCTGTGAGCTTTGGAGCTTTCTTCTGACTCTGTTTTTATGGCCCCATCCCTCCTCCCCTGTCTGAAGCCACCTCCCTAGAAGGCATGATCTTCTTGGTCTCACTAACTTTTTGAAGAAGTCATAACAAACACCAACTAGAGTGCATAATCACAATTCATTATTAAACCAGTGAACACCTAGGACACCTGTAAACCTATACATGCAGAGTGAGGCATAACCAGAGAGGAGAGAAGGCTAAAAGCTATTATGGATTAGGATGAGCTGCTTTGCTCCTTAGCAAAGACTGGACTTAGAGGGAGTATAGTGTAGGAATCTCTAGTCACTGATACTCTGCCTAGTCTCACTGCTCAAAAGTGAGCATACTGCTGCCCACTTATTACTCACCCCATCTAAGTGATCCTGAACCTCTGGTGGCTGATATGCAAAGCTCATTGTTCCCCATCCCCTGTTGGCTGCCACCTTACTGCTTTCTGACTCAACCTCACCACCACCATCCCCCACAAACACATACAATATTGCACTCAGAATCAGCCCACTCCTTAATCTGTGCTCTCTGGAATGCTTACTCCTTAATTAACAAACTTACTTTGATATTAAACCTTTGTCATTTTTACTCTTTTTGTCATCTAGTCCTCACTAAAACATGACACCCCCCTGAAAAGGTTTGCCTCCCTCACCACATTTTTGAGTATTGGCTACATTTAATCTCATGCCACCTTTCCTTCCCCCTTCTTGGTCTTGGGAGTTAGAAACAAGATACTCCCCATTACATATACAGACCCTCTTATAATTATGTTCAGTAAGCAACTTCCTCTCCTTCACATGATCCAAATTTATGACCCAGTCCAAATTCTGTTGACTACTATTTGTAGATGCCTAAAAGATTTCCTTCCTTATGGAATTTCATTCTTTCCTGGTTCCCCATGCTTTCCCTCTTCTTAAACTCTTGTCCTCATACTAGGAAACTTCTACATACATCTTAACATTCCCTCAGTCACCCTAACCTCCCAGTTTCTCAATCCACGCATTTCCTGTGACCTTCTCTTCTACTCCCCCTCATTGCACACAGAAACAGTCACACCCTTGATCCTGCCATCACTCATGAGCTAACTCTGTAATTCCTTCAACAATAATAGCTATCATTTACATCGTGCTTTAAGGTTTGGAAAGTGCTTTACAAATACTACCTTATTTTATCCTCACAATAACTCTGGGATGTGGGGGCTCTTTTTATCCCCATTTTCCAGATCAGGAAACTAAGGCAAAAACTGTTAAGTAGCTTGTTCAGAATCACACAGCGAATAACTGAACTAGGATTCAAACTCAGCTGTTCCTGACTCCAACCCTAGTGGTCTAACCACTGTGCAACCCAGCTTCTTTTATCTGATTATAATCTTTTTTCATTCCATCTTTTCTTGTTCTTTTCATTCTAGCTCTTTCCCAAGATATCACCCCTGCACTGTCTATGCTCTCCTCTCTTTCCTTTCCTATCCCTCAATTCATCCTCTCTGTCCTCCACTCTTCATTGACTTTTCCTAAGTCTTTTCATCAATCCTGCTCTGTCAAGCTCCAACTCTGGATTACTCTCACCATCCTCCTTTTCTCTGCCTGCTCACATGTTGTTGAATGGAGCTGAAGGAAATCACAGGATTGAGATTGTGAAGACCGAGCTCATTACAAATTTCTGTTATCTAGCCTCAACTGGATCCTCACTACAGCAAGGCAAATATTTTACTTCTCCCTGATTAATCAGCTCTCCAGCTCTCCACAGCTGCTGTTCCAGATGTTCTCATCTCCCCTCAATCCTGCCAATATATCATCTCCCTCCACCATCTCAGCTGATGTCACTGTCTTATATTTAACCCCAAATGGTAAAATTCACCAAAAGCTTCCTCTTATCCCCTTCCCCCCATCCTACCTTGCTCAGACATCTTCCTCCATTGTCTTCACCATTGTCTCAGAGGAAGAAGTGATCCTTCTTGTCAAGGAAAAACTCTATACGCCCTTGATCCCAGCCCCACTGTACTTCTTTGGCCAAGTACCTCTGCCATGATATTCACTTTTTCTCCTACCTTCAATATCTCTTCCCTTGCCACCTACAAACATTCTCATGTCTCCTCTGCTCTTCCATAGGATGGTCACCACTAGCCATCCTCAATCTTTCCCAGCTTTTGTGGCTGACCTCCTGAAGGAAGTCACCTGCAAGCAGAGCCTCCAGCTCCTCTCTTCTCACTCTCTCCTACATCTTCTGCTCTCTGACTTCAGCCTCATCTGCAATGGAAACTACTCTCTCCAAATTTACCCAGAATCTCTTCATTGTCAAAACCAAATCTTCCCAATATTTGTCCTATTTGATTTCTCAGCAGCCTTTGACACTGCAAATCAGCTTCCCTGGACATTCTCTCCTCTCTAGGTTTTCATGACCTTGTTATCTTTAAGTTCTCCTCCTATCTGTCTGATTGTTCCTACTCAGACTCCTTTGCTGTTTTTAGAGCCGGTGTGTGTCAGAAATATGATCTGAATCCAGATCTTCCATGGCACTTTTATCTGCACTGCACCTGGTTGCCTCTCATACAAAGTAGGTGCTACCTGTATTTTTATCCCCATTTCGTGGACATGAAAACTGAGGCCAAGTAAGGGTGGTGACTTAATAGGTAGACAGGATTCAAACCCATATTTTTTCCACCTCTCAGTCCAGTGTTCTTTCCTTTATACCACACTGCCTTAATTCATTGTAGTGCCCTGCCCAGGACTCTGAGGATGCTATTCTGATAGGAAGAGAGATAAGGCAAGGACTTCACCAAGGGACAGGGCTGGCTTATCAGGAAGCAATGGCAATGTCTGCCTGGCCTTCTTCCAGAAATGCAGCAGGCCAGCCTTCTCACTACCCCTCAGTTCTAAATTGAAGTCACCAATACTCAATGAAAGCAGTATTGTCAGCATGTCCATCCCAGGAGTCTACCTCAGACAGCCCTATCTTGGCCAGAGCTATGAATTACTAATTGTGGCTAACATTGCTATAGAACATTATGGTTTGCAAAGTGTTTCTTATATATTATCCTATTTGATCCTGACACCAACCTTGTGACAGAGGTGCCCCCCATTCTACAGGTGAAGAAATTGAAATGCAAAGAGATTCAGTGATTTGCCCAGGGTCACACAACTAGGAAGTGTCTGAGGCAAGATTTGCACTCAGGTCTTGTCCATCATGTTATCTACCAAACCATCAATCTGTTTCATGATTAAATGTTTCCCTAGTTTTCTCCCTGTTTTCAAGATAGGTGGTTGTTTATTTGTACTGTGTAGTTCCTTTGTAGAAAACAAGCTTTGCCCAGGGTCACACAACTAGGAAGTGTCTGAGGCAAGATTTGCACTCAGGTCTTGTCCATCATGTTATCTACCAAACCATCAATCTGTTTCATGATTAAATGTTTCCCTAGTTTTCTCCCTGTTTTCAAGATAGGTGGTTGTTTATTTGTACTGTGTAGTTCCTTTGTAGAAAACAAGCTTCCCTGGTGAGCAGAAGGTCAGTCTGGATGTCCTTGTGTATTAAGGGCTCACTCAGAAGCTTTCCCCAAACTGGGAACAGAAGAAAAGCAAGATTACAGAAAATACAGGCATAATTAAATGCTCTCCTAGACAGTCGGATAGTAATCATTAGCCAGTACACGGCTCCAATAATGAGCTTGTGGTCAACAGTCCAAGAAGTTTCTTACCTGGGGATGGAAATATGGAAGCTATTGGAACAAATAAAGCCAACTTTATTTCTGCTTGATGGTCACCAGTGTGAGTGTGAGTGTGTGTGTGTCTGTCTGTCTGTCTGTCTGTCTACAGCCACAGATGGTGCTCCCCAAGTGCTAAGCTAGTCTTAGACATTGGCAAAATAGATGACCATCTATATGGTGTAATTTCAGGGGCACTAAGAAAGCTAGTTGCTCCCACCTCCCAACAAAATATCCCCTTCTTTGCTCACTAATGTCTCCAATTCCAACATTAGAGTTTCATTCCATTACCTTAATTCTAATTGATTCTAATTCAAAAGCAAATCTTACTAAGCAAATACTTAAACTGTTTCACCTTCTTATGAATAATAAGAGATTTGGAACCTTAAGGATCATCTAGGTTTATAGACCTAGGGTTAGAAGGGACCACAGAGGCCACCTGCAACCAATCCCCTCATTTTACAGATGAGGAAACTGAGGCTCAGGTTGGTGATGTTACTTGCCCAGTATCATACACCATTAGATAGCAGAGACAACACAACACTCAACTCTTCCCAACTCCAAGTCTGGCTATCTCTCTAGACACTGTGCCACAGTTTGCCTTCAATTATTTTATATGAAACATCTATAGATGTGTCTGTATCTCTATGTATATATGTCTATCTACATTTTAATTCTATCTATTAAGCCAGGCAGCCATCTGAGAGGCAGCATGTCAGAGAAGAAAGAGACATGAGCAGGAAGACCCAGGTTCAAGACCTGCCTCTGATATACACTAGCTGGGTAAGTCACTCAACCTCTTTATGCTCTGGGCAATTCTCTAAGACTCTACAGAAAGACTCTGCAGAAAGGGGACTGACCTGCACTGTTGAAGGAAATGTCCTCCCCTGGGGATTCCCTATACCAAAGAAATCACAGGACTAGTTCATATCACTGTGTGTGTTTACATTTTATATTTTTGAAGAAAAAAAAGAAACCTAGGAGAAGCATTTCCATGAAAGATAATATCCAGCACTAATGTACTGTTGGTGGAGCTGTAAACTGATCCAACATTCTGGAGAGTCATTTGGAACAATGCCCAAAGGGCTGTAAAACCTTGCAAACCTTTGGCACAGCAATACCACTGCCAGGTCTATATCCCAAAGAGATCAAACGTGAAGGAACTATATATAGATATATAGATATGTATATGTGTGTGTGTATAAATATATGTATATGTATATGAAAATACTCATAGCAGCTGGTGGGAAAGAATTGGAAATTGAGGGGATGCCCATCAACTGGGGAATGGCTGAACAGGCTGTGGTATATGATTATAATGGAATACTACTGTGCTATAAAAAATGATGAGCAAGATGTTCTCAGAAAAACCGGGGAAAACTTACATGAACTGATGTAAAGTGAAGTGAACAGAACCAGGAGAACACTGTACACAGTAACAGCAACATTGAATGATAATCATCTGTGAAAGACTTGGGTACAATGCTCCAAGACAATTCCAAAGCATTCATTATGAAAAATGTTATCCATCTCCAGAGAAAGAACTAATGAAATCTGAATGAAGATCAAAGCATACTATTTCTCACTTTCCTTATTTTTTTCATGGTGTTGGGGGCTTTTGTCTGTCTTCTTTCACAACTTGACTAATATGGAAATATGCTTCTCATGATTGCACACATATAACCTATGCCAAATTGCTTACCATTGTGTTGGGGAGGGGAGGACATGGAGCAAGGGGGTGAATTTGGAACTCAAAATTTTTTAAAAGAATGTTAAAAATTGTCTTTACATATAATTGTGAGAAAATAAGATATTATTCAGAAAAAGAAAAATAATGCCCTGTTCTGAGAATCTTACAGCAACCAGGATGAAGGTATGTATATATGTGGGAATGTATACATATATTTTTATTTTTGAAGAGAAAAATAAAAATTAGCAGAAGCATTTCCATGAAAATAATTCCCTGTAATATTAAGCTGAGTGAATGAATGAATGGATAGATGGTTGGATGAGTGGATGGATGGATAAAAAAGCATTTAATAAGTGCTTTCTAGCCCATGCAACTCAGCATTCCCAGGTGGAGTATGATCCAAATGAGAACCAGGTGAATTTGTCCTGTGTTCTTTCTTCCCAATTCTCCCACCACCCACTCCAGGTGCCCTGATCACGACCTCTGCCACCCCAGCATTGTGGCTGCCTCTGCTCACTGCTTCTCCCACGGATCTTGTCTGCCAGGCAGTTCATCTCATCAGCCTATTTGTGCTTCTCAAGAGCTCCAGGTCTCCCAAAGGACTCTCATAATAATAGTAATAGCTCTCACTTATAGAGCACTTTACATACATCATCTCAGTTGGGAACATTTGCAACCAACGCCCCTTTCCCATGCTTAGTCAGTGTAACTTCCAATCTGAGAGGTCATGATACAGGGCTGTTATGATTGGGAAGGGAGGAGAACAGGATTACATCTTAGCACAAATATCCCTCTCTGATAAAACTGAAATATTGCTGAGGAGTATCCCAGTGGGCATTCTTTAACATTATTTCATCTCATTAGCTCCCATTAATTTAATTATTTCTTTACATAGATTTAAATCCTAGATCTATATATTTGGCCCCAGTCCCTCTCCTGAGCTCTAAATTTGTATCTCCTATCAGACCTTCATAACTGGATGTCTCCCAGGCACATCAGACTCAGTCATTTTCTTTCTCTTGAAACCTACTCCTCTTCCAAACTTGCCTATTTCTGCCAAAGACCCCACCCTCCTTCCAGTCACCCGGGCTCACAACCTCAGAATCCCTTTCTCCCCAGCTCTCCAACTGGTCAGTTGAAAACTCTTGTCAATCCTACATCCAACTAGTATTACTCCTTACCCCACCTCCCAAACCCTAGGGACTCTCCAATCCAGTGATACTGGCATCTTTGCTGTCTCATGAACATGATGCTCCATTTGTCAGTTCTGGGCATTTTCTCTGTCTGTCTTCCATGCCTGTAACATGCTCCCTCCTCATCTCCACCTCCTGATTTACACTTCTTTTTAAAGTCCCAACTAAAATCCCATCTTCTGCAGGAAGCCTTTCCCAATCCCTCTTAGTTCTAGTGCCTTCCCTCTGTTGATTATTTCCTATTTATCCTGTTTGCTTGTTGTCTCCCCCATTAGATTGTGGGCTCCTAGAAGGCAAGTACTGTCTTTTACCCTTCTTTGTATCCCCAGTGCTTAGCACAGTGCCTGGCACATAGTAGGTCCTTAATAAGTGTTTAATGACTGGCATACTACTGTTGTTGTTGTTACTCTCAGAACAACACTGGGACCCTTTGAACTTAGTGGAAAAGACCAGAGTTTACTCCCCATTGGCATAACCTTCAGGAAACCAGGATCAGCCCTCACCTCTGTAAGGCATTGTAGTACTTTGCAGAGATGCACAGCCCAAGCAATGATAGACCAGTCTTTGTTCCTGATGTAAGGGAAAATCAACACTAGAAAACTGTAAGATGGAGGGCACAGAGACCCAAACTGCTGGGAGCCCTTAGCCCTAAAGCTTAGGGAGACTTATGAGTGTCCATATCTGAAGGCCAGAATTGAGACTATTATGTTCCCAAGATATCCACAGAGACACCTGAAATTCTGGTCCATCAGAGGCCCAGACAAGAATGGGGTGATGGCAAGGATCCAGAATCAGAGAGTCAGTGATCTAGCCTAGGAATGGCTCGTATAGAGAGCAAGGTTACTGATGAGTGACTCCAGAGTCAAAGACGTTCATCTTCCAGATGGCCATGTCCTTCCTTCGTACTCTAGGCCCACTGCCCAAACTCAACTTGAGTGAAGCTGATAGTTTATCGATTGTGTTCTGGTGAAAATCCTTTACTTGCTTATGTGAATCCCAAAGACTTTCCTTGAAACAGCATTATTTCCTCACAAAAATTTTTAACCTCATCTGTTCATTCTGTCCTTGGGATTTAATTTGTTTTCTTCCACAGAAGCATTTGTTTGTTAAAATCAAGAAAATCTTCCCCTCTTGCGAGCAGACATAGACAGGTAAGTTAAACAATTGGGAAAGAACCAGCTGCCTTTAAAAACTTTCTCAGTCAATTTGTTCCACAAAGCCTGCTGCCTGCATGGCCACATTGGGTTGGAATAATTTTCCATAACAACAGAAGGTTAGCCATCCTTGGGGGAGAGAGCTTTGGAGGGATGAAAGAGGAGGGAGTCTCATCCGATTTCTCATAGCTACTGCAGAGAGAGAATCATGCTTGGGGCATGAGAAGATACAACTGTTCTTAGGGAGACTGCAGATTCATTTTCAGGAGTTCCAGATCTGAAGGGAAAGCCTAAAACAAATATCAGGGATCTAGTTTGTGGAGGCTCATCAGAAGACTCCTCTTCTGGTTTAAAACACCAAAAAGTCCCTTATTTGTGATGTCACAGCTCATATCTTTCCACAAACTAAAACTTCCTCCTGGACCCACTAGATTGTTCTGACTTGCTAATGTCCATGCAAAACGAGCATAGCAATAAGGGGATCCTGGTAGAGCTGAAGTGGGGCAATGTCTTGGGGTATGTAGAATGCTGTATCTAGATGGGCATATACACGATGTTTAGCTACTTAGAGGAAAAGTAGGCTGGGCACTCTTGCTTGTGAATGAAAGACTGGCCACAGCTCTGTTGCTTTGGTATAGAATTGGCTTAATAGGAAGAAGAGAATTGCCCAAACAAGGCACTGGCATAGGGGGAAGGGTACAGATATGGATTCGTGGGTAACAATGAAGATGAATAAATACTAGCATTTCTACATCACCTTAAGGTTTTCAAAGCACTTTCTGTGTAGGCATACACATATGTATGCATACATAAATATATACATACAGACAGACGTGTGTGTGTCTGTGAGCGTAATCTCATCCCATTCCAGGATGAAATCATCATTAGTGGGAGGTGCTATTATTAAACCTCATTTTACAGATCAGGAAATTGAGGTTGAGATGTAAATTTACTTTCCTAGCGTCACAGAGCTAATAAGTTTCTGAAGCAAGCTTTGAACTCAGATATTTCTGACTCCAGGGCCAGCACTCTAACCATTATGCCACCTAGCTACACTATCTCCTCAAATCTTCCTTATTTCTGTTGAGAACACTATCATCTTTCTAGGCATTCAGGTTTCCAACCTTGGCATTATCCTCAAACTTTTCCTTTCCCTTACCCCCACAAGCCCATCACTAGTCGAGTGTTGTCCATTCTTCTTCCATAACATCTCTTCCCCTTCTCTCCACTCACATAGCCACCATCTGCCTCAGGCCCTCAATACTTCTCACTCAGAATACCCCAACAGCCTCCTCATTATACTCTCTGCTCCCAGCATCTGCCCTCTCCAATCCATCTTCTCCCCACAGCTGCCAAAGTGGCATTCCTAAAGCACAAGTCTGACCATGTTACTCCCTGCTCCATGACCCTCATACAACTTCTACTACCTTTAGGATAAAACAAAAATTCCTCAGCCATGCACTGCAAACCTATCACAGTCTTTCTTCAGCTGACTTTCACAGGCTTGTCTTTTACACTGTCCGGTTTATGCCCTTTGCGTTCCATTCTACCAGCCCACTTGCTGCTCATCAAACAGTCCTCCATCTTCTGTCTCCTTATCTTCCACCACACCTAAATATACTTCCTACTTAACCCTGCCAATGGAACCATTGGCTTCCTTCAAGACTCAGCTCATGCACCACCTCCAATAGGGAAGATGTTTTTTCAGATTCAGATTGTATGAGACAGCTGCTAAGGAACCTCTCGACTCTGACTTTTGAGAAACATTTCCTGATCCTCCTAGTGGATAGAATTGTAGCCTTCTTCAAATAGTCAGGTATATACTTTTTTGTTTCTATGCCATGTACTCCAAGCAAAGTGCAAGCTTATCAAAAGAGCTGTGTTCAGCACTTCGGGGATCCCTAGCAGCTAGAAGAATGCCTTGTACATAGTAGGCATTTAATAAGAGTTTGTTGAATTTAATTCTATATTATCAGTCTCCTCCCCTCTGCCAGTGCAAGGATCTTTTTGGAAATAACCAGAGAAAGTCAAGAGACCTAATTAGGTCACCCCTAAAATACCTTGTACACTGTGGCTGCGCTTGATACTAATTTCTCTACATGTACTTTGCTCCCTCTGCATTCTCTTGGTGCCCAACATTCCATTTTGAAAGTCTCAAAGATCCTGTATCTGCAACAGAGTCATAGATTAGAGGGCAGTTTTGTGGGACAGCTGAAGAAAGCTCCACTGACTGCACTTGTACCTAGGGCTGGCTCCAATTGCCTTATTATAGCTCATCTCTGAATCTGCACAATGCCTGAATGTAAATGTCACCTCTCTTTCAATCACTTCAGCAGCAAACCCCACAGAATTATCTCTGCTTCCTCCACCTTGCTAGTTAGGACTGCAAAGTCTCATGTGATGCTGAAAATGGGTTTTTGCTTCCTAATAAAAAAAGCCACAGCACTGAGATGAGGGACCAGCTGGTGATCCCTTTTGTAGCTGCACTGGAGAAAGGAGCCCTGAATTTCAGGGACAGCTGAAGGTAATTGTTTGGAGCTGGGCTGTGAATGTGCCCATGACACCTTTACCCAGCTCGGAAGAGGACTAAGGATGGGGGCAGAAAAAGAGTGTTTTCACAAGTTCTCAGAAAGAATGAAACTTTGCCTGAATGTCCAATGACCCATGAATCCCAGCAGCAAATACATCATGACAGATATTGATCTCCCTCAGACAACTTGCTCACACCTGTTTTCTTTTCTAGCCAAACTTTCCCTCCTTCCCTTACTTCAGACTTTCACAGTCTTTTTGAATGTCCTTTTGTGTTGGAAACTTTAAAGTTGTCTCTTAGAACTCTCAGCATCTGAGAGGAAAAGGTGGAAGAGGGTTGGGAATTGGGGTGAGGGGACCAAGGCAGAAAGCTGAAATAGTCTGCAAATTTTCCAACACTTTGCCTCCCAGAAAAGCAGCAAGAGTCCTTGACCCAGCTGTGGGCAAGTTTGCATTGTTGGTATACTGGGAAGCAGTTGTGAGAACCATCACCTTTGCCAAGGTCAAGTGTCCAGTGACTTGGTGGCTTGGAGCCAAAAGAGGAGAAAATGTTTTCTTCCATAAGTAAGGAAGCTGTATTATTTGGGATAGCAATCCTAGAGTCATAGAAAATATTGAAGGATGGGCATCAGAGGACATCTAGTTCAACCTCTTCATTTTACAGGTGAGTATACTGAGCCCTAGAGAAAGTCATCAACTTGCCCAGGGTGACCTAGCTTATATGGCCAGCTTCTACTAATGTGGGCTAGGGGCAAAGAGACTCCACAAAACGAAAGGCTTGTGCTTTGAAAACAATGATAGAAGAGAAAACATCCAGGATCAGCTCACTTCTTTTTCACTAAATCACCAGTTTTCTGATTTGAAAGGGACCTCAACAGCCACCTAACTCAACCCATACCTGGACTGGGGTACTCTCTACTGGTGTCAACAAGTTGTCTTTTTATTTCTGCTTGACAACTTCTGGTGAGAGGGAAGCCACTGTAAATCAGTCGGTTAGTCAATAAAGATTTAATAAGCACCCTGATCTATTCTGATTATGAGGAAATTGTGCTGTGGTTTTCAAGCCTGAATTTGCCTCTCTGTGACCATGTACTGCTCCTAAGCTCTGCCCTCTAGGGATAAATAAGACAAGTCTAATGTCAAGGTTATCCTTTCCCCCTTCTCTCTCTCCTCTTTAGACAAAACATTAGCCTATTCAATCAGTCACTACACAACACCACAGTGGCTGGTCTCCTCTGGATTCTTTCCCAATTATCAGTGTCCTAGCTAAAATGGTGGACCCAGATTTGGACATGCTACTCTAGCTGTGGTCTAATGAAGTCAGGGTATAGTGGGTTATTCACTACCCTATTCCACATTGTGCCTTTCCAGATATGGTCTCAGATGGTTTTCTTGACCATTACCACTGAGTCATACTTAACCTGCCATCCACTAATACCCCAAGATCCTTTTCCATTGAAACACTGCCTCGTCTTATTTCCCCTTTCCATACTCCATGTGTGGGATTTTCCATTAGCCCCATTGCATTCCATCTAATTAGATTCCTCCCATTGTTCTAGCCTGTCAGGATCTTTGGGGAACCTGACTGTCATATAATATCCTCGCTATCTGTCTCAGACATGTGTCATCTGCAAATTTTTTAAGCTTGTTATGTATCTTCATCTACAGTTAGCTCTGAGATAAAGGAAGGCAGCTAGAAGGTGACACATGGAGACCTTGCAGTCATCCAATAGGTACCATAGCATCCACCTCCCCTTTTCACTTCAGTGTTTGCTTGGCCCTGGAGCACGTGGGGTCCCTTCTCCATAATCCAATATTACCATTCTGTATAGCAGCAGCATCAGAGAACTGCAGATTTAAAGCTGAAAGAACACTTGGAGGTGATCTAGTCCAACTCTTCATTTTATAGATGTAGAAACTGAGGCACAGAAAGGGTTATTGACTTATCCAAAGTCTGGTTCCTATTTCAGGGTAAGCAGGGTAATTCCATTCTACACCCAGGGCTAAGCCTGAGTTAGCTCCTGAGAAGACCCTGGCTCCTGGAAATGTTGAATCTGGCACCCACAAGTAATTACAACCTACGAATGAGTGGTTGGGCTGGAGTAGTTCTTCGAGAGCATCCAACAGGGCTGAAGATTTCAAATGTATTTTAATCATCCTTGTGATAAGCTATATTTTATCTATATTCTTGGATCTTGTTTAGAAATAGCCACCATTTTAAAATGTTGTTAATGAGCTGATCTCTCCTCCAGAGACAGACTCTTCTAGTGATTCCTCATGATGTTGGGATGACCCTGGTTCTATAAGTTTCTGGGAGTAGGACATGATTTCTGGCTGGTCCAACAAGCTGGAATGACTTTGTATGGTCAGTGTTGAACTGTTATCTCTTATATAAGGACCAGCCAGGATAAGTTCACTGAGGCTTATCCTAGCTCAGAGAGATCTCAAGGAGATGAAGTGTTTAGCCACAGGAACTTATAAAGATAACTTACTAGTCAATTATTTACTTAACCTATAATTACCACATGTCTACCACGTGTCAGGCACTATTCTGAGGGTTAGAATGCTAAGATACATACATACATACATGCATGTGACACGCACATAATTGATGTATTTTAGTTTGATACAACAGAAAATTCTCCCCCAAATGCCAAACCGAAAATTCCCCTAAAACAATTATTCAAAGCCACCAGATCGAGTGAGTTTTAACTTAACTAGTATGGTACCAACATTGTCCGTTGTGTTTGATCCAAGTTTTGTTGTCTTTTTAGTGTGTCCATTGCTGGAGCCATTGCTTATATTGTTCTTCAGGCTTTGATTTAGGGAGCGTCACTTCATGTATGTGTTACCGCTGCAGACACTTACTAGCTGCAAAACCCTGGGAAAGTCACTCTGAGTCTGAATTTTCTCACCTGTAGAGCGAGAGAGTTGGAATAGATGCTTCTTTCAACTCTAGATCTCTCTGGACTTATGATCCCACATCTCTCTAAGTTCTTTATAGTCATTGTACCTTATGTCATAATCATACCCCATTATACAAATAGATCACAATTTGTTCAGTCATTCCCCATGAGCAAGGATCTTGTTGCTAGCTTTTTGGTAATCACAGATAATGCTGCTGTAACTACATGTGTACAGATATGTCTCCTCTTGCTATCAACCTCTTTGAATGCCAGCAATGGTATCACTGTGTCAAAGGGTATGAACAATGTAGTAACTTTTGCCACATGTTGCTTTCCTGAGCAGTTGTACCAATTCATTGGGGAACTTATTTTTCCACAGCCCCTCTAGCATCGAATTTTTCCACTCTTTTCTATATTTGCTAATTTTATTGAGGGGAGATGATGCAGTGTTTCTTCACTTTCCATTTCTCTGATTACTAATGATTTGAAGCAGCTTTTCAAATGGTTGTTGACAGTTTGCATTTCTTCTTTTTTAAAAGAAGGGTTTTGTTCAAACCCCGTGACCATTTGTCTACTGGAAAACAAAACATTGTTTATCAATATGCCACTAACTTGGCAAGGAGTTTGTCTGCATTTACATTCATTCCCCGAGGAACATAATATTACATGGCAGTAAATGCAGATCTTAGTTTCATGGTGACTCAACCAAATCTTCATCCTTGAGAAACGTCCTTTTAACATATGTAGCACTCTCAATGATATTAGGTTCTTGGTGACAACCATTTTTTTTTGCCTTTGAAATATTACTGAAAGCCAAAATAACACCAGTTTGTACAAAAGATATTGGAGAAACCCTTCAAATCTAAACCACTTACTTCCTGGCTTAATTGTTGCTCTTCATACTCAAAGAAGAAGAAAATGACATCATTCTGTCCAGGTCTGTACAGGTCTGTCTGTATATCCAACTGGGGATTATCAGAGCAACATGAGCTTGGAAGGCTCTACCACAGGTCAGGCATAAATAGTCTGTATGAACATTTGGAGGGAAAATGTCTCTAAATTTGTGCTTTTCACAGTTGTTTTGAGCTACTGCAATTCTGCTTCACCCATAGAGCACAACACCTTCTTTGATGCAGGCATACCATGTTGGGTGGTCCTGTGCCACTGTCTCCTATGTCTCATAATTAATTCCAGAGCTCTTCACGGAGACCTTGAGAGTGTCCTTGTGTCACCTCTTCTAAACTTCCAAGCATTCAAATTACTGCAGAGAGTGCAACATCAGTGGGCTGGCCATGTTGTTCAAATGCCAAATATACATTTGCCTGAAAGACTATTTTACAGAGAACTCCCATAATGCAAGTGCTCCCATAGAGGTCCAAAGAAGTGGTACAAGGATACTTCCTGGGTAGGAGGACTCTGAACTTTCCATTTTGCTTTATTTTGTATCTGCATCGTTTAGCTCAGTGCCTGACACAAGATAAACACTTAATAATGACCGAATGGTCTGACACATAGTAAGTACTTAATAATGATTGACTGGTATGTGGGTTCCTGGAGATTCCAAAGGTTGCTAAGGAAAGGCATTCCTGGCCCAGAGGTTGGCTAGAGATAAGGATGAAATAACAGAAAGCACAGGTATATTGCCAAGAATAAGGAGAAGAGAGCTTCACTGTCCTCTGCCCTGGTCATACTACATCTAGGGCTCAGTGCTAGAGATGCCATTTTAGGAAGGACACTGATAACCAGAGAATCCCCAGCGGAAGACAGCCAGGGCTGGGACTTCCCTGTAGACTCAAATATTTTGAGTCTGTGGAAACCTTAGGTGCTTAGCCTATGTGCTGAATCTTTTGATGCACTATGGTTTTATGCCTTTTCCATTTATGGTTTTAATAAAGAACTACATACATTTAGATCACACTACTGTAATTGTCTTTGTTGAACCACAGTCACTAAAAGGAAGAAGGTGGAGTTTCTTGGTAGGGGAGGAGGGTACCACAAGTCATAAAGGTTTAATTGGATCAACTGTCACATAGCCCACCCCATACTCCATCCCCAGACTATGGAGAGCAGGAGCAATGGAATGAGAAGATAGAAGTAGCCAACACTCTAAGAACCATAGAGAGCTTGGTCTTTCTCCAGAGAGTTCTAGGGGAGGTTCAGCTGGAGGGTGGAGTTACTCAACTCTCTAAGAACCACAGAGAGTTTGGTCTTTCCCCAGAGGGTCCTAAGAGAGCATAGAGGTAGTCAACTCTCTAAGAACCACAGAGAGTTTGGTCTTTCCCCAGAGGGTCCTCTGGGAGCAAGGATATGCTTCATGGAGCTTGGGCTTCATTACTCATTAAGATTAGGCAAATGGCCAACTGAGATCCTGGTGCTTAAAAATCAAATAAAAAGAAAATGAGGGGGAGGGAGAGGAGCCAAGATGGCAGAGTAAAAGCAGGAACTTGCTTGAGCTCTCCCCCAAACTGCCTCAAATACCTATAAAAATGACTAAACAAATTCTAGAGTAGTAGAACCCACAAAATGACGGAGTGAAACAAATTTCCAGCCCAAGACAATGTGGAAAATCTACAGGAAAGGTCTGTTGCACCAGTCTGAGAGAAGACCCCAGTCCAGCAAGGACTGTGCTGGCACAGATATGCTAGAGCAGGCCTCAGGGTACTGAATCACTAGCAGCTGTGGTGATTTCCAGATTTCTCAACCTACAAATGCCAAAGACAACTTAGAAGGTCAGTAGGAAAGGTCTGTCAGACCTGGGTGAGAAAGAAGTGTGATCTGGCCCCAGCCCCAGGGCAGTGGCAGCAGCATGCTGCATCTGGAGCTCTTAGGCCACCGATAGTGGGGGGAATCTAGTGGATAATCAGAGGTGGATTGCATGCATCTATTTGCTGCACTGAGGCAGAATTCTCTTGCTTTGCTCATGCCTAGATATGAATCGAAGTCCTGGGTGGCAGTCCTGGAGCAAGCAGGAGCACTGGCATGGTGGAGCTTGTAGTGGTGGTGGAGAGGGAATCCTTCTCACAGTTGCAAGACAGAAAAGAGTGCTTATGGTCACTCACAGATGCCAGCACAGACAAGGAGAGGAGTAAGCACCTCTCCTTTGATCATACAACCTTGGAAGAATTGAAAATTTACAGGTTCCTAGAAGTATCTCTGAAAACAGCTGCCTAAAACCCGGGATGCTTTGGATGAGACACCCTCCACACTGGAAGCAGAGTCCTACCTTAACCAAGAGTTAAAAAGTCAAGTAATTATCTGGGAAAATGAGCAAACAGCAGAAAAAAAATCAGATAATGGAATCTTACTTGGTGACAAGGAAGATCAAAATATAGAACCAGAAGACAACCAAGTCAAAGCTCCTACATCTAAAGCCTCCAAGAAAACTATGAATTGTTCTCAGGCCATGAAAGAGATCAAAAAGGAGTTTGCAAATCAAGTAAGAGAAGTAGAGGGAAAATTGGGAAGAGAAATGAGAGTGATGCAAGAAAATCATGAAAGGGGGCGAAGCCAAGATGGCAGCTGGAAAGCAGGGACTTGTGTGAGCTCCCCACCAGGTCTCTCCAAAAACCTATAAAAAATGGCTCTGAACAAATTCTAGAACTGCAGAACCCACAAAATAGCAGAGGGAAGGAGGGATCCAGCCCAGGACAGCTTGGATGGTCCCTGGATGAGGTCTATCAATCACGGAGCTGGGGGCAGAGGAGAGCAGAGCCCAGTGTGGGTGGCAGCAGGACCAACCAGACCAGGAGCCGGGTGGGACAGGCTCTAGTGCCCTGAATCAGTGCGTTGTGGCAGTTACCAGACTTCTCAACCCACAAACACCAAAGGCAATAGAGAAGGTTAGTGGGAAAAACTGCGGGGGACAGAGATCACGGTTTGGCCACTGCCCCAGGGGCGGCAGGGGTGGTGCAGCTACAGAACTACAGCTGCAGTTACTTCCAGCCCCAGGCCCACCTGGTGGGAGGAATTAAGTGGCAGATCAGAACAGGAGTACAGAGCCTGCTTAAGATTTGCACCAGGTCTGGGTTGGTGGTTCTTTGGGAAGGAGGAGTGCTGGGGTGGCAGAGCTGGCTGTATAGAAATAGCTCTGAAATCAATGGTGCATCCCCTCAAGCTTGGAACAAAGTACTCTTTGCTCTACAAGCAGTCATACCCCGACGAAAAACTCAAGAGTCAAGTAAGTTGGCTGGGAACATGGCCAGGCTGCGAAAACCCACTCAGATTCAGTCTCAGACTTTGGAATCTTTCTTTGGTGACAAACAAGACCAAAACATACAGCCAGAAGAAGTCAACAAAGTCAAAGAGCCTACATCAAAAGCCTCCAAGAAAAACATGAACTGGTCTCAGGCCATGAAAGAGCTCAAAAAGGAATTAGAAAAGCAAGTTAGAGAAGTAGAGGAAAAATTGGGAAGAGAAATGAGAATGATGCAAGAAAACCATGAAAAACAAGTCAATAACTTGCTGAAAGAGACAGAAAAAAACTGAAAAAAATATTAAAGCAAACTAACTCAAATGGCAAATGGCAAAAGAGCTCCAAAAAGCCAATGAGGAAAAGAATGTCTAGAAAGGCAGAATTAGCCAAATGGAAAAGGAGGTCCAAAAGACCACTGAAGAAAATACTACCTTAAACATTAGATTGGAGTAAGTGGAAGCTAGTGACTTTATGAGAAATCAAGATATTATAAAACAGTATCAAAGGAATGAAAAAGTGGAACACAATGTGAAATATCTCATTGGAAAAACCACTGACCTGGAAAATAGACCCGGGAGAGATAATTTAAAAATTATTGGACTACCTGAAAGCCATGATCAAAAAAAGAGCCTAGATATCATCTTTCAAGAAATTATCAAGGAGAACTGCCCTGATATTCTAGAGCCAGAGGGTAAAAATAGAAATTGAAAGAATCCACAGATCACCTCCTCAAAAAGATCCCAAAAAGAAAACTCCTAGGAACATTGTCGCTGAATTCCAGAGTTCCCAGATCAAGGAGAAAATACTGCAAGCAGCCAGAAAGAAACAATTTGAGTATTGTGGAAAAACAATCAGGATAACACAGGATCTAGCAGCTTCCACATTAAGGGACCGAAGGGCTTGGAATATGATATTCCGGAGGTCAATGGAGCTAGGATTAAAGCCAAGAATCACCTACCCAGCAAAACTGAGTATCATGCTCCAATGCAAAATATGGACTTTCAATAAAATAGAGGACTTTCAAGCTTTCTTAGTGAAAAGACCAGAGCTGAATAGAAAATTTGACTTTCAAACACCAGAATCAAGAGAAGCATGAAAAGGTAAACAAGAAAGAGAAATCATAAGGGACTTACCAAAGTTGAACTGTTTTGTTTACATTCCTACATGGAGAGATGATGTGTATGATTCATGAGACCTCAGTATCATGGCAGCTGAAAAGAATATGCATATATACATGTGTATGCATATATATATATATATATATGTGTGTGTGTGTGTGTGTGTGTGTGTGTGTGTGTCTATGTATGTATACATATGTATTTTTTTTAGATATCATTCCTTCATATTCTACTCACCCTGTGCCCTCTGTCTCTCAGTATTAGGGTGGCTGAAGGGAATATACATATATAGAGAGACAGAGGGCACAGGGTGAGTGGAATATGAAGGGATGATATCTAAAAAAATAAAATCAAATTAAGGGATAAGAGAGGAATATATTGAGACAGGGAGAAAGGCAGAGATAGAATGGGGTAAATTATCTCGCATAAAAATGGCAAGAAAAAGTGGTTCTCTAGGAAGGGAAGAGGGGGCAGGTGAGGAGGAATGAGTAAATCTTGCTCTTATCGGATTTGACCTGAGGAGGGAAAACCATACACACTCAGCTGGGTATCTTACCCCACAGAAAAGAAGGAGAAAGAAGATAAAAAAGGGGGGACAATAGAAGGGAGGGCATACAGGGGGAGGAGGTAATCAAACCCAAACACTTTCAAAAAGGGACAGGGTCAAGGGAGAAAATTCAATAAAGGGGGATAGGTTAGGAAGGAGCAAAACATAGATAATCCTTCACAACATGAGTATTGTGGAAGGGTTTTACATAGTGATACATATGTGGCCTATGTTGAATTGCTTGCCTTCTTAGGGAGGGTTGTTGGAAAGGGAAGAGGGGAGAGAATTTGGAACTCAAAGTTTTAAAAACAGAAGTTCAAAAACAACAACAAAAAAAGTTTTTGCATGCAACTAGGAAATAAGATACACAGGCAATGGGGTGTAGAAATTTATCTTGCTCTACAAGAGAAGATGGGAAAGGGGGATGGGAAGGGAGTGGGGTGACAGATGGGAGGGCTGACTGGGGAATGGACAACCAGAATATACGCCATCTTGGAGTGGGTGGGAGGGTAGAAATGGGGAGAAAATTTGTAACTCAAACTCTTGTGAAAATCAATGCTGAAAACTAAATATATTTTAAAAATTAAATATTAAAAAGGAAAAAAAAAAGAAAATCATGAAAAACAAGTCAACTGCTTGCTAAAGAAGACCCAAAACATGCTGAAGAAAATAAGACCTTAAAATACAGACTAACCCAAATGGCAAAAGAGGTCCAAAAAGCCAATGAAGAGAAGAATGCCTTAAAAAGCAGAATTGGCCAAATGGAAAAAGAGGTCCAAAACTTCACTGAAAAAATAATTCCTTAAAAATTAGAATGGAGTAAATGTAAGCTGATGACTCTATGAGAAATCAAGAAATTATAAAGCAAAGCCAAAGGAATGAAAGAATAGAAGACAATGCGAAATATCTCATTGGAAAAACAACTGACCTAGAAAATAGATCCAGGAGAGATAATTTAAAAATTATTGGACCACCTGCAAGCCATCATCAAAAAAAAAGAGCCTTGACATCATCTTTCAAGAAATTATCAAGGAAAACTGCCTCGATATTCTAAAACCATAGGGGAAAATAGAATTTGAAAGAATCTACCAATCACCTCCTGAAAGAAATCCCAAAAGGAAAACTCCTAGCAATACTGTAGCCAAATTCCAGAGTTCCCAAGTCAAGGAGAAAATATTGCAAGCAGCCAGAAAGAAACAATTCAAGTATTGTGGAAACACAATCAGGATAACACAAAATTTGGCAGCTTCTACATTAAGGGATTGGAGGGCTTAAAATATGATACTCTAGAGATCAAAGGAGCTAGGATTAAAACCAAGATTCACCTATCCAGCAAAATTGAGTATAATCCTTCAGGGGGAAATGGATATTCAATCAAATAAAGGACTTTCAAGCATTTTTGATAAAAAGACCAGAGCTGAATGGAAAATTTAACTTTCAAATAAGACTCAAGAGAAGCATGAAAAGGTAAACAGGAAAGAAAAATCACAAAGGACTTATTATGGTTGAACTGTTTACATTCCTACATGGAAAGATGATATTTATAACTCATGATACCTTTTTCAGTATTAGGGTAGTTGGAGGGAACATATAAATATATATATATATATATATATATATATGCATATGCATATATATATATATATAC
This sequence comes from Trichosurus vulpecula, assembly GCF_011100635.1. Classification (NCBI taxonomy): domain Eukaryota; kingdom Metazoa; phylum Chordata; class Mammalia; order Diprotodontia; family Phalangeridae; genus Trichosurus; species Trichosurus vulpecula. The sequence continues at coordinate 432,232,377 of NC_050576.1, read as the reverse complement.
ACGTGTATATATATATGTATGTATGTATATATGTATGTGTGTATATGTGTGTACATATGTGTATATATTTATGTGTGTGTTTATATACACACATGTGCACACACACAGGGCACAGGGTGAGTTGAATATGAAGGGATGATATCTAAAAAATAAAATTAAGAGGTGAGAGAGGAATGTATGAGGAGAAGGAGAATGGGAGAGGTAGAATGGGGCAAATTATCTCACATAAAAGAGGCAAGAAAGAGCTTTTACAATGGAGGAGAAGAAGGGGGAGGTGAGAGGGAATGAGTGAACCTGACTCTCATAGGATTTGGCTTAAGGAGGAAATAACACACACACACACACACACACACACACACACACACACACACACACACTATTGGGTGTGGAAATCTATCTTATCCTACAGAAAAGTAGGGGGAAAGAGGATAAAAGAAAGGGAGGATGATAGAAGGGAGGGCAAGTGAGGGGAGGGGTAGTCAGAAGCAAACACTTTTGAGGAGGGACAGGGTCGAAGGAGAAAATAGAAAAAATGGGGGTGGGATAGGATGGAGGGAAATATAGTTAGTCTTTCACAACATGATAATTATGGAAGTGTTTTGCGTGACTACACATGTATAACCTATGTTGGATTGCTTGCCTTCTCAGTGAGGGTGGGTGGGGAGGAAGGAAGGGAGAGAATGTGGATCTCAAAGTTTTAAAAACAAATGTTAAAAATTGTTTCTATATGAAACTGGAAAATAAGATATACAGGCAATGGGGTATAGAAATCTATCTTGCCCTAGAGGAAAAGAGAAGGGAAGAGGATAAGAGAAGGGGGGAAGGGTGATAGAAGGGAGGGCAGATTGGGGAAAGGGATAATTAGAATGCATACCATCTTGGGGTGGGGAGAGGAGAGAGATGTGGAGAAAATTTGGAACTCAAAATCTTGTGGAAGTGAATGTTGAAAATGAAAAATTAATTAATTAATAAAGAGAAAAAATAAAATAAAATAAAATAAAATGTAGACAATAATTTTTTACCCACCTACCTACATCAGGAAGTTGACAACACAAAAGAACTTTGCAAGGCATTTCAGAATAACCATGTCCCCCAAGATTCTTCTATAGGCAGAAGACAGCAGGGAAGGCCTCTGTGAATCTCAGGAGGGCTGCATTTTTCATGCTCACATGAAGCCAGGGGGATAGGTGGAATAATAAGGAAATGATAGGCAACTGGGCCCAGGTTGGGTGACAAGCAGGGAAAACCCAGCACTCTCATTTTTCCCAAGCTCAGAGTGCTAGGAGGAGGAGGCTGACAACTATAATTCAGGAGCATTATGTGGTAATTCAACAGAAGGGAATAAAAAGAAAATGGGAAGGTTCACAACTATAGATTGACTGATAAGGCCTGGCCCTCTGTGTGATTTGTCTTCATTTGTTTTCACTGTCTGTGTGCAGTGGAGAAGACACTTTAAAAGCCAGAGCTTATCCAAAGGAGAGTACTCTCTATATGAAGGAACTTCAAGTTCATAAGAGGAGGCTGCTTTAAAGGAACTAGGGATTTTAGCTTGGAAAGGAGAAGGTTCAGGGTGGAACTTGGTAACTGTCTTCAAGTCCTGGACCACCTATCTTATGGAAGAGGGAATGGTCTTGTTCTGCTCGGCCCCAGAAGGGAGAACCAGGAGCCACGGAGGGGGAGACCCTGCAAAGAGGCAGATTTAGGTCTTGTTGGGGCTGTGGAATTAAATGTTCCTCTACCACCCAACTAGCCACAAAAACAAGGCCATCCTCTTATCTTGAGTGGCCCATTTGTTCCCTCCTCCCCGCAATTCTGTTGTCACCCCGCAGTCAGGCTGTCCTTACTCACGGGCTGAGTTGATGACCACCATTGGGATGTGATTGGGGGGGGACTGGAGAGCCCCAGTGCCTAAATGTATCTCTCCCACCTATCTGTCACGGACTTCTGAATTTTCAATAGAGGTTTAATTTCTGGGGTCCTGAAGACTTTCCGCTCCATCTGGGTTCTCTCTACTAAAAGATAAGTATTGCCATGCTTTACCAGCTAACATCGCATGATAAACAGCTGGCAGCCGGCCAAGATCAAGGTCCTGGGGTAAAGGGACTGAGACAGGAGACGTGTTTGGGGGCACAGGGTGTGAGAAGAAGATGGTGAAACAATGAAAATAAAAGCTGGGGAAGGAAGACCCTTGGTCAGGCTAAGGAGAAGTGAAACTATTTTCCTAAGGTTGCCCAGCTATGCTATTCATATTAGGCCAAGGGCTCCAGATACAAGAGTATAATAAGTGGATGCTCAGCTAAATTAGCACCAGTGTCTAGAAGCTTCATAGAGGTATAAATTTCAATTCAACTTAAGGAAAACTTCATTAACAATTGGAGCTGTCCCATACTGGACTGGACTGCCTTAGAGACTTGTGAGTTTCTGGGGGTCTTTTAGGAGGGACTGGCTGGCCATCCATGCCTGGTACAGTAGAAGAAATTCCTGCTTAGAGAGAGGGGTGGCCCTAAGTGAATGCCAATCCCCTTCTTCAAATCCTTAAGTGGATGGTTCTATGAGTAAATTATCTGGTTCCATGAGCACTGGTCCCTGGAGCATTAGCCTTGCAATACCTAACCTATAAAATAATGGTAGCCATCGCTAGAGGAGAAATCACTAGGCATTGGTTCATCTGATATGGGGTTCTTAGTGGACCTCAAGCTCAATATGCATCAACAGTGTGCTAAGGCAGCCCAAAAAGAGTGTTTTATGATTTGAGGCTGCATGAAGAGACATAGGTCTAGGACCAGGAGGTGACATTCCCACTAGACTTGGACAGTCCACTTAAGAAAAATCAATGATACATTGGAGAGTGTCTAAGAAGGTTGACTAGGATTCTGTAAGGATAGAAAGAGATCCTTAAAGGACCCTGGAGATTCCAGCAATGATGAAGAGGATTAAGACTGGTTCTAAAAACTTCTCTCTGGAGAAGAGAAGAACCATGTGGGAAGCATGTGGTGACATGAGCTGGAGGAGGCTTACTCTGCTTGGGCCCAGAGGGCAGAAATAAGGTCAGTAGCTGCAGAGAGGAAATTTTGGGGTTCATGTCAAGAGAAAACATTCTAACAATAGAGCCATCCCAAAGTAGATGGGTCTGCCTTGGGAGGCGATGAGGTTTTCCAGAAGAGGCCGGGGATATTGTTAGAGGGAATCCTTTTGTAGTCATATGTTGGAATACAGAGGTCCTTTCCAGCTCCAGAAGTCTATGATGGAAGCTGTGACGAGCCAGTCAGGAGGTTTTGGAATCTGGCCTTGGGCTTGCAGAGTGAGAGATAGGTCCTGATGACACCAACCAAGAGTCATCGGAGTCTCAGGTACTGGATGGGGCACTCATTCCCTTCTCGTAATTGGATTTCCCCACCCCCAAACTGTGCTTTCCTGTGGCTGAGTCCAGAGCAGTCTTTTCAAAGTTTCATCCACCACCCCCTGAGTTTTTTCCTCATAAACATAATCAAAACATACCCTTTAGCCAGGGATGTATTACTCCAGCTGCCAAAACAACTGCATAGGATTTCCTACATAATAGCTCCAGGGAATATTTTGCGAAAGGCAATTGATTTCCATCGGCATGCTCATTAATTTTCAAGGCAGCCAACATACATTTGGAGAACAAATAGAATTATTAATATTGAAAGATTCAAAGCAATGTTTTCCACCCAGCTTTGTTCCAAAGGCTCTGTTGTTTAACTAATGTACCAGAGGGGACTGGCTGTGCCTTCTATGAAAGGCCTGGGCAAAGCCACCATCCCAGGCTTAGCTCTGTCTTCTGGAAACAAGTACTATCTTTGTGAGAAGTTCAGCAGCCCGAGAGCAGTGAGGGCAACCATGTCTGTTTCTGATCTGCAGCTGAAGCCAGCAAGTTGCATTGGACTGAGGACCCTACGTGACCCTGAGGGGGAAAATGCTTACTCCTCTTGCCTCAACTTTCTCAGCTATAAAATGGAGATAGAGCACCTGTCTTCCTTTTGCCTGGAGTTGTCTTAAGGACCAATTGAAATGAAGGCCACAAAAGCACTTTTGTCAAGAGTTAAACAAATAAGGGGCATAGCACAGTCCAGTGGCAACAGCTCTAGCTCTGGAGTCAGAAGACCTAGATTCAAATCCCTCCTCTGATGTTTACTGTGTCTGTCACCTTGGGCAAATAACTTAGCTCCATGATCCTTAGAATCCCCTCCATAAAATGAGGGACCAAACCATTTGGCCTCTATTTTCTGGGTGAAGCTGGCTAACGTTCTAGGTCAAATCACCTCTCAGCAATCTAATGCCCACGGACACAATGAGCTTATAAAATCTAGAGCTAAAAGAATCTACAGAAATTACCTAGCCTGACTCCTTATTTTACAGAAGAAGAAACTGGGGCCAGTTAGATTTTGACTTGCCTGAGGTCATATAGATAGTAGAAGGCAGATCCCACATATGAACTTGACTCCTATGACTTCATGTGCAGCCCTCTTCATTGCACCATACTGCCTCACCTTCCCTAGATTCTATCCAGGGTGGCTGAAAGTCCATTTGGAACCAAGCATCCACCAAGCTTCTCTAACAACTTCCATGACTTAGCTCCTTAAAGTCTGGACAATTCCATGCCTGGTTCATTGGACCCAAAGCCACACAATGGGCCATGTTTGCTGGATTGGACAAAGTAAATTCTCCCAGTTGTTTCAGCCATTCCTGTAGTCACCTGAACTGCACTCAGTAGACCCAGCTCAAGGGAGCAAAAAGGGCTGAACTCATCAGAGAGAAGACACCTTACGTTTTCATTCGTTCTTGCAGAGCCTGATGGTGCCCTCTTCTTGCTTCCTTTGCTCTTCCTCTTAAGATCTGCAAGTAAATAAAAGGACAAGTATTAGAAACATTTCTAAATCACGATTGTTTGGCAAGCCTCCTTGACATCTGCAAAAGATAAAACAGTTTTTATCTGTAAAAAAATAAAGGAAAATGAGTCATAAGTAATGACATTCTAGAGACAGTAGGTGACTCAACTCTAATGCAACAGGACAGCATAGTGCTCCTGGGAGTCGAGAAGACCCATGGTCAAATCCAGCCTCTGACAATCACTGGGTGGCCCAAGGGAAGTCACAGCCTCTCTCAAATCTTCGTCTGTAACATGGGAATGACAACACCTACAGTCCCCACCTTATGTAGCTAACATGGGGATCAAGTGACACCACCTTTCCAAACTTCTTACGTCTCACTCCCCAACACGTAGTTTTTGATCCAGTGACACTGGCCTCCTGGCTGTCACTTGAACAAAACCTTCTGTCTCAGCTATGAGTGTTTTCTCTGACTTTCCCCCATGCCAGAACACTTTCCTCCTCATCTCTGCCCCCTGGCTTCCTTTCGGTCCCAGCTAAAACCCCATCTTCTGCTTGTTGTTTTGAGGGCAGCTAGGTGACACAGCGCATAGACCTTTGGGCCTCGAGTCAGGAAGACCTGAGTTCAGATCTAACCTCGGACATTTACTAGTTGTGTGACCCTGTGCAAGTCACTTAACTCTGTTCACTTCAGTTTCCTCATCTGCAAAGTGAGCTGGAGAAGGAAAGGGCAAACCGCTCCAGTATTTTTGCTAAGAAAACTCCAAATGGGATCACAGGGTTGGACAGGTCTGAAACAACTAAACAACATTCCAATTCTGAAACAACTAAACAAACTAAACAAATTCCAATTACCTTAATTCTAGTGCCCTCCCTCTATTCATCTTTAACTATTTTTCCCACATGAAACTTGTATGTATATATTTATTTGAGAGCAGGGACTGTCTTTTGCCCTTCTTTGTCTTCTCAGTACTTAGCATAGTGCCTGCCACATAGTAGGTACTTCATAAACTCTTATTGACTGACTGAACTGGAATAACTTGTCTGCAAACTGCTTTGCAGACTTTAATACTATATAAATGGCCATGAGAATTAGCAGATAAAATGAGAGGCTTGGAATCAGAAAGACAGTTTCAAATCTCGCTAATGACACCTACTGAGATTTATCTGCTAAATGACAGCTGAATTGCAGTGTTCATTTATGCAGGGAATTCCTTACCTGAATAAAACTACAGATCACACACACACACACACACACACACACACACACACACACACACATATATATATCTATATATGTCTATATATAGATATATATATATGTATATATATAATTTAAAGGGCAGCTAGATGATACAGTAGATAGAGCTCTGGACTAGAGGCAGGAAAACCTGAGTTCAATCCCAGCCTCAGACACCTGCTAGCTGTGTGACCTTGGACAAGTCATGTCACCCTGTTTGCCTCAGTTTCCCTATCTGTAAAATGAGCTGGAGAAGGAAATGGCAAATCATGTCAGTGTCCTTGACAAGAAAACCCCAAATGAGATCACAAAGAGTCAAAAACAACTGAACAACAAAAATATCATGTAATCTCCTTGGGTCTCAGTTTTTTCAAGTGTAAAATGGGGGTGTTTGGGCTTGATAGCATCTGAGTGCCTTTTCCGGTCTAAAAATAACAGTTAATACAACTCCTTGTGGTCTATACTTCACCATCTTGACAGTCTGTGTTTTCCTCAATATCCCTGCCCTCCTTGATGTAGATCGCAGCCCCTCTGCTCTTTAGTTGATAACCTTCGAGAGGTGCTGAGGCTTAAACAGACATGATTCACAGTTACTTTGGTGAAGAGCTTTGAGCCTCCCTAGGATGATTCTTGTATGTTGCCCCAAGGGGCCCATTGTTGAAGTATTTGGACCCGGTGGCCCTTCCCCGTCAGAGGCTGGGACAAGCCTCAATCCATTCTGTGCTGTGAGAAAGCATCAGAGGAAACTTTTAGTGGGGGCTGGCAGAAGATCTCCCCATCTCTGTCCCCAATTACCTGCTGATGTGAGTTTTGGTTTTCTCCCCACCTCCAAAACCCAGCCAATGCTTTGCATTTCTTTCAGATCAGATCTGCGACTTCATTGATGTCACTGTGATGTCATTGACATCGAGAATTCCCTCTGTCAGTACAAGTCTTCATACAGTCTCAGAGAGTGACTTACCAAGGTCATGAAACCTCATCAGAGACAGAATTTGGACCCAGGTCTTCCTGACACTGAGGACAGCTCTCAGACCGCACAGCTGCCTCTTATCTGACGCATAAGAAACATGCAATAATCGAAACGAAATGTTGAAGTGGGTACAATTTTGAAGGAGAAGAGCAGCCCAGAAAAGGGGCTGCTACACGTTCTCCCCCCCTACCAGTGCTCAAAGTTTCCCTTCTGGACTAGCTCTAGGTCCTGTGCTCCCAGGCCAGAGGCCAGTGGAGCCACCATCTTACTGGGACCCAAGTCTGGCTTGAAGAGCCCTGCTCTAGCTCACAGGATTTGGAGGAGCAAAGCTCCCTGGAAGACAATGAATTACAATTCCGTTGTTATCAGGCCTCCTACATGGAAGGGGAGGGAGAGCTTTCCCAGGTACTGATTGTGTCTTCAGACTGCAGGGACTGTGGAGTTCTGAGCCATGCCAGGGTGGCAAGAGCAAATGAGAGGGGCCTCAAGGGAATGTTTTGCCTCTAAAAGCCCTCAGTCCTTTGTCAGCTGGAAATTAACTTATCTCCTTTCCACCTC